>NC_054474.1:130973724-131277890 GCF_017639515.1 Carcharodon carcharias
TACGAATCTGAGTAAGTGGTAATCACACCCCTCATCAAGTTTACTGCCATAATATAAACCTTTAACCTTCTGAGATCTTTCCAGAATTCTTCAGTGCATATCTGTCACAGCAGGTAATCTTTTTTTAAAGGATCCATTGTTAATTTTTATTTGAAAGAACATTCCCTTGCAGCATTATTCATCAATTGCAAAACATGTACAATGTGTTTATTTACAATGATTGCACCCCCACCCCCCCACCTCTGCCGTCCCCCCACCTCCCATTTCACCACAGTTGATTTCCATTAATAACATAATATAAATAGGTTCATGGTTTCTATGAAAGGCCTTTCCCCAGTTTCCCCATGTGCCTATTGTTTTTTTCAAGTTAAATTGCCACAGTTCCCTGTTCTTATTCACCCGAGGAATCAAGAAGACTCCTCACCCCATGGACCTGTCAATGATCATCAATTGTGATTTTATTATCAGGGAAATCATGGAGAAGGACTGAGTCCCATTATACTGGACACCACTAAGGTGGCAACAAGTAAACAAACAGGCTGGATAAATTGGAAGAAATGACTGGGTAACACTGCAAGGATTTATATCCTTGAAGATTGGAGGAGTAATAAGATTAAGGGTGGCAGGAGCTTTATAGTTTGTAGAATACTGGATAAGAATCACATAGTTAGGAACATTGGGAGGAAGAAGAATAGATAGGACAAAATGTAGAGCTTAGAAGAAAAAGAGGAGAAATATCCCAATGAGCACTGACCATATTCTTCTTCTCTTGAATACCATAGAGTACTTATACGAACATGTGTATTAGGAGCAGGAGTAGGCCACTTGGCCCCTCAAGCCTGCTCCCCCATTCAATAAGATCATGGCTGATCTGAATGTAACTTCAACCCCACATTCCTGCCTACCTCCAATAAACCCTTCACCTCCTTGTTAATCAAGAATCTATCTTGGTCTGCCTTAAAAATATTCAAAGACTCTGCTTCTACCGCCTTTTGAGGAAGAGACATCCAAAGATTCACAACCCTCTGTGAGAAAAAATTCTCCTTGTCTCTGTCTTAAATGATTGACCCCTTATTTTTAAACAGTGACCCTTAGTTCTAAATTCTCCCACAAGAGGAAACATCCCCTCCACATCAACCTGTCAAGACCCCTCAGGATCTTAAAGGTTTTAATTAAGTCTCCTCATATTCTTCTAAATTCCAGTGAATACAAGCCTAACCTGTCCAGCCTTTCCTCATAAGAAAACCTGCCCATTTCTGGTATTAGTCTAGTAAACTTTCCCTGAACTGCTTCCAACGCATTTACATATTTCTTTAAATAAGGAGACCAGTACTGTACACAGTTCTCCAGATGTGGTCTCACCAATGCCCTGTACAACTGAAGCATAACCTCCCTACTTCTGTAATCAGTTCCTCTTACAATAAATGATAACATTCTATTAGTTCTCCTAATTACCTGCAGTACCTGCATATTAACCTTTTGTGATTCATGCACTAGAACCCAGGCCCCCTTGAATCTCAGAGCTCTGCAATCTCTCACCATTTAGATAATAAGCTTTTTTTATTCTTCTTGCCAGAATGAACCATTTCACATTTGTGTATTGTCTGGGCTTTCAGCTAAGTATGCAAAATGAGGCTTGGCTGAGAGCCCACTAAACCATTACTCTTGTTGAAACAGCTGAACCCCAGAGAAACATTATTTGACTGACAGCTCAGGCGCTCTGATCTCTACTGTTAATTTTGCAATCTTTGTTTACACCAGTTAAGTGATTTTAAGGGTTTGTGGGTTTTGTTGTTGATACTTTAATGGATGATTGACGCTTAATAACTTGTAGCAAAATGACTTTTTTTCAAATATAGGAGAAAGTTATGAATAAATTACTTATTTCAAAGCTAATTTTACACATGCTACTGTGCTTATAGGGTCTATTGGTTATAGATAGTGTATGGTCAATGGGCATGCAAGTTCCATAGCTTGGCATGGGGGATGTGAGCGTCCATAAGGGTTGGGTAGAAGGGAAGAGCTTGGCATGGCATGAGGAGGATCTTTTGAACTTACCTTTTAAAAGGTCCCCCAGGCACTCCTAAGAGACTCCATAATCCATGACTCTGTAAAATTCGGGCCTAACTCCAGGAAAATCACAGAGGAGTAGTATATGCCTATATCCCCAATGGAGCCAACCAGGGTGGGGTTGCTAGATGCAGCCTTTTGACAGGAACCAGCCAGCAAATCTTAAAGGCACACCCAAAAAAATCAGACAGACAAGGAATGGAGTCAGGAATCTCAGAATTGGGACCCATATGCCCTTTTTAAAAGGCTCCTGAGTCATCCTGTCTCAGGGAAAATCCAGGCCTATGGGTGAAGTCGTCCCAGAAATCGACAAAGTCCTAAATTGGGCGGGGAAAGCGGCGTTTGCCCTGGCAATGGCAATGGCATCTTTTCCTACCATATTATGCAGCACTTTGTTTCAAAAACGCAGAGGCACTGGTTTCACATCAGATCACTGGTGGGGCTGCTCCTGGTTCACCTGCCCCGCTGTGACATCAGTCCTTCAATAATCTGGGTGCCATATTTAAAGGGTGCCCTTGCATAGCGCTGGCACTCTATAAGGGATCTAAAGCTGCTGGAAAGCCAAGGCTGCCAAAGGGAGGAAAATGCTGCCCCCAAATTTAGTGATACCTCCCTTGAGCGTCTACTGGATGCAGTGGAGTCCTGCTGCAAAGTCCTGTATCTCCACTGTGGGTGAGGACCAGCAAACCAGGTCACCAATCTAGCATGGGAGGTGGCGGCATTGGTGGTCAGCACCAATGACTTGCAAAGACAACAGCCACTCAGTGCTGAAAGAGGATGAATGATTTCCTGCATTCCACTAGGGGAAGTCACCCTTCTCACCACTCTCAACTCATATACTCATGAACACATCACACGTCCACAGGGATCTCACTCACTGCCAGTTCAAGGGACATCACCATTCAGTCTCTCACACACACCTTCATCTGCCCTGCGGAACGTGTCCTCATCCCATCCATGGCATCACTCATCACCCACACATGCCAGGCATCTTTCTCATCTGGCCTGACAGACGTTCTTCTTACACTCTCGCCACCTGTTTCATGCAGGACAAGCTGGCACACAAAAGGGAGAGGTCAGAGACTGGTGAAGGAATGCCCGGCATCAAAGTCCTCATAGACTTTGAAAAACAGAGCCATCCAGTTGGCCGGTGAGGATTTGGACCATTCCTGTGCTGACAGTGAGGTCGCCTTCACTCAATCAAGTGAGGATCCAGCAGTGCAACATCCATCAGACAACCATGCTGTGAGTGAATTCCCCTGTTCCACAGTCCCCTGCCATGCACTAATTATCTCTCCTTGATTTTGCAGGCACATCTCGGAAGCAGCTGAGGAGGTCCACGAGCTAGGTCCTCGAATCAAGCCCCAAAGATACCTCGGAAGAAGTATCTGATGACACCCTAATTGAAGACCCGTCACAGCGCTCACAGACACCCTCCACCAGCAAAGAGACACACACCTCGATGAGACCTAGCTCTAGAGTAGCCATGGGGTCACAATCTGATGAGCGCATTGCACTGTCTGATCCACAGCAAGCAGAGGAAAGGTCTTCTCAGGTTTCTGGCACTCATACGTTGCTGGAGGTCAGAAATCAGCTGAGTCTGAGTCACATGGCAAACTGCTGGACTAGGTAATACCTCAGTTGCTGGAGCTACAAAGGCAAGCTCAGGAACACCAGGAAGGGATGTCCAGTGCACTCCTCAGATTGCAAGGCACAATGGAAGAGTCTGTCCACCTTCAGTCTGAGGTGATAGCACCGGCATGCCAACGCATTGAGGTCAACACTGGTAGGTTGGCGGTCGCCATGGAGACCTTGGTCCGGGACATCGGTCCTGTATTGCTGGAGGAGCTGCACCCAATAGCTGAGGCACTTGCAGACATCCATCAGTATCAACATGAAAGGGGGGCAGGAATCATGAACTCAGCCCAGCTGCCCCTTCCTCTCAGGGAGTCAGCCAGGGCCCTCGGGCACTCATAGGGAGGAGGATTAGCAGATGCATACCCTAGGGCCATTCGCTTAGATAACTCCGGGCGTTTTCCGGCCCATCCAAAACCACTCTTCCTGCGACGCCTGCAGCTCCAGCTCCACAGGCCAGAGAGGGTGCCACTGCCACACAGCAGGACCCCAAAAGCAAGCTGGGGCCCTCGAGGTATTGGCCCTTCAATAATGGGACACCCACCAATGTCATCACAGACAGGGCATAGCAGCCAGCAGGCTGCCTCCACCTCTGCTGTTCAGAGCATGTCAGAGCATCTGTTCTGAAGAAGAGTCATACGGACTCAAAACGTTAACTCCGTTTTTCTCTCCACTGATGCTGTTAGATTTGCTGAGTTTTTCCAGCATTTCCTATTTTGGTTTCAGATTTCCAGCATCTGCAGTACTTTGCTTTTATCTAGGTGAAGGTGTGGTGTTGAAAGGAACAGGTGATGAAGCCTGTCAAAGGATCAAGTTGCCTTAAAGTCCATGTGGCCACTGTTTCTCAATAGCATCTCAAAGAAATGAGCCTCTTCAGAGTATGTGCACTGCCCTCAGCCAGACAGATGTCAGATGTTCTCAGATGCAATGTGAAGATCTCAGTAGAGTCCTCACTGCATCTCATCATCATCCTCCTGGAATCTCGTGGCAATGAGGGCCTCACGACTACGCCTGCCTCATCTGGCCAGTGCAGTGGCCTCATTACTTGCACCCTGACCTTCCAGCACCTCATCACCCTCATTCCCTTCGACTTCCTCATCAGAGATGTGCAGCTCTTGCATATCCTCATCATTCAGGCCCTCCCCCTTTGAATCCTTGGCTTTTGTTGTGCACAGCAAGTCACAATGATGCACAAAATCCTCTGGGGAGTGTACTGCAGTGCTCCACCAGATCAATCCAGACATTTTCAGGATGCCAGTGGTGTGCTCAACCAAACTCTGGGTTGCAGCATGAGCTCTTTTGTACCTCATCTCACCAGGAATCTGAGGCTGCCCCATGGGCATCATCAGCCATGTCCTTTGTGGATAGCCCTTGTCCCCGCAGGGCCCACCCAGCATCCTATGTGATCCCTGGAAGATGTCAGTGATCTGAGACCTGCTGAGGATGTATGAGCCATGGATGCTTCAGGGGTATCTTGCACACATCTGCATGATCTGTTTATCATGGTCGCAGGTCAGCTGAACATTGAGAGCGAGTGGAAGCCTTTGCAATTCACATACTGGACTTTTTGTTGCCAGGGAGATTTAAGAGCCATGTGGGTGCAGTTGTAGGCACCCTACACCTGTGGAAATCTGAAAATCTCAGCAAATCTCAGCGCTCTTGCTTCCTGGTTTGCCTGAACCCTGTCAAAATTGACAAAGGTGTGTGCCTTGGCAAAGAAGGTGTCCATGACCTCCTGGATACATTTGAGGGTGAAGACTTGTGAGATCCCGCAAAGATCCCCATGGAGCCCTGGAAGGAGCCACTGCCATAGAAATTGAGTGCGGCAGCAAATTTAACTGCCAATGGCAGTGGATGCCCCCTCAGTCCCCATGGTGCCAAAACCTGCAAAAGGTGACACATGTCATGACCAGTTCCCTTGACATGCACAGGCATTGGCGACACTGGTTCTTGCTCATCTGCAGGTAACACATGTGCTGTCTGTAGACCCTGGGCCCAGCAACGTGCCTACGAATGACAGCTCTGTGGGCTTTGTCCTCTGCATGCGGAGAAGACCGTGCTGCTCCTTGGTCTTCAGGGTTCTGCTCCTCCCTTTGGTGAGCCAGGCGCCTCCGTCACATTCTTTTCCATCCTCTCTCCTGCCTATTAGCAATGAGGCAGACAGCGAGATCGCCAGAATACATGTTCCTGATGGTCTCCTCACTGCAGTATCAACGAGAGAGGCGCAACAGTCAGCAATTGTCTCCTAAGGACCACTCTTGGTCAAGTCATCACCTGCAGCTGCCTCTCAGGACCCCTTAATGCATGCCAGAGAATCCAGGCCATCACAAGAATGCCCAGTATTTAGTGCACATGATGGGTCACCATGCCTACACCCAGCAATGCTTGTCTCCATCGTGTTCATTAACCCAACCCTTGCCACACAGCCCACGTCCAGTTGAAGTGCAAGTCTGTGAAAGCGGAGGACTGCATGAGTACCACAGCCTCGTGACAATGAAAGCAATGAGAAGGAGCAGTTCAACCCTCCAGGTCCAAAGAGTAGCGTTCATTGCAACAAGACTGGCACAGCGCTATACAGATATGTTCCATCACCTCGCAGTTACCAGCGAACTGAGACTCGATTTGTGCACGCCACCCTTTTTCAAACGGGTTTGATGCTGACAGAATTTCCCACTGGCATGATGGAAATTGGATGACATGGCAAGGTTCTGGTGAGCAGCCGTTTTAGTGAGCATTCATGACATGCTAATGAATGCAAATAGCATTCGCGTCACTAGTCAGTAACCGACCCACCATGAACACATCATCGGGAGAATTGCGACTTCTTGTTACAGCAGCAGATTTGCGACTTTTTGCCTGCCACTAGATTCTCCGCTCCCACCCTCCACGAAACCCGCCACAGGGGGGAGATGGGAAAATTCTGGCCAATGCTTCAGATCAATAACCTTTCTGATCAAACATCATCCTCCAGAGCAGTCCAGGCCCTGAAGCATTAAGCATGCCAAGGAATTTCATGTGGCACCATGGCTTTTGTTATATGCATGCTGCCCACCTGGGCATGGATTGCACACCAGAGCCATGAAGCAAGTGGTCAGCAGACAGCTCTTGACACCCCCCATACTTTAATTTGTCATAGTGGTTCAAATTTGGAACATACAGCAGACTGCCATAGAATGAACGAATCATGACTACTGCCAGGCTATTGTGGATTGACCTACATAATACAGTAAGTATGGTAGCACATCAGCTGGGCATTGAGGGAGTGGAATCCTTTCAGGTTGTGGTACATCCCTGAATTTACATGCTGCATCCACAAGTGACATGTGTGCAGTCAATGGCACCCTGCACCTTGGAGAAGCCTGCAAGAGAGCTTTAAGAAACTCAAGCTTATCAAGCTTCAATTTTAAAAAAAAAAAAAAATCAATTTTTCTGTGTCTTGGCAGAGAAGAACAAGCGTGCAGAAAAGGTAAAAAATTTAAACATCAAATCCCATGAGCTGTAATTTTGTGCGGCTTGTTGTCAAATGCCATTTTGAAAATCCAAATGCACTGTATCCACGAGTTCCCCTTTATCAATCCTGTTAACTACATCTTTGAAAATTCAAAAGACTTGTAAAAACACTATTTACCTTTTATAAATCCATGTTAAACCTGTCTGATCATATTATGCTTTTCTAAGTAGCCTGTAGCTTGCCACCATGTCCCTAAATATAGAATTTTCCATCCTCCTGATGTCAGGCTAACTGACCTATAGTTCCTATAGTTTTTCCTCTTTCCTTTCTTGAACATTGGGGTTACATCTGCTACCTTCCAAACCATGCTCTAGAAGTGAGGGAATTCTGGAAATCTTCTGTTCCTATGTACAGAGTTTCAACTTCTTGGATGCTTTGGTGGTATCTGGGCCATGATATTTAATTCACCAAAGCATTTAAGAGCACAGTTCCAGAGTAGGAGGGTCCTGGACAGAGTAGATTGGGAGAAAGTCTTCTTATTGGTGAAAGATTTGAGAACCAGAGGGCACTGATTTAAAGTGATTGGTAAAAGAGCAATGATGACATGAGGAATTTTTTTTTCATGCAGCAAGTTGTTAGGATCTGGAATGCACTGCCTGAGAGTTTGGTGGAGGCAGATTCAATCGTGGCTTTCAAAAGAGAATCAGATCATTATCTGAAGAGGCAAGGTTAGCAGGGTTACAGGGAAAAGCCACCAGGTGAATTGATCTTGCCTAGAGTCGCACAGACATGACAAGCTGAACAGCTTCCTTCCATGCTGTAACTATTCTATGATTTTATGTCTGGGAGCAAGTGGTCTGAGCAGACCTCTTGAAATCATAACCAAGGTCTTTATCATGTGTCACTCCCTGTAGACTTAAGCAAATTTAAATAGCAGTACAAATCACCAAATACTTACTCAAACTCAGCTACAGGCAGTTTAAATCAATCAACAAATAACTTGAAAGTTGATTTCTTTCAGTAATGTTGGTGGGGTGGGGTCTTTCCTGCTGCTGAAAGCAAATTCAGAGAGGGAATTAGTTTGAATGATCAGTGACATTAAATCAGCATTACATGCTGCCTAAAATCACAATCTGCCCATCCTGCATATTTCTGGCATACACTCACTCTACCTGCACTAAGGCCCTTATCAGAATGGCACCTGGTGTGGCTAACACCAGACTTGTACTCATGCAGCATAGACCCTTATCTTGGACCTGAAAAGATAGCCGTAGTGTTGAAAATGTAGGTGCTTTACTATCGAATTTTGCAGCATTACGCGGTGAGGGTAATTGAAATATCTACATGCAGGCAGACCTTCTCCATACAGTCTTTACCTGTCAATTAAATGAAGGACTCAATTGTCATGAAATTTCCTTGCCCACAACGTGGGACCCAGTAGAACAGTGCTTCCCAAATTATTTTTCAATGCAACCCCATTTTAATACTTGAAAACTAATGTGATCTTCAACATCAACAAAAACAAGAGTAATAAAGCTGAATAGTAACATTCAGTATATAATTATTAAAGTTAACCTCATAGATCAACATGTCATAATTATGTCATATAAATATGAAAACTTGTGTTTTTAATGTATTTTGTAAAAATGTTATTATTTTATGTACTCACCAGTCCATTACTTCATCTGAGATGCTCCAGTTCATGAACCTTGGCCAGAAAGGAGTGGAAGCACAGGTTGAGGGTCTTGAGGTGGCTGATGTGGAGCCCAGGTTGTTCCACAGCAATAGGGTGATGGTTGGGGTTAGACAGGCCATAGTTCAGCAGCAGAGGCATTGCCGCCAAGTTCATAGTCAGGGCTGGGCTTCGAGATTCAGTGGAAGCAGCCATTGTCAGGAACCCATTGCTTGGAGAGAGACAGAGAAATCAGCAGAGCAAGGGCATGGCTGGATGTCATCTGGGCCATGGTGCTGGGATCATAACCTATACAGTTTCTTTCACCAATATTTTTTCCTGTTTTCCATTCTCTGTTAAAGACTATAGCTGGGATTTCCAGTCTCGCTGTGGTGGGAACCACTGTGCTGGATGCGGTGGCCCAGCCAAAAGTCCATTGACTTTTGGCAGGAATTGACGATCCCAGAGATGGGCAGGGCAGAAAATCACGTTCTATGGTGTGCTGTTGGGACCATTGGTAAAATCAACTTGTGAAAGTTGCACAGAATGACATCTGTGTGCTAATCCCTGTCATTTCTTTCGATTACTCCTAGTGGAAACTGGAAAGATTTACAAAAGATTATCCTTCCGGAGGTTTGCCTGCCTTTGGGCTCATCCCTCAGCTTGTCGTTTTCCTACAATTTTCCCTAGAGCTTATTTGAGGTAACAGAAGGTAGACTGATTAACATTCTGGCGAGTTGCAAAGTGAATGCAGCTTCCATGGCTGTAACCATCTTTACAGCAACCAATAGGGTGGTTAATCATGTATGAAGGAAGGGAGGGTTTTATTTGCTACTACAAGCCACAATGAGGTGGGCACTCACAGCCACCCTCACTGCATGCCAGAACCAATTCTCCAGGTGCTACTCAACAGGATTCTCTGGATTGGGTTTAAACACTACCTTCTGACTTGGGCAGGAATTATCAGTTCACTTCCCTGGACAAATTGGGGAAAAAGTTTGTTTTTGCTGGAAAACCGGGCAGTGGTTTTTTGGAAGGAATGGGCTGCTGAGCTGAATGCACTTTCTGTTTCTCCAGTTTTGTTTTACATTGCTTCAGATCTTGTTTCATGTATCAGTATCACAGTCAAAATGCATGTCTAGACAGGGGGTGGAGGGGGAAAACATAGGTATATACTTGGATGTAGATAGTTCTTATCTATTTGTGAAGTCACCCCAGTGAAGTATCTGATTCATTTGTTGGTTGTGCCTTTGGAAGTTTTGCTATTAGATTACCCCCTAAAAACCAAGTAACTAAGGGTAAAATCAAATCTTCAAGTCCAGAATGTGAGTAATTTATTTGTGTAAGCACAGATGATTTGGTTGTATTTCTAAGATAAATCTTTGTTCACAATTGTTCATTCTCATCATTTCTTATTTGTTTTTAGCCTTCAAAACTCCTCTTGCTTCTGTTTTTCTCTTTTAGTAACGACATGATGTGTTCTGTGTACAATGTAAATGTTGGTACCACTGACACATGCTGTGAGAGCAATCAGGAGGTCAAGCTATTTTCAAATTGCTTTTGTATTCTTGACAAGACTGCGTTACAGTCGTTAATTTTTCTCTGAAGATAACTACCATGTCTCAGAACTGAGATTTGAACTGGTCTCAAATTACTCACTGAAACAGGCCAAGTCTATTTTATTCACTGCTCCCCTGCCATGCTTTCTGTTTCAGCCATGGGGCGTGAGTGGTTCATGAACTTCTGGTACTCAGCAGGGGGGTCGGTGAATTAAGTTAATGCAAGGGGATGTGTTAACAAGCACCACTGTAAACATTAATTCAAGTCAAACTAGTACAATGCTTTGAAATCAGCAGAGATGTAGGGTGAGCATTTTAATTGTAAGCTTTTTGGTGAAAATGAAACACCATTTTCACAGGAATATTTATATTGAAACAAGAAATACAGCTGCACAATACTTCAGAATTGGTCCTCACCTCCATTGAATCCAGATCAAATACATTGCATAAAATAGGCTCCACATGTTCAATTCTTCGGGTTCTTGAATAAAATCCTTAAATTCCACACCATATTGAGACAAGAATACCTGCCATCTTCACAACCCCCATAAATACATGCCAAAAAGGTTAACAAAGTTGACCAACCAAAAATGGTGACGACCCCAGAATAACAGCAGATGGTATGTCAAAACAAGAAGTCACAGTAACAGCCTGCTAGACTCCAGATTCCAAGAGCAGTTTGTTGCAAGGCTGAGAAAGGTATACCGGCTGGAAGAGAGGGGATTTGTGGATTGGATAATATCTATTTGCTGATGCTGAAGTGGTGCCAAAGCCCACCAGACCATTTTCAATTGTCTCCAGTATTTCCTGCTAATTTAATCCTCTGACACCAGGTGTCACTCACAAGATTATTCATTGTACTATCCCCTGGACTGAATGCTTGATTTTTCAGTGACTAGAAAGTACAGCTTGACCAAACACTATGGGCGTTAGCAGCAAGACATACTACAACTTAGAAAGCGTTAAGGCATTAGTTGTTGAACGTTTTCAATGAATTTACATCAGCAACAAAGCGAGCCTCAGAACACATTGGGGGAATGTTTAGCTAACCCATGAGAGGTGAGAGAGGTGTGGTGAGATGAAATTGGAAAAAAAATATGAAACCAAATCCCAACCAACTATGAACACACTTAATTCTGATTTAATCATATTGGGTTTGAGCGTGTCTGAGTAACTTGCTCTGGCAAGGCAAGCCAGAGATTACAATACGTTAATGAGGCTCAATTCCTCAGAATTTGAATGGCCAACCAGCTTTCCCAGTGCTCAGCAATCCATCAGCTAAAACAGAACTGAACTGAATCAGCCTGATCTAGTAGCCGCTTGCAGAACACCTGTGGTCTGTCCGCAAGAATGACCCAAACCTCCCTGTCGCTTGCCATTTTAACATTCCATCCTGCTCTCTTGCCCACATGTCTGTCCTTGGCTTGCTGCATTGGTCCAGTGAAGCCCAACACAAACTGGAGGAACAGCACCTCATCTTCCGACTAGGTACTTTACAGCCTTCCAGACTGAATATTGAATTCAGCAACTTTAGATCTTGAACTCCCTCCTCCATCCCCACCCCCTTTCAGTTTCTTCCCCTTCCTTTTGTTTTTTCCAATAATTTATATAGATTTTTCTTTTCCCACCTATTTCCATTATTTTTAAAATCTTTTATGCCCTGCCAGTCTTTCCACCCCACCCCCACTAGAGCTGTACCTTGAGTGCCCTACCATCCATTCTTAATTAGCACATTCATTTAGATAATATCACTACCTTCAACACCTCTGTGTTCTTTTGTCTGTGACATCTTTTGATTATCTGCTCCTATCACTGCTTGCTTGTCCCTACAACCACACCACCACCTCCCCCCCCACTTCTTTCCCTTCTCTCCCCCCGCCCCCCCCCACCTTAAACCAGCTTATATTTCATCCCTCTCCTTATAGTCACTCAGTTCTGTGGAAGGGTCATGAGGATTCGAAACGTCAACTCTTTTCTTCTCCGCCGATGCTGCCAGACCTGCTGAGTTTTTTCTAGGTAATTCTGTTTTTGTTTTGATCTAGTAGGTAACTGCTTTCTATAGTATTGCATGTGGGCCAGGACAAGCAAGAGTGCTTCCCCTCCATGTCTCCCTCCCCACCCCACCCATTTAACAAACAAGTCCCCTGATGTAATCAACCAACTGCAACCCCTCCAGCCCTGCAGTCTCTTTTGCACCCACCCCCCCCATCTAATTGCTGGCCGACTCAACCCGCAGCACCAACACCATCACAATACAATGCCGGCGACCATCCTCAACTACCCGTCTGGCAGCTGATGGGTGGGAATCGGAATTAATAAAAAATGATGTCGACATCCTGCTTTTAAATTGGTCTGGACTTCCATGTTCCCAGCATTTCTCTGCTTCTCCCCCTGCAAACACAGGTCCCCCATTCCTTCCCTATGTGCCTGTAAATGTCAGGGCCACCATCTCACTACAAACCCTGGCACACACATGCCTGTCCCCATCTGTTGTTGCACTCTGCATGCTGTTACAGTTCAGACTTCTTTCTAACCTTCAATCACTATTATTCTTTATGCTCAGGGCTACTCGGCAATCCCTATAAATAGATTGAGTTTATAATGAATCAAATTTTGCATTTGTTTCAGGTATGGGATACAGCACCCATATTTAATCATTAACCATATTGTTCACTGGACAATATGTCAGATATCCATCATATTGTCCCAACCTACTAAACGACTGTTAACAGGTTAAAATTACTTGGTCAGGTTTATTTGCACGTTAGTTAACATGAAGACGCAAAGAGATTTAACCAGATTGACAACAGCACAATTCGTTGAGAAGTCTAAAACCAGAATCAGTCCACAAAGGGTTAATATAACCTTTTTAAGATGGTATTACAGAATATGGCAAATGAATACTTTGATGAAGCAGTCAAGTCACTTGAAAGAGCTGGAAAATGAGACGTTGGACATAAATGGTACAATTCCCAGTTCAGTCACAGAGTTAAGATATCTTTTCTAGAGCTAAAATTTGGTGAGTTGTGATTGAAGCAGTAAAGTGCCTTTCATGTTACAGTCATTAGTTTTGAAGTAAACAAACTGAGTCACCACATCTTGCACCTTGCGAGCTGTATATCCTGCACGTACAATCCCTGGACATATATTTGCTCCTGTAATGAGTACCCTTATAACTCAGTATCCACAGAGACTAGAATCATGTGGGGCAAAATATGATAGCCCCAAAAATGGGCATACAGATCGTGAAGGACAATTAAACTGCATGCACTGCTTCCAATGCAGGCAGCATGCCAACTTCACAATGCCTGCTAACATTAGTGATTGCTGCACATAGTCAGCGTTAAATGCCCCGTTGAGTGACTGCATGCCCCATGTTTGTGTGAGGTAACATCACTTAAATCAAATCAGCACAAATTAAAGCCAACCTGCACCACTTAAAAGTTCATTCTTGCTGGAGCAGGTGCTGGAAATCCTTTTGGAGTCTAAGCAGGAAGAGCAAATTATGGTGCAATATTGCAGAGAGCATGCTGCAATATTCCCTGCATGGGACATCTTGGTGGAGGAGATAGAGAAGAGGGGAGATGTGAACTAACCACAGGTGGCCCAGAAGCCATTCAAACAAATTTTGCAAAGGCATGAGGAATCAAATCATCATGGTGGTAAATGCCAGGGGTCAAACCATGATACTGGCACTGCATGTAGTTTGAAGGAAAACAAAGAGGAGGGAACTGCATGTGGCGAGACACTAGGCACAGGCCTGCAGCCTGAGGACAAAGATAGTGCAGGCATCAGCTCGCCAGAGGGTGAGTTCACAAAGGAGTTCTATCACAGAGGACCCAGATGAACACTTAGATGGAGTGGGCTACAGAAGGCGGCTAATACGTATGCTCAATGAAATACTTAGTGCATTGGCAGGTCTCCTAGGAAACATGCGTGCAATCTCAAGGAGTATGGAGAAATCCAGCACCAATGTTGCATAGGGCTTTGTTGTAATGCTTGATACCCATCCTTTCCAAGAAGTGGTGACCAACTCAATTAACACACTTGCAAATCCAACCACGTTGCATGGCTTCTCATTCAGCTTCCATTGCAACACAAACAGATGCTTGATGATCCCTTTAAATAGCAATGCTGGGGGAGGGGATGCTTCCTGATGCCGAAAGCCTATTCAGTTGTGCGAGGTTAAGAGAGGCTGTTAGCTAGTGCTTTGAGCTCCGAAGTGCCAAAAATGGAGTCATGTCAGTGTTAAAAATGCTGATTGATGTCATGATGGGTCTACTCTGCATACTTCTGCCCAACAGTCCTTGCGAGCATACTAATGCCTTCACCAAAATGGTGTTTGACACAGCTTGCACCAGTAAGTTTGCACACATGCTGTGGGTGCCATTTTGGAGATAGGTCTGCACTCGTAGTGCCAAGAAAATATGGCATTAAGGTGCCAAAATTTTTAACCATCAACTCTACGATCTATCAATCTGCATATACTTTCTGAACAAAGTCATTGGCTACTTCGCCATATTCACAAAATCCTTGTTCCTCCATTTCAAACCTGGGAGTGGGAAGGCAGCTTCCATTTTAACTACTTTGGGGACTGCATGAAACTAGGGCAGAAATTTCACCATTTCTCACAGCTTCCCTACAGTAACCCTCCCTGTCTAGTTTTAGACTTAGGAAAAAGACTGTTCCACCGCGATTTAAGGTTTGCTTATGCAAATTGGATTTTTATCGTTCATTTGATAAGGAAAAAGTCAAATTGTAAAATGCAAGTTCAGATGCCTTTTAATTAAAAACATTTTTGCAACTCTGTTTTTCAAATGTGCTTTATATTATTTTAGTTAGAAAGCATAGTAATTTTTTTTGGACAATATTCTCCTTCCTCTCCTGTAGATAGTGCTTATAGGGTTTGTTTCCATGGGCACAAATCACCTCTTTTTCCATTTCCCCCACTCTGAGCACCTCACACAAAAGGATCATATTCATGGTTATCCTTAACAGTGAAATTCCACAAGTTTTGGGGATCATTGAGCGGCTTTTCAGCTGAATACAATGCTGTCTTCACACAGTGAACAGACGCAATTTTGCCAAATAATTGACAGTAGCTCAAGCAAACAGAGATCATAGACTGATTGATTTGGATTTACATAACCGGTCCAAAATTGACAAGTAGATTATTAGGAAAAAACACAGCTGCATAATTTATATACTTTGTAAATAAATGCTAAAAAATCAAATATTGTTCAATATGCTGAATGAATGCAAACTACACAAATTATATTCAGAGAGCATTAAGACTTTTCAACTGTAACTTGTTTACTCTGTGCCACAACGAGGCAGGAACACATGGTAAATATTCAAAAGGTTAAGTCAATGCTCTCAGTTAGCCTGATTTCCCCTTCATTTGCTGGTCGTTTGACAGGAAAGCAACGTGATAAGGATCCTTTGGGAAATTTACATAAAGTTATTATTCTATTGCTTCCCTGAAGGTTCAGTGAAATTATTCTGAGTAGCTCAGACTCACAAACCTTAGTTTTTTTTTCAATTCAATCCCCAGTTAATTGGCATTTGAGGACGTATCATTGGACCATTCCCCATTAGCTGGAGAATAGGAGAGAGCTCCAGCAGGAGGCAACCATGTTCCAGACTTTCATCGGTTCCTGGGATAAGACGGGCAACTCCCGCTAGGAGGCATGGAGACCTCCCAGGTCTGTAAACAGAAGCTGTGTGTCGTAACTGAGACCATGCACTTGGTGGAAGAGAGTTGTCACCTGGATGTGAAGATCCAACAGCACCTGACCACCCTTTATAAGTGAGAGTCAAACACCTCAGCAGAGATCCAGTGCATCCTTTTCTCCCAGAAGTTGATGAGCTTCCTCTATATTTTTGTGCTCAAGTAATCATCCAATCAATGCCCTCCACCTGTATGTACTTAACCTCCATTGATACAATTAACAGTACGTACCAACTGTAATCTCAACAAAGAGCAAAGTCAAACACTTTAGGGTTGACAGATTTAAGGAAGAAAAAGCTTTGCCCCAATAATGTCCTCTGCTGCACGAATGTGATTGTTGGATTTCAAACATTCACCATCTTCTAGCCTAATTTTGTTTGATTTCCAGTCCATGATTATCTGGGCACGTGTATCAGTTATCAGTATTTCAAGCTGCCAGCATTTTTATCTGAGTACCAGTTTGTCAATGTCCGAGAAGAAGAACCCACTTTTCACTGGGATTAGAGGTTGACCATCATCCCATCAGAGAAATTGAAGGTCAGGACTGAAGGCTGTTAAAATCAGTAAACATGATTCGAAGGTGAAACAAGAGTCTGACTGAAGAACCAATCAGACAGGTTGTAGAGTGTCATGACACATGTCATGTTCCAGTTTATTATGGACTTTCAGTCAATACTTTATATTTTAAAAAAACACAAAAGGCTACAAAAAGATGGCCATCCAGGATCACTTGACCTCTCTTGTGGATTGAAACTACTTCCTATCTCAAAACAAAGGAACTTTTCAGACTGATACATACTTGATACCTGTTTGTTTCCAGCTTTTATAACAGCAAGAAGCTGTTCTGCAGACAGGAAAACAATCAGATCCTCCAAAAGCCATCAAGCAGCTGCAAGATATCCAAGCAGCTAAGGTAATATACAGCAATACCTTGAAAGTGGGAGATTCCTAACAAAGAGAGGGACTTCCCTCAATCTGTTCCAACTTTGAGTTCACCTGAGAACCAACTTCCTGGAATTCAACCACAAGAAACCTTGCAGCTTACTGAGAATACTTTGCCTTACAAGACCTTCACTTCAACCAAAGCATCTAGGAAACTACAGGCCTGCCACAAAAGAGACAGAGACAATAATAAATTGTAATTGTATTTTTTTTCCTCATCAGTGTCTAATATTTGTGAGTGATAATGTGAGTGACTTGAGTGAGTGAGACATTGCATTCTTAAACCTCTGGGGCAAGTGTGTGATAATAAATAATCTTCCTTACTTTTCAATTCACAAAACCTTGCTGCTGGATTTTATTGCATTGGGACAATCACTGAAGGTAAGAAAACACACACTCCTCACATATAAAACACACTGATCTCAGGCAGTAAGAAAGCTTATAACATTAGTCCGTGACACAGGAAAGTGGAACTGAAGGTTGCCAGAAACTATCAGAATGTTTGAAGGGTGTGGCTGGAGTCAAGGATCAAAGACAGTTAGGATCAATCATATTAGTCGGAGGGTGGAAATGAAGGCCAGAAGAAGCATTAAGTTGGACATTATTTCTGTTGTTTGCTGCATGCAGGCACAGTTGAGGTTGTTGCTTTGTTGTCCCTCAGGATTGAGGATGACTTGCTTCCACTCTGGTTCTATGCATTTGAAGTTAACTAGCATGATTCACAGACTCTACCACCTGTAGGGCAGGTGGTGTATGAAGGATCAGGTAAATGAGTTTCTTGGTGGGGGCTGCGCACTCCTTCCTCTGGCTGTACTTGGCCTCCGCCTGTGTCCGTCAGAGACTCTCGCCCTGCTTGGAGCCTTCCTGAAAGCACCTTCTGCACTTTCAGCATTTGTGAGCTAAGGGGTCCTATGAACTGGTTGGGATATTGGATCTCTTCAGGGATGATTTGAGAACTTCCCTAATGCATTTCTCCTGACCTCTTTGGAGTGTTTTGCTGCGTCGGAGTTTGGAGTAGATCAGTTTCGGGTACCTGGTTTCAGGCATGCGAGCAACATGACTTGCCCAGTGTAGCTTGTTTAAGTGATTATCACCTCAATACTGGGAGTGTTGGCTTTTCAGAGGATACAATGATGGGCTGGCTATCCTGGCTATACGTTTGTCACTAAATATTTGTAATAAGGTGGGTAAAATGCAATATTTTCAAGCTTCCTGGAGCATGTCCAGTTGTTGTCTTAGGTGAAAGTTTATATACTTCAAGACTGGTTGCAGCAACCTATTTAAGTCAAAGGAGATAATTCTAGGTGTGAATGGTTTGACTGGCTTTACTTGTCCCTTCCTGCCACCACAAAGAATGAGGCTAGGTGGTGATGAGTTCAACTTACTTTTTTTTTAAATAAGTACAGAAGATATTCCAGCATCTGTTATTGACTTAAATCCCTGCAGCAAACTCTTTCCCCTCGCCATCAACCTCATGCCTCTCCTTGGCAACTGTCTTGAATTTGAATCAGACAGTTCACCATCTTGGTGTCACATTTGACCCTCAAATATGCTTCCAACCCCATATCCACACCATTTCTCAGCCTCCACAGCATTGCTTGACTGTCTCAATTCATCTGCTACTAAAACCATCATCCTTGCCTTTTTTTTTTAAAACCTTGAGACTTGACAATTCAAATGGACTCCTAGCCAGTTTCCCACAGTCAACCCTTTTTTAACTATTGCTGAAAAAAGAGACGTCTAAGCTTTTTGACTTGCACTCATCAGGACACTCACAAGAATACCAATAAGGGGGAAAAAGAAGAATTTATACTATGTGAAGAGAGCGGTGTTGCCATTGAGAATACACCACTGGTGGTGACTGACAGTTAACTGCCAAGCATTGCTGGAAATTTAAACCAAGCAGCTTAACCCTGATTGATCAAGACATTGCCCTGAGGCATGAATCAGCAACTGACTGTCAGGCACTGTGTGTACTTGTTCTTTCTGTCTGCAAAGAGCAGGGTCCTGTGTACTAATGTACGTAGCTTCCAGTAAACAAATGCACCATGCTGCGAGCCCGGCTGACAATCTTAAATTGGTTGTCAGTGTAATTTTTAGCAGAGAGAAGATTATTTAGCAGTTTTTGAATATTTCACTACATTTCAGGATAATGGCTCCATGGACCTTCAGTTTGCAGATGATTGCTGCATGATGGCTCACTCTTTATAAGACGTGCAAAGGATGCTTGTCCTCTTCAATACCTTGTATAAGAGGCTTGGTCTGTCCTTAAAGATCGCCAAACTTCCCTGGGCCAGTTGAGTTTCCCCTGCATCATCCACACAGATGGGGTGGCTCTTGAGTATGTGCAGCACTTCCCTTATCTCGGCAGCCACCTTTCCAAAGGGACTGTTATCGATGAGGAAGTCCAATACCCAATGATATGCCAGCGCTGCCTTCTTCAAGCTGTGCCAACATGTCTTTGACAACAGGGACCTTTGCAAGGGTTCTAGTTTGTAAGGCCGTTGTGTTGACCAGCCTCCTCTACTGCAAAACATGGACTGTCTATCGATGCCACATTAACATTTTTGAGAGCATTCATCAGTGGTGCTGGCATTGAATCCCGGAGATGAAATAGGATGACCGCCAGACTAACGTGAGCTCCCTCCATGAAGCTATGTCTACTAGCATTGTAGTCCTGCTGAACCAACTCTGATGGATGGGCCATTGCGTCCAGATGGCCGAAAACCACCTCCCTCGGCAGGTTCTCCTCACGGCTCTCCATTGGCCAACGCTCAAAGGGCGGCCAAAGGAAAAGGTATAAAGATTTGATCAAGGATGCCCTACAGCACAGAGGCATTAACACCACTGACTGGGAGGATAGTGCAGCCGATTGCTCAGCATGGCACCACCTGGTCCTTCATGGCACAAACCACTTCAAGGCTCATCGACTTGACAGAGAGACAGAACAGCGATGGCAGAGGAAGGAGTAGGAAGCCAACGAGAGGCTGTGATTTCCACTCCCCTTCGCAACTATGTGCCCCCTCTGTGGAAGAACATGTGGATCCAGAATTGGGCTCCATAGTCATTTGAAGTCTCACCAAGTTTGACGGACGTCATCCTCGATTCCGAGGGACCACCAATGACGACAGCTACCCTGATCAGATCATTTTGCGCAGTATATCACACAGACTCATGAACGGGCCTAAGGCCATCACTTTTGACCCTGAAAAGTGCCTAGTCTACCTCAGATTACCATGCAAGGGCAAGATATCTCAAAAATCTCAGCAACAGGTGAAGCTAGCTAGCTATCTCACGCTGCTACTATGCAGTAGAAACACAAGTGGTCTTCGCCGCTAACAGGTTGCTGCCGTCAAGCCAAAATTATATTCTGCCTATCATACAAATGAGTAATGTAGTATATGAATTTCAGTGCCAGTGTGATGCGAAGTATGTAGGCCGTACATCCCAAAGACTGGTGGATTGTATCAAACAGCATATCATTTCCGCTGTTCGCACTGGGCAGTGTACAGACCGTACCTAACCAGCCCAATTCATTGGGTGTTGGACTTCCTCATTGATAGTAGTCCCTTGGGAGAGGTGGCTGCCGAGATAAGGGAAGTGCTGCACATACTCAAGAGCCACCCCATCTGTGTGGATGATGCAGGGGAAACTCAACTGGCCCAGGGAAGTCTGACGATGTTTAAGGACAGGCCAAATCTCAAAAGTGTCCAATATTAGATGTGATTCTGCTAAATAATCCTCAATGTGTGAAGAATTATGCTGACAACTAATTTAAGACTGTCAATCAGGCTCGCAATGCAGTGCATTTACGTGTTCTGAAGTTACATATATTAATAAACAGGGCCCCGTTCTTTGTAGACAAAAGAATATGTACACACGCTGAGTGGAATTTTCTGTGCCTGCTGGCATGATAGCTGGCTTGGGTGGACAATATGGTGCAATTGGTTTCACGACGGCAGAAGACAGGTCGTGATTGTCCGCTCAAACCACCAACGGCAGGCCGCGTTTGCCGCCATTGGTCATCAGGAACCTCATGGCAATACATCAGCATATCATTATCAGGCCATTCCCCCCAGGCTCTTGCACCCCCACTGGATCGCCCGTCCACATCAGCTGGGAAGCACGCCGATGTGTCTCACAACAACACAGAGGCAATGTGTACTTGGTGGTTTGAACTTTGAGTGAACTGGAGGCGAGTGTACAACAACACTGCAGAGCTAGCCAAGGTCGCCTGTTGCTTTTTGGGCTTCAGAGGTGCTGGGGGGTCAGAGGGCAAGTGCAGCCCTGCCTCTGAGGCGACTTTTGAGAGTGATGGGGAGCGCTGTGATGGGACTTCAGGGAGAGTGCATCCAGATTCCTCTTCAGAGGTTTCTTCGGGATTTGATTGGAGGCCCTGGGTCATTGACTCTGTCGGCTGTTTGGCACATGTGCCTGTGAAAGCAAGGAAAGATAATTAGCGCATGGAGAAGCCTTTGAAACAGGACACATCATTCACGGCATGGTTGTCTGTTGGATGTTGCACTGCTGGGTCTTCACTTGGCAGAGCAACGCTGACCTCACCATCAGCACAGGAATGATTCAGATCTTCGCCGGACAGCTGGATGGCTCTGCTTTGAAAGTCTGTGACAACTTTGATTTCGGGCATTCCGCGACTGGCCTGTGACCTCTTTCTCTTGTTGTGAGCCAGCTTGTCCTGCATGGATAGAGATGGGGAAAGTGTAAGCAGGACATCTGCTGGGCCAGATGATAAGTATGCCTGGCCTGTGTGAGTGGTGAGTGGTCCCATGGATGGGATGAGGACAATGACAGTGAATGTGAGAGAATAAATGGTGATGTCCCTTGAACCGGCAGTAAGTATGGGCCCTGTGGATGTGTGATGGGTTTGAGAGTGTGAGAGTTGAGTGACTTACCCTGACAGAACGGAGAAGATCATTCATCCTCTTGCGGCACTGGGTGGCTGTCATCTTTTGCAGAACTTTGGCACTGACCACCGCTGCCACACCTCCCAAGCCAGGTTAGTGCTGTTTCTGCCCATCCTGCCGCCAGAGTGGGGGTAGAGGGCATCCTGGTGGGCCTCCGTGGCTTCCAAAGGTCACTCAAGAGAAGCGTCGCTGAACCTAGGGGCTGCAGTCTTCTTCAGTTTCAGGGCCATGTCTTCCATGCAGCGGTGGTGAGCTGGAGGCACTGAGATGTGGACTTTAAACTTGGCACCTGGCGTGATGCAGCAGCGGGATGATGGCGAATGAGAACCCACGGCTTGTTTCCTGGGAGTGCATAGATAATGATCGGGGTTCAGGATGATATGGCGTGAAACCCCGCCTTCGTGGCCGATGGGTAAAATGTAGTTTTACCCACCCACTACCGCACTTAATGCAAATTTGGGAAAACTCCATCCGTTGCGTCTGTTTCAGCTATACAAAATAAGTGAAAGCCATTTGCTGACTCTTATCAGGGGCAATGCCTTGACCAATCAAGGTCAAGCTGCCTGGTTTAAATTTCAAACAATGCTTGACAGTTAAATGTCAGTCACTATCAGTGGTGTATTCTCCATGGTAATACCATTTGACAACCAATCAGCACTCTCTTCACATACAATATAAATTGTTGCTTTCCCCCTTGTATTGGTATTTTTATGAGTGTCCTGATGAGTACAAGATGAAAAGCTTAGATATGTCTCTTTTATCAGCAACATTCAAGTTCTGTACTACCAAATGTTTGTTTTAACTTTAAGTCCTCTAAAACTCTGCTGCCTGTGTCCATATTCCTTTACCCACCATCTCCATGCTTTTTTGTCAATTTCCAGCATCCACAGTAGTTTACATTTGTATCTTTGTACTCATTGATCTACACTGGTTCTCGAGTAAGCAATGCCTCAATTTTAAAATTCCCATCTTTAGTTTCAAATGCTTCTATGACCTCAATGGTCCACCCCAGACTCAGTGCCTGCAAGCCTGAAACCTAACCAAGAGAGGTTTGAAACAAGATTATCACAAGCAGGTGTGAACAGCTGCCATTCATTCCCCAACACAAAAACAGAATTACCTGGAAAAACTCAGCAGGTCTGGCAGCATCAGCGGAGAAGAAAAGAGTTGACGTTTCGAGTCCTCATGACACTTCGACAGAACTTGAGTGAGTCCAAGAAAGGGGTGAAATATAAGCTGGTTTAAGGTGTGTGTGTGTGTGTGTGTGGGGGGGGGGGGGGGGGGGGGGGGGGGTGGGGTTTGGGTGGGGGGGAGAGAGAGAGAGAAGTGGAGGGGGTTGGTGTGGTTGTAGGGACAAACAAGCAGTAATAGAAGCAGATCATCAAAAGATGTCACAAACAACAGAACAAAAGAACACATAGGTGTTAAAGTTGGTGATATTATCTAAACGAATATGCTAATTAAGAATAGATGGTAGGGCACTCAAGGTATAGCTCTAGTGGGGGTGGGGAGAGCATAAAAGATTTTAAAATATTTAAAAATAATGGAAATAGGTGGGAAAAGAAAAATCCATATAATTTATTGGAAAAAACAAAAGGAAGGGGGAAACAGAAAGGGGGTGGAGATGGAGGAGGGAGCTCAAGACCTAAAATTGTTGAATTCGATATTCAGTCCAGAAGGCTGTAAAGTGCCTAGTCGGAAGATGAGGTGTTGTTCCTCCAGTTTGCGTTGGGCTTCACTGGAACAATGCAGCAAGCCAAGGACAGACATGTGGGCAAGAGAGCAGGGTGGAGTGTTAAAATGGCAAGCGACAGGGAGGTTTGGGTCATTCTTGCGGACAGACCGCAGGTGTTCTGCAAAGCGGTCGCCCAGTTTATGTTTGGTCTCTCCATTTATTCCCCATTGTGTAGCAATGCCTTCTAACTTTGAATCATTCATGTGGACAATGGGAGCATTGGTTCTATGATCACATGAGTGAAACCTGGCTTGAGGCAGCAGATCTTATTGCTGCAAGGATAGTCCAGAGACAGGTCAGTCTGGAACAAACACAGGAAGAATAGAACCCTGCCTAAGCAACCAGTCAACCCAGGCAGTGTGATGGGACTAATTTGTTTTACCTGCAAAAGTGTACCTCTTTTCTAAAGAAGCTTAGCTACAACTTTGTCTGAAAACTTCCAACTTCCAGTCACCTTCAAAGAACCATGAGAGAAGATGCCACCCAGGCATGCAATGATTTAATCTTAAAGGACTAATAAACATATAATTTGTGTCCTTATAATTCCATTAATAATCTAAGTGCAGGCGTTACCGGAAAACTCATCTTACGTGTATGTGCCTGTGTTTGAGGAGTGAATGTTTCATTACATTTACATTCTGGGTGTTGTGTGAATAAACATTTACCTTTTAGCTTGATTTAAACTTAGCATGAAGCCTGTTTCGCATTCATCCTTTAATATTGCTGAAAAAAGATTTTTTTGGCGAAGATTTTTATCTTGCACTCATCAGGACAATGTGCAAAAATACCTAATGCAAAGGGAACAACAATTTATACTACATGAAAAGAGAGTGCTGATTTGTTGGCAAGTGGACTCAGATTGGTAGAGATGTTGCCATGGAAAATGCACTAATTTATGTTGACTGACCAAGCGTTGTTTAAAATTTAAACCAGGCAGCTTGACTCTGATTGGTCAAGGTATTACTCTGAGGAATGAACCAACAATCAAACAATTATTTTATTCTTTAAAGTCATAACACTAAGGGCTTAAAACATTCTCTCTCAAAATATAGATCTTGTTGCAGACAACCAAGAACTGAGGAAAAAGGGGAAAAGTTACCCACTACCTCTCCTTGTCTGTAACACTGTGCTTTATGTAAAAACTTTATTCTCCAGGAAACAGTCTGAAGCTATTCTTAGTTCCTTTTTCCTTTTCCAACCAGATAACTTCTACCCCCCAAACTGACTTTCACCGTGCGCGACAAATTGGAGATCCCTCCCTCTAGGCAGAGATAGGTGAATCTTTTGGTTTTGTTTAAACCCTCATGAACTTGGTCTCTTCAAACTGAGCTTGAGCTCCCATCTGCATTGTGCGTGGTGAACAATAGAGACCTGCTGCCTCTATCCCTCTGTTCTTTGTCTCTCTCTGCAATCTGATCCTACAATGGCTTCCTATGGACTTTTCTCCTCTCAAAGCCCATCTCTGTGTCAATATGAACCACATGGGCCTTGTATCCATATAGAAATGCTAATTAGCTACCTCTAGACCCCCACTTAATTCTTTTGTGAAAGTAAATAGCTGGTTTAAAATATAACTGTTTACAAGACCTGACATTCCTAATGTCTGCCTGGGATTTGGAGACCAATAGTCTATCCACTGTTAACACAGCTGCTCTTGTTATTGTTTATATCTTGCATTTCTTGCACCTGCGTCCCAATAAAACATCCGGCGTCCCTCTTAACCTCTTACAACCAAGCCACCCAGGCTTGTTGTCAGGCAGAATTAATAACAAGTTGCATGACCCCTTTCATTCCTCCATTTTTGCCTTAAATTATAAATACATTCCAAAAACATAACAATCTCACAAACTTTATATTTGAAACAGATGTAAAATATCCCATTGCATTATTTCGAAGGAGAATAGGAGAGTTCTGCCAATATTTATCCCTTAACCAATATCAGTAAAAATTTTTTTAAAAAACTTGTTTTATTATATATCTCATTGCTGGTTTTGGGACCCTGTTGTGCATATATTTACTAACATGTTTCCTATAACACAACACTGACTACACTTCAAAAAATATTTAATTGGCTGTCAAGAGTTTGGGATGTTTCGAGATTGTAAAAAGTGCTATATTAATGTAAGATTTTTTTCTGTGTGTGGGTAGATAATGTCAGTGGTTACCTGCCTTCTGTTTCTCAATATTAAAATCCCCACAATTCTATTTAGAGCAAAAGCCTTTGAAAGTGTGTTCACTATGTGGTGCAGAAGACTTCTCCTGCACAAATGTGTGCACAGTTGGTGGCTTTCCTTGATACAAATCTTCTAACCTACCTTGCTTGGGCATTACTGTGGATCCAATTTATCTTTCAGTGGCCTTTCCATCAGAACCGGGCCCTCTGTGGATCCAGTCCGCCTGCAGGCAACTGGTGGCAGGCTTCCTGTGTAAAAATGAACACAAGGGCTGCTGCCTTTTGGTGTCACCTCCCGAGACTTGGAATACTCTGAGGCGCAACGTCAAGCTAGTGTTCTGGCCTCAACCTTGATGCAGTTGAGCTGAATGCTAAGTGTGAAGGAGCAAAAACACCTCCAGCAATTGGGCAGATAACATGCATGAATGTTCAGGATTTTAAAAAGAGAATGTTTACACCGTGAATCTTGCTGCACAGTCGAATCATCAGTTGCAATGAAAAAAGGTGCACTGCAGCAGATTAAGCTTCCACATCAATGAAGCACAACCCCAACACCCCCTTCAGTTGCTCAGGCCACTCCCTCGACACATCTATTTTGAGAGACTGTCATGATCTGCATTTCGACAGTGATGAAAGTCCTCAACACGAGGCAGTGACACTTTAGGTATTGCATTCTGTTGAATTATTCCAATTTGCCCAGGCATGTCATAAAGCTCAGTCACAGAGCTAGGCAAATGCAGGATAATTACATACAAATTGCAGAACTTCTGGCCAGCATTGTTATCTCTGCTCTCAAACAGAAATTTGCCTGCAGGGCTAGCTTCTGATGTTGCTGAATTCAGAAGGTCAAACAGAGAGGAAAATGCAATTTATAAAGCACTCAGGATTCTTTAAGAGGTGGAAAATTGCAGGCATTATGAAGTGCAGTAGTAAACAATTGAGCTGTAGAGGACATTTGGTTCTGTTTAATTGCGTATCTGATAATTACCCAGTTATTTTCGTGTATTTGCATAGCCACCATACAATTTTTCAGCAATTTGCCCCAGGCCCTGTGTGGATTTTATTTTCATTATGCATTTGTTTAAGAGTTCCACAATATGAGTTTCATTCAGTCTTAATACATTGAAAGATGTCTATCTGCTAACAAGGCTCAATCAAACAGCCTCCTTTGGAACTGCTGCCAAAAGCAAGATCACAACCAAGTCTAAACTCTGAGAGCCACCTAACTCTCTCTCCTATTTCATGGAGAAAACCTCAGCTCAACTTTTGAGTTTCCACTTTCTATTCAAAAGCTTATGCAAACCAAGTTCAATTTATAGTGCATTAGACACTGGCCAAGTTTGGATAAGATCACCCCTTAGACCCTGAATTTCAGTCATCTCTATTGTAATGTTAAAGGACAGTAAATAGATATTCACAGCATCACGGCTATACAGCGCACAATTGACCCTCTTCTGAATCTTCTTTAAGAGAAAATGGATATGCCTATTAGTTTCTGCAGAAGTGAAGATTTACTTAACAATCTCTGTCAGTGAACTTCAGAGTATTGCTGTGGCAGGTGGTTTCTGTGCTTTGTGGCTATTTAAGGTACAGATTTCCTTTAACATGCTATGTTTATCAGTTCCAGAGTGTTTAGAATAAAACATAATAACTCAGCTATTAGTGAGAATTATGCTCATTATTTTTTATATTGGGATAGTTGAATTTTATGAAGTGCAGAGTAAATATCACTGCCACAGAACACTGAGTTTAATCAGCAATTAATATATCAATTGCAGCAATTTCATGAAAATTAAGTTTAAGTGAGATTAAGTACAAGATAAAGCATAGTGCTAGATGCTGTTTTTGAAAAGCTAATGGCAGAGAGGCAAAATCAACCAGCGACTGATGACGATTCACCACTCATGGACTCTCCATTCCCACAAGTTGCTAGTGGATTTGCACATTAATAACAGCATGTGTTGTTCAGACTCCATTATTTTTTTCAGCAAAGGCTGCCCCATTAAGTTCGTGAAGGTAAGAGCCTTCCAGTCTGAGATTGTATTCATCCATACAATCAACACAATCAATTCTTACGTATTCTACTACAGTGCACAAGGGAGTCAAGAGTTAGAGGGCTACATTTTCCTAAGTGAGGATCGGTAAGCTGGACTAGGTATGGTTCTGCATGGCTTTCAATTTTATCCACCTTCCCCAGTTGAGTTTAGCTTAATCCTAACCAGGGCCATTGAACATGTCAATCTAAAAATGCGTTGTAGTTTGTTAGCCTAAGCCTGAGGTAGATAAATGACTGCCTCAGGATTTGTCAGTAATTGTTTGGAATTCTGCACAAATACTTTTTAACTATTTACATCCTTCAATAAATCCTGGGTTATTTTTGAACTGGAAACCCACACGTGCACATCTGAAGCATTTCTTTCCAAGTCATCAGCAATAGGTTTTGGCTTTTCACACATTGGATCACAGAATCACAGAATTGTTACAGCAGAGATGGAGGCCACTTGGCCCATTATGTCTGCACCGGCTCTCCAAATGAGCAACTCATCTAGTTACATTCTCCCGCTTTCTCCACATAACCCTGCACCTTTCTCTTTTCAAATAACTGTCGACTTCCCTTCTGAATGCTTCAATTAAACCTGCCTCCGCCACACTTCCGGCAGAGCATCCCAAACCTTAACCACCCACTGCGTGTAAAAGTTTTTCTTCATAACGCTATTGCTTTTACTAATTTCTTCAAGTCTGTGCCCTCTCATTCTCAATCCTTTCATGAGTGGGAAGAGTTTCTCCCTATCTTCTCTATCAAGCCCCCTCAAGATTTTGAACACCTTTGTCAAATCTCCTTTCAGTCCTCTTTTCCGTCTCAACTTCTCCATTCTATCCTCATAACTGAAGTTCCTCATCCCAAGAATTTTCTTCTCGTGAATCTCTTCTGCACTCCCTCCAATGCCTTCACATCCTTGTTAAAGTGGGGCTCCCAGAACTGGGTACAATATTCCAGCTGAGATGAACTGGTGACTTATACAAGCTCAAT
This sequence comes from Carcharodon carcharias, assembly GCF_017639515.1. Taxonomy (NCBI): domain Eukaryota; kingdom Metazoa; phylum Chordata; class Chondrichthyes; order Lamniformes; family Lamnidae; genus Carcharodon; species Carcharodon carcharias. Next base: position 131,002,649 of record NC_054474.1, read on the forward strand.
ATAACCTCGTTGCTCTTCTACTCTATGCCCCTATTAATAAAGCCCAGGATATCGTATGCTTTATTAACCATTCCCTCAATCTGACCTGTCACCTTCAATGACTTATGCAAATATAGGGTCCTCTCGGGCCTGCACTGCCTTTAGAGTTCTATCCTTTTTTTTTAATCATTCATGGGATGTGGGTGTCACTGGCTGGGCCAGCATTTATTGCTCATCCCTAATTACCCTTGAGAAGGTGGTGGTGAGCTGCCTTCTTGAACCGCTGCAGTCCATGTGATGTAAATACATCCACAGTGCTGTTAGGGAGGGAGTTCCAGAATTTTGACCCAATGACACTGAAGGAATGGTGATATATTTCCAAATCAGGATGGTGAGTGGTTTGGAGGAGAACTTCCAGGTGGTGGTATTCCCACGTGTTTGCTGAGATTGTTCTTCTATATGGTAATGGTCATGAGTTTGGAAGATGCTGTCCAAGGCAGCTTGGTGAGTTTCTACAGTGCAGCTTTTAGCTTGTACATACTGCTGCCACTGTGTGTTGGTGGTGGAGGGAATGAATAGGAATGGATGCCAATCAAGCAGGCTGCTTATTTTGTATTGTCTCTCCAAAATGAATCACTTCACATTTCTTTGCATTGAACTTCATCTGCCACCTGTCTTGCCATTTCACCAGCTTGCCTACATCCCTTTGAAGTTCTACATATCCTCCTCACAGTTCACAATGCTTCTGAGTTTTGTATTATCTGCAAACTTTGAAACTGTGGCCTGTATAATTGGCACAGTAAGGCAGAACACACCATATAACAAATACTGGCCTAATTTTGTGGTTAATGGCGAAGTAAGGGTGCTCACTAACGATCATGTAATAAGTCTCAGAAATCTAGCAGTCTCTGGCATAGGAAATTCAGCTGTATCATTATGCAGCTGTGCTACCACTGTTCTACCAGTAACATGGTGGTGGGAAATTTGAAATTCTCACAAATTTCAATGATTTCTGACCCTGTGGTGGTGGCAGTGAGGGGGGATGGTAGTTGACAGCACAGTCTGTGTTGGAGCCCTGAGGGACAGATCGAATTTGCTTATGCCCAACATCCTGAAATCAGTTTTAGAGGGTAATGGCGGCATTCAAACCCTGTCAATCCATTTTCTGCAAAACACAGGCCAAAATCACTTCAAGAATTGAACATTTCCACTGTTTTCCTCCCCTCTCCTGAAACGCTGATTACTACAACATTGTTTTTGTACGGCGTCCTTAATATCATAAAATGTACCAAGGCACTTCACAGATGCAATATAAAACAAAATATGACACCAAGCCACATGAAGAGGACCTTGGTCAAAGAAAGAGGTTTTAAGGAAGTGTCTTAGAGGAAAAAAAGTGAGGTAGTGAGGCAGAGAGCTTTAAGAGTGGGAATTCCAGAGCTTAGGACCTATGCAGTGGAAAGCATGGCCACAAATGGTGGAGTGATTAAAACTGGGGATACTTAAAAGGCTGAAATTCAAGACGTGTGAATATCTCTGGGGGGTGTAGGACTGGATGAGATTACGTGGATAGAGTGTGGCCAGGCGATGGAGGGATTTGAAAATAAAGGCAAGAATTTTAAAAGTAACACATTATTTGACCAAGATGCAATGTAGGTCAGGGAGCACAGGGGTGATAAGTGAATCAGATTTGGCATGAATTAGGACATGTGGAGCAGAGTGTTGGATAACTTCAAGTTTATGGAGGCTAGAATGCAGGAGGCCGACCTGGAGAATGCTGGAATTGTCTAGTCTAGAGGTAAGCAAGGTATAGGTGAGGGTTTCAGCAGCAAAAGCCTTTGCTGTCAATACTCTCTGAAACAGGAGTGGAGTCTCAAAGTTCCAGTGATGGAAATAAGTGGTCTAATTAATTGACAGTGCATATGGTTGAAAGATCATCTCAAGGTCAAGAATGACACCGAGGTTGTGAACAGGCTGTTCAGACTAAGACTGTGGTCTGGGAGAGGGATGAAGTTGGTGGCAAGGGAATAGACTTGGGAGTGGTTTCTAAACATAATGGTTTCAGTCTCCCCAATACTTAATTGGAGGAAATTTCTGCTAACCCATTGCTGGATTTTGGACAAGTAAATTTGACCATTTTGAGACAGTGGAAAGCTCAAGAGGAGTGGTAGTGAGGTGAATCTTGGTGTACTCTGCATACATGTGGAAACTGACATGTTTCTGGATGATATGTAAATGAGAAATAAGAGGGGGTCCAAGGATAGACCCTTAGGTGGGCACCATTGTTAAGGGTGCGGGTGCAGGAAGAGAAGACATTGATAGTGATTCTCTGGCTGCAATTAGATAAATAAGACTGGAAACTGGTGAGTCCCCTCAACTGTACAACAGTACAAAGGCATTGGAAGAGGATGGTGAAATCAACTCTGTCAAATGTTACAGGCAGTTTGAGAAGGACAAGCAGGAAAAGTTTGCCTTCCTCAAGAGTCACATTGGATATCATTTGTGATTTTGGTAAGAACTATTTCAGTGGTATGGTAGAGGCAGGTGCCTAACTGGAGGGACTCCAACATGGAATTCCAAGACAATGGGTACAAATTTGGGAAGCTGTTGGTACATCCCATGTCCTATGTACATTACCAGATAGGAAGTGATGTAAGGTACCATATGATAGTCTGCAGTGTGTAGACATCCAAGTAAGATACATTGTCAAGAGCTCTCCCAGGTTGTACATGTGCTATTTAATCTTCATGCGTAAAGAACCCACATTTGAGTTTGCCACTCCCATTTAGGTGGACGGTCCAGTTGTGTTCAGCAATAAGAAAAGGCAGGAGCAACAACGCCTTCAAGGACTTTGTAGAGGAAAGGGAATTTGTTGACGGGGTGGGGGGGGCAGTATTTTGACAGGACAGCGGGATCCAGGGTTTGTTTATGAGGGGTGGCAGATTTGGAGGAGAGAAAAACAGAACTCGAGGAGATAGAAGCAAAATACTGAGGATGCTGGAAATCTGAAACAAAAACAGAAAATGCTGGAAAAAAACCCAGCAAGTTCAGCAGCATCTTTGGGGACAAAAACAGAGTTAACATTTTGAGTCAGTACAATCCTCCTTCAGAGCTGAGGAGAAGTGGAAATGTGATGAAGTTTATTCTGTTTGAGGGTGGTGGAGCAGGTGAAGCTGGATAGAAGGTCAGCAATAGGTGGGGACAAAGGAGAGATTGACAAAGATGTCATGAACTAAAGATGAGGAGAGATAAGATAGGAAAGAAAAGGATGTTGCATGATAAATTATTGGAAATAGGGTCCAGAGACCAGGTGGGTCGCACAGATACGATAAGGTTATTTAAGGCATGAGGGGAGGTAGGAGAGAAACCCATGAAAGGTACAAGCTCAGGGCTAGGGCAAATGGGGGGGCGTCTTAGAGGAAGGTTGGCCTGGTGAGCTAGGGGAGGAATGTGAAAAGTAGCTGATCAGATTTTCGCAATCTTAGTAAAAATGACACCCGTGAGCTTTCAAACTGGTTGGAGGTGAAGGTGGAGGAGATAGGAGAGAGGGTTTAAGAAAATGACTTGCAGTGGAGAAAAGAAGCCAGGACTTACTTTTGCATTCTTCATAGGTGGCCCCACACCGAGGGTATCAGCAGCCTGCTTAAATGTGAAGGGGGCACAATACATGAGGCTGATCTGATCCTCGTAACTAGCTTTTGCTGTTTTGTTGACAAGGGACAAGAATTATGGCAGCTTTTGCCTATTCCCTTTAACCCAAAAGACTTCAGCCAATAGCAAGGAGACTCTAATGCAGAGAGCAACTCATGCAGCACTGTCAGCGAGTAGAACCTGTGACTCCCCAAGTCTCCATCTAGGATTGGTTGTTCATTGTTTTAACCAAGTGAGCCATTCTGAGTTAATAGTTTTCTGCTTTCCAGAAAGTTTGCAAATCATCATATAACTCTGTTCGATCCTTAACTTAGTCATTAAGTAAACAACCTCTCTGTTCCCTGCACCCTATGGATATTCGTTCTTGCCTCAGAGAGAAGCAGTGTTTTAAAATCCTTGATGTTGCTGTTCCCTGTGGCTCCAGTAACCTGAAACAAATTATTCTTGCGGGGTGGGAGTGACTGTGTCAAAGGTGTTACCAAGCTTTTTGCTCTGAGGGAGCTGATTTTATATCAGTGCAAGAACAGTCATTAACACCATGGTGCTGCAACTGTCAGGTCATTCTGACTGTTATTTTAATGAATCTCCTTAGTGCTGTGGCACTGAAAACAGCCTCTGGCCCATTTCTCCCAATTATCTTAACAGCGGTCCATACTCTGTGAGGATTCAACCACAGGACAGAAAGAAAAAAATAAAGTTGTTCTTCACTTTTTTTTCCAGAATTCTTTCTAGATTGTTTTTGAAGCAAGATGTACTTCTTAAGGTTGTTGGGAATGGGTGTTATGTTTTTGGACTAGTAATAGAGACTGCATTAACAATAATTGTTAATGCAGGATGACAATTCAGGATGATGAATATTCAGGTTGCAGTCTTCAAGGGTACATGACATTTTGGAAGTACAGGAAGCTGGGAATAGGTGGAGGGGTAGTTCTTTTAAATAAGGATAACATTGGTACAATAGAGAGAGATGACCTTACTTCTGGAAATGGAGATCTAGAATTAGTTTGAGTTGAGATGAGAAATAGTAAAGTTAAGAAGTTACCTGGGGGAGTGGTTCATAGGCCCCCTAACAGTAACCACACAGTAGGACAGGGTATGGGAAGGAATAATGCAGGCTTGTGAGAAAGGTAGAGTGATAGTAATGGGTGATTTTAATCCACATATAGATTGGACAAATCAGATTGACAAAAGTAGCCTGGTTGATGAGTTCATAGAGTACATTGTGGGACAGTTTCTTAAGCAGCATATTCTAGCCCCAACCAGAGAGCAGGCTATACTAGATCTGGTAATGTTCAATGAGACAGGATTAATTAATGACCTCACAGTGAAGGCCCTAGGCTACCTAAGCCCCTAGGTAGCAGTGATCATAATACGATTGAATTTCACATTCAGTTTGAGCGAGATAAGAATGGATCTAAGACTAGTGTTTTAAACTTAAATAAGGGCAACTGAATTAAACAGATATTTTGTGTCTACCTTCACTGTATAGGATACAAACAACATCCCATAAATAATTGTGAACCAGGGAATGAAAGGGAGTGAGGAAATTAAAACAATTACCATCACCAGGGAAAATATACTAAGAAAATTATTAAAACTAAAAGCCAACAAGTTCCCAAGTTCTGATGGCCTTCATTCTAGGATCTTAAATAAAGTGGCTTCTGAGATAATAAATGTTCCAAAATTTCCTAAGTTCTGGAAAGGTCCCATTGGATTGGAAAATAGCAAATTTTACTTCTCTATTCAAGAAAAGGAGACAGAAAGTGGGAAATTACAGGCCAGTTAGATTAACATCTGTCATAGGGAAATTGTTGGAATCTATTACTAAGGAGGTTATAGCTGGGCACTTAGAAAACTTCGATGCAATCAAGCAGAGTAAACATGAGTTTATGAAAAAATAATGTTTGACTAATTTATTGGATAAAGGGGGACGTGTGGATGTGGTGTACTTAGGTTTCCAGAAGGCATTTGACAAGGTGCAACATCAAAAGTTACTATGCAAAATAAAAATTCATGGTGTAGGGGGTAACACATCAGCATGGAAAAAGGATTGGTTTGCTAACAGGAAACAGACAGTAGGCATAAATGGGTCATTTTCAGGTTGGCAAAAAGTGACGACTAGAGTGTCACAGCATTCAGTGCTGGGGCCTCAACTATTTTCAATTGATATCAATGACTTGGATGAAGGGACCAAATATATGGTTGTTAAATTTGCTGATGACATAAAGATAGGTAGAAAAGTAAGTTGTGAAGAAGGCAAAGGGAGTCTGCAAAGGGACATCGATAGATGAAGTGGGCAAATATTTGGCAGATGGAGTATAATGTGGGAAAATGTGAGCTTGGCCACTTTGGTAGGAAGAATAGAGAAGCAGCATATTACTTAAATGGAGAGCAATGAGGTACAGAGGGATCTGGGTGTCCTGGTACACAAATCACAAAACATCGGTATGCAGGCACAGCAAGTGATTAGGAAGGCAAATGGAATGTTGTTGTTTATTGCAAGGGGAATGAAATATAAAAGTAGGGATATTTTTCTACAGCTGCACAGGGTGCTGGTAAGACCACATCTGGAATACTGTACAGAGTTTTGGTCTCCTTATTTAGGAAAGGATACAAATGCTTTAGAAGTAGTTCAAAGAAGGTTCACTCAATTAATACCTGGGATGGAGAGGGGGTGTGGAATTATCTTATGAGGAAAGGCTGGACAGGTATCAATTTGAGTTTGGAAGAATGAGAGTTGATCTTATTGAAACATAAGAACCTGAGGAGGCTTGACAGGGTGGATGCTGAAAGGATGTTTCCCTCATGGGAGAGACTAGAACTAGGGGGAACAGTTTAAAAATAAGGGGTCTCCCAGTTAAGACGGAGATGAGAAGAACTATTTTCTGCCAGAGGACTGTGAGTCTTTGGAACTCTCTTTCCCGGTGAGCAGTAGAGGCAGGGTCATTGAATATTTTTATGGCAGAGGCAGATAGATTCTTGACTAACACGAAGTCAAAGGGTATCAGGGATAGTTGAAATGTGAGTTGAGGCCACAATCGGATCAGCTGTGATCTTATTGATTGGCGGAACAGGCTCGAGGGGCCAAATGGCCTGCTCCTGATTCATATGTATTTATGAACACTCATAATTCAAAATGTGAGTAGAGATCCCACAGTGGCAGTTTGAATATTTGAATTCAGCTTTACTTTAGAAATCTGAAAATAAAAACTGGTATCAGTAAAAGAGATCATGAGGCTTTCAGACTGTCATAAAAACCCCTACTATTTCATAAATGCTCTTTCAGGTAAAAAACATGATGTTGTTATGATCAGATGAGGAGGGGTAGGATGGCTCTCTTCTTTTCCCACTCATTGTTTGGCTACAACAGTTTTTTTTTAAATTCAGTGAGTGTTTAATTGTTTATATGACTGTAAAAGGCACAGATAAGTTTCTTTGAGTTTTTTTTTTAAAGTAAAGAGGATGCTTTTTATCATGCGCAACCTAATTCAGTAAAATAATAAGAACGCTCCAACTTTCATACACATATGCATCTAGATTCAAACACACAAAATAGATTGCAATGTGGGAGGATGGATTAAGGGATGTTTTAAAGACCACTAAAGATTAAAGTTAAACAGATCTCACGGTTTGATGACTTTGGTACATCCAGTCTGAGTTCTATGGTCCCTCAGGATTCAGCATTAAGGCTGTTTAAAGATGCTGGTGGTCAATTTACCTTTTCTTCCAGAGGCAGAAGCTGCTGGGTTGATTTAAAAAAAAACATCTCTGCCTGTGGTACATGGATAGACCAACAACAGACAGAGCTCAAACTTGCAAATTGGATGGGGAAGGGAAGCTCACACAGGGATCTTGCCATCTTTTCTGCTTCTGTCTGTGGCCTGGAGAAAACAGTTTCTTCAAACATAAAAGAGGGCTAGCTCGCTTGTCACTTGATCCTCTCTTTCTAACTGACCAATGACCCAAATATGGTTATGGCTCATGGCTTCCAGGTGTAGCTTGATTGGATTATGGTTGGGTGAATTCCTCTCTCAGCCAGAGTTCTAATCAAGTGATTATGTCTAAAGCTTGATCTCCACCCACTTGAGTCTGGATGTCCTGCGGTTGGCTCAAGAGATATAGCACATTCTCATTCTTTTCAGGTGATTATCCCTGATGAATTCCTGCAGTGATGTTGGTTCCATTAATGGCCTTTGAGTTTGTAATGTACACTGATGCAAATGTTAAGCCATCTGAGAAATGGTGGTTTAAGTCACTGGAATGTTACCTCAGTATCTTTAAAATTCAATCAATGGTTTTCAGGTGGTAAATACATAAAGTCAATTTCGATATACAGCATGGCTTCACAACAGTGATCTTGGCTGGTTTGGCCTATAGTCACGCACTGTCATGGTTGGCTCTGAATTTCCCTTCAAAGTGGTACTCAATTGTATCAAAATTTCTCTGGGCGTTCAGGGATGGGCAATAAACACCAGGCTTGCCAATGATGCCCGTGTGTCATGACTCAATACATTCAAAAGTATTAAGTATTATGGCCTGTATTTGGAAACAGCTAAATCTTCCATGTATAATACCTCCTCCCTGTACTATTACAACTACAACTTATTTTTATAAAGTGCCTTGAACATCACGAGACTTTTCACAAGGTTTATCCAAGTCACTTAAAGGGATATTTGGACAGTTCAACAAAATTTGGTTGAAGGAGTAAATCTTAAGAAGCATCTTAGAGGAGGACAGGCTTAGGAAGGAAAGTCTAGACCTTAGGGCATAGGCAGCTGAAGACAGAGCTGCCAGTGAATGGTTAAATTCAGGATTGTGTTAGAGGCCACTATTGGAGAAAGGCCTCAGATGGTTGTGGGGCTGGAGTAGGTTACAGAGATAAAACCAAGAAAAAAACTGCATATTAACTCCATCAGCAAGACTGCCCATTTCCATCTCTGTAACATCACCCAAGCGATTGCCTCTGCCTCAGCATGAGCATGGAGGGACTTTTAAAAAAAGGATGTGGATTTGAAAAATGACGCTTTGCTAAACCAGTAACTGATGGGTGAATGGGACTTGCAGATGGGAGGCTAAACAAGAGAGCATTGGAATAGTTGAGTCCAGAGTTAACAAATTAGCTTGGTCAAAAAACATTTCCGTAACTAGGTTAAAGAAAGCAAGAAAGATTTGCATTTATACAGCACCTTTTGTGGCCATTGGATGTCTCAAACTCATTTACACCCAATAAAGTACTTTATAGGCATAATCACTTTTGTAATGTAGGAAACAGCAGCCAATTTTCAAACAGCATGTTTCCACTAATAGCAATGTGATAATGACCAAATAATCAATATTTTTGTAATGTTTATTGAGAGCTAATTATTGGCCAGGGTATTGAAGAGAACTCCCCTGCTCTATTTCAAAATAGTGCCACGGGATCTTTTAGGTCTGCCTGAGAGGGCAGATGGGGCCCGGTTTTCACATCTCATCTGAAAAATGGCATCTCTGACAGTTCTGCACTGGAGTATCAGCCTTGATTTTTGTGCTCAAGTCCTGGAGTGTGTTCACACAACCTTTTGACTTACAGATAAGGGTGCAACCAACTGAGCTACAACTGACATAGAGCTTGTTTAAAGAATTTGCATGCAGCAAAGTCCCACAAACAACAGTAGCAAAGTAAGTAAATAGTTGATCTGTTTTGGATGTTGTTGCTTGATGGATAAGTATTGATTGGACTCCTGAAAAATTACTAATCTTCAAAAAGTATTATGGGAGTTTTTACATCCTCATTGAACAGGCAGCAGGGACCTTAGTTTAATAGCTCATCTGAAAGGCAGAACACCTAACAGTGCAGTTCTCCCTCAGTGCTACACTAGAATGTGATCCTAGATTGTGTGCTCAAGTTCTTGCTTAAGGTTCCTACTCATTCACTGACACCAAGGTGAGAATGTAACCACTGAGCTAAGCTGACATTTGATTATCCTGGATTTCTGTTTTATCTTCGTATCTTCCCAAACAAATGAAGGACATTGCACAATGACAACGCTGCTTGCCTTTAAGTGCAGAGTTAAGTTGAACAAGATCCCTTTTGGCCCGACAAACCATATTTTCCCTATTTCAACTCTTTCTTGGACTCGAACGCAAGTTCTGTCGAAGGGTCATGAGGACTCGAAACGTCAACTCTTTTCTTCTCCGCCGATGCTGCCAGACCTGCTGAGTTTTTCCAGGTAATTCTGTTTTTGTTTTTCATATTTTCCCTGAATTTGAATGATGGGACCAATCTCTATGAACAGTTTGCAACCTGCAGAAATGAGACCCCTGTTTCAATTGTTTGCTTTCTGGGCTGGATAAGTTGAGTGGCATTGCAGAGAAGTAAATCTCATCATCAAAGTGCCCCTTTAAATATCTCTTTTAAATACCAGCCCTAACTTTATGCAGTGGGTTTAATTCATATTTAATATGCAAATGCAAGAATTTCTTGAAGCTCCAAGAAGGTCATTGCCACCTTCACAGGGCCAATGGCAGAGCAGCGCAAATCAACCAGCAACTTTGGGATTCACAACTCACAGGATATCTCTTCCTCCCCACAAGTTGCTGGCTGATTGGCACATTAAAAGTGGTGTATCCATTAACTCTTTGTTATTTTGCCAGCAACTTTCAGCCCACCATCACATCAAAGTGTATTATAACTGGCATCACAAGACCTATGATTTAAAAAGCCCGATTTCTTATTAGGTAATTAGAGGGTCTGAGAACTGTACCAGCTGCATTCCAATCCACATAGGGTGTTTATTTTGTGGCAATTGTGTTAGACATGTCAAAGTACAGGAACTGACAATGCGATGACACCAATATAATAAAAGCCTTAACCACTGACCCACCATTTCAGTGGGATCAGGAAATTGCTTTCAATTTCACAAAAAAATCTTACCAAAAGCCTTTTTTAAAAGATGTGAAAACCTTTATTAATTAAATCCCAGGATAATAATTCAGTTTGCTTGGAAAACGTAAGACGTTCTTGTACCATTACACATCATTCCCAATTCCCTGTTATAAGATTAGGCATTACATTTTCACAAATGTCACTTCTGCAGATTTTGGCTGACAGGAAAGCTGCTTGAGCTGTGCAACATGAGAGAAAAATCAGTACTCCATGCATTAAGGTAACTTTAAACCCATTATGGTGCCATGGCGACCACAATAGAGAAACAAACAGCAGTTTGGGCACGTTGTTACCCCATATGTGGAGCTGGAAGAAAAGTACGAAAAGCTTGAATTGTTTCATTTCAGACTGTTTTTATTCACTCATGGGATGTGGGCATTGCTGGGTAGGCCAGCTATTTATTGCCCATCCCTAATCACCCTTAAGAAGGTGGAGGTGAACTGCCTTATTGAACTGCTGCAGTCCATGTGATGTAGGTACACCCACAGTGCTGTTAGGAAGGGAGTTCCAGGATTTACACCCAGCGACAGTGAAGGAACGACAATAGTTTTCCTAGTCAGGATGGTGAAATAATATATTAATAATATAAATGGACAGAACCTTTCTGTTTGAAAAAAATGATTCCACATTGAGGCCTGCAAACAGATGCTGAATCGAACAAGGTTGTTGTGCATGTTTGGAAAAAGGCAATAATTTCACTGGGTCAAAATCCTGGAACTCTCTCCTAACAGCACTGTGGGTGTACCTACATCACATGGACTGCAGCAGTTCAAGAAGGCAGCTCATAACCATCTTCTCAAGGGCAATTAAAGATGGGCAATTATAATAATGTATATTAATAATATCCAAAACAGTCTCTGACATGCCTTTCTTTATTCTTAAACAATGGTTCATCCCCACTATGGTTGACAGGGTCCTCAACTGTGTCCGACCATCGCCCACACTTCTGCCCTCATCCCTTTGCCTCCCTCCCAGAACCATGATAAGGTCCCCCTTGTCCTCACTTTTCACCCCTACGCATTCAAAGGATTATCCTATGCAATTTCCGCCAACTCCAGCATGATACCACACCAAACACATCTTCTCCTCATTCCCATCCATCAGCATTCTGTAGGGACCATTTCCTCTGTGACATCCTGGTCCACTCCTCCAACACCCCCAATTCCTCATCCCCCTCCCACAACACCTTCCCAATGCACTCACAGAAGGTGCAACACCTGCCCCTTTACCTCCTCCCTCCTCACCATCCAAGGTCCCAAACACTCCTTTCAGGTGAAGCAGTGCTTCACTTGCACCTCCTTCAATTTGTTCTATTATATTCACTGCTCCCAATGCAGTCTCCTCTACACTGGGGAGACTAAACGTAGATTGGGTGACTGATTTGTGGAACATCTTCGCTCAGTCCGCAAGCATGACCCAGACCTTCCTGCTACTTGCCATTTCAACATACAATCCTGTTCTCATGCCCACATGTCAGTCCTTGGCCTGCTGCAATGTTCCAGTGAAGCACAATGCAAACTGGAAGAACAGCACCTCATCTTCCAATTAGGCACTTCCCAGCCTTCTGGACTTAACATTGAGTTCAACAACTTCAGAACTTTTTCCTTCATCTCAACTTTTTTAAATCCAATTTTTTAATTTCAATTTTAATTCCTATTTTTATTTTTACTTATTTTCATTTTTTATTTATGTTTGATTTAGTTTTATTTATTAATTTTTTAATCCTTCTTCCCCAACATATCCCCTCCCCCCACCCCGGCCCATCCCCACAGGGTCATCTGTCACTTGTTTCTATGATGTGCTTTCACAGAGCACTCACCCTTGTTCTGCTATTAACACATTCTGCCACTATCAGCACATTCTTTAGTGTTTAACATTACCATTAACACCCTCTTTGTCTTGTGTCCATGACATATTTGTCAATCTGTCCATAGCTCCCACCCATCCCTGACCTTCTCTCTTGCTTCACCTGTTCCATCCTCTTTTAAACAGTATAAAATCCATCACATTTCTACTTCTCTTTAGTTCTGATGAAGAGTTTTCTGGACTTGAAATGTTAACTCTGCCTCTCTCTCCACAGATGCTGCCAGACTTGTTGAGATTTTCTAGCATGTTATGTTTTTATTTTAGGTTTCCAGCATCTGCAGTAATTTTCTTTTATGCTCTTTGATCTACCCCTTTCACCAATGAATAAATCATCTGGCCTTACGAATCACTTTGGATTTGGATGCTGATATGGTTGATTACCATTCAAAACAGCGGTCAAGAAAGAATCAAAAGATAATGAGACATTACCATCAAATCCATCGGCAAAACGTTATGAGGTTCTGTTAGTGGAGAGGTCAATGCATCCCAGGCTTCTGCCAATGACCTAATGGCCAGGACGTTCCAGCCCCATCGCGGGTTGGACCCGCCGTGGCTGAGCCAGCGCCCCAAGCAGAAGTCCATTGACTTGAGGTGGGACCAGAAGATCGCGGTGGCAGGCAGGTGTGGAAAATCCTGCTGAATGTAAGGGACTATATTGAGATTGCTAGTGAATGTGGTATAATACCTGTCTACTCTTTCTCTCCCCAATTTTCTTTTATATGGAAATGCTCTCCCCTTTGCCTGGTGTTTATCCTCATCAGTACACTTCAGATGGCAAATTCACCATTTTAGTTATTATTTATTCTCAATCTAGGCATTGTTGACAAGGCTGGCATTTATTGTCCACCCCTGGTTGCCCTGAAAAAGTGGTGGAGGGCCTTCTTTGTAGTAGTTTTATGCAATTCACCAATTCAGAGAACAGCTGAGTATCATTATGCAAATGTGGCACTTGCGATATGGAAGATATGGTTTCCTTCTCTAAAGGACATGAGTGAACCAGTTGGATTTCCATGACAACCCAACAGCTTCATAGTCCATCTTCCTGGTACCAGATTTTTATTAAAAAGTTATTTTCAACTGAATTCAAATTCTGAAATCGCCATAGTGGAATTTAAACTAATGTTCTCTGAATTATTAAACCCAGCATCCATATTATTAGATGATAAGTATATAATTTTATTGAGGTAAAATGTGTAAAAATAATGAACTTATTAAAACCAATTCTTCATGTGTAGGGAGTTGCAAAGATTTAAATCTCTCTCCCCATACATGGTACAACATATTGGTTTTACAATACAGTCCCACACTGATTGGTTGCTGAATATCTAAGCCAATGTATTACAGAAATATTGTAACCTTTTGTGATGATCTGAGAGATTATTAAAGGAAAGCATTAGGCAGAGAATGGACTTGTCTACAGTATGAAGACCATTGACCCCGCTATCTTCATTTGGCACTCATATTTTGATAGATCAAACAATTACCAGTAAATTTTGTCAAATGAAAAACAAGAAACATCAGAGAAGCTAGGCCATACATGTGCTAAAAGTGATGCTCAGAATAAATGAGCAACCCTGAGGTGAACTTGATTCATTGTTGCTGCCATTTTGATTCATGGCACTGTCCAATGAAAGCATTTCAGCCTAACTCAGAAGTCCAAATACTTTCTATACTGTATTATATCTTGCACAATTTATAGCTGTGCAAGTCATAAAATATGGCATACCCCTTGAGGAACTGGACAGCAGAGATAACAGAAGAGCTTCTTGAGATTACCAAATGTGTGTTTCACAATTCAATTGAATAGCTGGTTGCAAACCACTTCATGCAGAACTGTGACAATATGAAAGTAAGATGTACGCACCTGACAGCTGGGCTAGTAAGCTATCATCATGCATCAATTATACCTACGACCCAAGACAATCGTGGTATTAATCCCCAAACTCTGTTGTTGTTCATTGGTCTCAGAAAGCTTCTGACTGTCTCCCTCAGTGATGTATCTGTTACCTGGCTCACACAATTAGACACAGAGGAATTTGTGAGGTCCAAAGAGGCCTGAAAGATCCTAGAAGCATAAAGGTCTCTGTCGACCATGCCTAGTGTGGAAAAGATTGTGTTCACCGTGCAACACGTTTCTAAATCAAGTCAGTCTTTCTGACTGAAGTCAAGGCTATATGCTTTGACACAAGGATGTTCTCTGTGTATTCAGGTCAAGATCACATTAATGCAATCAACTTAGAAATGGTTTCCCGAGTAGCATTTACACATATCTGTCATTAGGTTATTAGCCTGATTTGTCAATCAGTGAAAAGTATTGTGAGTGAGAGAACTTAAATGGAGAGGGGTGAGGCAGGGGGAATTGGGGAAGCAGTGGTAGGCTGTGAATAGAAGAAAGACAGCATATTCTGGGGAACTTCAGTGAACAGTAATGAATTCTGTTGTTAATTTGCCCTCTGTATAATCATCAACTGTACACCTTAGATAAAAGTTTGTTTTCTCCATTAATGCTGACATTACAAATCTAGGTCCTGGCTGGAGTGGAGGTGGATTTTATCGTGCCAATTGCGGAGGTATTATTTTCTCTCGTGGTAGCCACAACACATGCTGATGTCAAATTATTTTTATGAAAGAAGAGTTAGATGGTGGGGGAGTTATGACTTAGTGACTTTTTTTGGTGAGAATGAGGGTCCATCATTCTATGGTAATTTCTCTGCTTCAACATTCTTGCTTCTGCCCACATTATGTACCATCTGTAGGCCTACCAGAGAATACACTCGAGAAACCAGCTCACATTCTTCTGCCCATCTTCAGTTCAAAGTTAGCTGCTTGATAGTAAGTAAGATTAGCTTCAGCCCCTGATTTTCTCCATCCTTCCCTGGGGAAAGAACCTGTATTGACATATGCAATGACATGACTAATATCAGAGACTTGGACGATTGTGCACCCATGCCATTTCCTACTATTTCATGGCTTTGAGTAGCATTGGTGCAGAAATATGCCAACCTCCACTGAGTCATTGCCAAAAAAAAAATCAGGATTGAACTTTTTAATATGAAACAGATCCTCACACATGAGTACCTGATGCATTGTTTCCTTCCTACAAAATGGTTGCCAACCAACAACACCTCATTGAAAATATTAATATATTGCTCATTGACACATGACTTATTCCTGTCCTGATAGTTCTGATAACTAATATTATCTGGACAGAAAAAAATGGAGTGAAATTCCTGCTGTAATTAACTTTGATTTAAAAAATGTTGCCATTGGTGAAATTCTATAATGCAGTGATGTAAGCTTCTTAGGCTTAATTTATTGACAAAAGGTATCCCATCACACCTCTTTGTCCCATG
This sequence comes from Carcharodon carcharias, assembly GCF_017639515.1. Lineage (NCBI taxonomy): Eukaryota > Metazoa > Chordata > Chondrichthyes > Lamniformes > Lamnidae > Carcharodon > Carcharodon carcharias. Next base: position 131,018,423 of record NC_054474.1, read on the forward strand.
TAGCTCATAGGGTTAATTTTGTAATCCTGCAATCCATGATTGAAAGGAGACCATGTCAGAGATACTGTCTAATACTGAATGCCAATTCTCAAACCCATGAATCCTGTGAGTTTGGAGCCCTATCCAGAACAGAGGATTAGAACATTTAGAGAACAGGGAGAAATAAATTAATTTGGAATCTCATGAATAGCCCAAAAACTCCTGAATGTATTGACCTGCTAAGTGAGAAACTTAAACCTGCCCAATTATATGTTAGGGATAAATTTATCACCTAAACCGCAGCTGAAGTTTTGCACATCTTGTGCTGTTGATTGACTGAGTGATTCATATCACAAATTGGTAGACAAGTTGCCTTGCTGTTCAAAGAGATATAAATGGCATTTTGTTGTCATGATGCCAAATTTTTATCATACTTTCTGGTTAGTAAAAAGATCTGTTTGGACAAGCATATTAAACAAATACTTATCTAGAGGGCATCTAATTGCAAAAAGTGAGTCTTGTGAATTTATCAAGAGTTCACTGTCTCAGAAATATTATTTCACCTGAATAGATTTGCCAATGTTTTCAGTTTTGATTATCTATCCAAAAACAATTTAAATTGACCTCGCTCCCTGTACCTTTTTCAGGGACAAACCAAGCTAAGTATAAATTTCCATAATAGTGCAGTGGTCTCAGAAGCAGTCTTTGTCTGGGCAGATTCTGAAAAGATATACTGGGAATTGCTGTTCTGAATCAACATTCGGTGAAATTGAATCAGTGCATTAGCACTGTGACTATCCTTGTTAAAATGGAATGGCTGGCTAACATACATTGAACAAGAACAAGATATCAATATGATGCTTCATAATTTATACTAGACTTTTCTTGATGGTTTACCTGAATGGTTCCTAGTCTTAGCTACAGTAAAATAACTTAATCTAATAATTCTAGTCCAAAAGAATTCAGTAATACTTTGCAACAAAAGTGATCTCTAATACTGCTGTTTTCAGGAGGACATTTGTTGGCATTTAAGAGGTATTCCACCTAAAGGGTTTTTTAAATTGAATAGTATGAGTACTTAGCAACAACTCATGATGTAAGAAACAAAATTGTAGATTAGATGTTTCACAATGTTAGCTTTTACCTGGCCAATTCAGTGAGATCTGAAGGAAGTAGTGAGGTGATGCCAAAATTATATTTAAAAGCGTGAAGGTTGTAAGAAGTAGGAATTACTGACAGAGGCAATGAACTCTCAGTGAACATGAGTGCAATGGTCCTTGATTCCAGCACACGGTGGGTGGTGAGGAAGAAAGTGCAGAGTAGCACATTTAGAGTTTACACTTTAGAGGAATATTCAATACATTAGTATCGGCAGGATAGGACAGACAGGAAAAGTTGTGACGTAGAGAAAAATGAGAGTTCCACCAGAGATCAGGGAGGTAATCAGGTCAAGCATGTCAATAGGTTTTCATTGGTTCACAGAAGAACATGGAGGAGGTTAGATTATAAATTATATAGATCAATTGAGTTCAATATTTAACCCAGCAGTAATTCACAACACGCACTAAATCTACCACAACCTTAAGAAAACATTTAAAATCATCCCTTAAGCGGAAGGCATGGATGCTAAGTGCCCCAACCAAATTATAGTGACAAAAACATGCTTCCACCAACAATCTCCCAGTTATTTACCACAGTTGCCTCCCTTCCCTGCATCTAATGGCAATCGGCAAATCTCTGATCACATTGCTACTAGGGTATAAACTTTGAGCAAAATATTCTTGATTTAAAGACTGAATCTTGTTTAGATAGAGGAAATGGAAAGTCTCTGCCCTGATGCTGGTTGTGTCTTTAATGGTTCCCTGGAATGTAACTCTTTTGAGTACAAAGCTGTTTCCATCTGTTCCTATTCAGATGAAGTTACATTGTTTTATAGCTTGCCATTGTGAGATTTGAACTCTTGATGTTGTTTCATAGTTTGCCATTGTAAGATTTGAACTCTTGATCTTGGGGTTACAAACCCAGTACCATAACCACTTGGCTATTTAGGCCAAGCCTTTCCCTGGAATGTAAATTGACAGACCCTAATTCACAGCTAATTAGCACTGATTGGATAATGTGATTGAGGCCTTGGTTAAAGGACAGAATAGCAATTTGTATTGGTTAATCATTTCTTTGACTGGAGGGAGAGGGACAGTGCTGCCCCCTAGTGTTGACATCCCTTTCTCTTCAAAATATATGAATGATTCATGTTTGACCACAGAGGATACAGGGTCAAAAATTGTCACTGATACAGTAGGGAATGTGATTAACAGTGGACGGTATCTGTGAGTGAATTCAAAAGAACATAAAATTAAGTAGATTGAGCAAATAATTTGTGATGGAATACAATTCAGAGAAATGTGATGTCATACATTAGGGGGTTGGGGGGAGGGTGTGGATAGACTAAGAAGAAACCTACCATAGACCAGACCAGAGCCAAACAGCACAGAAGGCTGCCATTTGGTCCAAGTGCATTTGCCTGCTCTTAGTCCTGCACTCCCCTGATCTTCTTTTATTCTTTCATGGCAAGATTGGCATTTATTGCCCATCCCTACTTTGCTCTTGAGAAGGCAGTGGTGAGCTGCCTTCTTTAATCACTGCCATCCATCTGGTGTTAGGAAGGCAGTTCTAGGATTTGATCCTGCGACATTTAAGGAAGGGTGATACAGTTCCAAGTCAGGATGGTGTGTGGCTTGAATGGGAACTTGCAGGTGGTGTCTGCTGCCTTTGACCTTCTAGGTAGTTGCTACAGTGCTTCTTGTATATAGTACACACTGTTGCCACTGTATGTCAATGATGGAGGGAGTGAATATTTCAGTTGGTGGATGGGGTCATAGTCCAGCAGACAGCTTTGTTCTGGATGGTGCTGAACTTCTTGACCGTTGTTGGAGCCATACTCATTCAGGCAAGTGAAGAGTATTAGATCACACACCCAACTTGTGCCTTGTAGATAGTGGACAGGCTTTGGAGAGTCTGGAGGTGAATTACATGCCTCAGAATTCCCAGCTTCTGACTTGCTGTTGTAGCCACATTATTTATGTGGCTAGTCCAGTTCAAATTATAGTCAATGGTGACCCCCAGGATATTGATAGTGGGGGATTCAGTGATGGTAATGCTATTGAATGCCAAGGGAAGATGTTTGGATTCTCTCTTGTTGGAGATGATCATTGGCCAGTGCTTGTGTGGCACAAATTTTATTTGCCACTTAACAGTCCTGGGAATGAGATGATTGGCCTCCAAGAACCACAACCACCTCCCTTTGTGCTAGGTATGACTTCAACAAGTAGAGGGTTCTCTTCTTGATTCCAATTGCCTTCAATTTTGCCAGGGCTCCTTAATACCACACTCAAGTCAAATGTTGCCTTGATGTCAAGGGCAGTGACTCTCACCTCATCTCTTGAGTTCAGCTCTTTTATTCATGTTTGGAATGAGGCTGTAATGAGGTCAGGAGCTGAATGGCCCAGACAGAGCCCAAACCAAGCAGCAGTGAACAGGTCATTGCTGTGTAAGTGCCACCTGATAGCATTGTCGACAGCACCTTCCAACACTTTGCTGATGATCAAGAGGGGGCTAACTAGATGGCAAGTGACCAGATTAAATTTGTCCTGCTTTTTGTGGAGACGGCTGCGCAATTTTTCACGTTGTTACATAAGTGCCAATATTTTAGCTGTAGTGGAACCGCTTAGTTAGGGGCATGACTAGTTCTGGAGCACCAGTCTTCAACACATATTGCCAGGATGTTATCAGGGCCCAAAGCCATTGCAGCATCCAGTGCCTTCAGCTTTTTCTTGATATCACATGGAATTAATCAATTTGCCTGAAGATTGGCATCTGTGATGCTGAGGTCCTCAGGAAGAGGCCGAAATATCCACTTGGCACTTCTGATTGATGATAGTTGCAAATGCTTCAGCCTTGCTTTTTGCACTGATTGTGCTGGGCTGCCCATCATTGAGGATGGGGATATTTGTGTAGCCTACTCCTCCGGTTAGTTGTTTAATTGTCCACCACCACTCACGACGGGATGTGGCAGGACTGCAGAGCTTAGATCTGATCCATTAATTAAGGGATCACTTGGCTCTGTCTATCACTTGCTGCTTTCACTATTTGGCATGCAAGTAGTCCTGTGTTGTAGCTTCAGCACGTTGACACCTCATTTTTAGGTATATCTGGTGCTGCTCCTGGCATGCCCTCCTGTACTCTTCATTGAACCAGGGCTGATCCCTTGGCTTAATGGTAATGATAGAGTAGGGGATATGCCGGGCCATGAGTTACAGATTGTGGTGGAATACAATACTGCTGTTGTTGAAGGCCACAGTGCCTCGTGGATGCCCAGCTTTGAGCAGCTAGATCTGTCCTGAATCTATCGCATTTAGCATGGTGGTAGTGCCACACAACAAGGTGGAGAGTATGCCCAGTGTGAAGTTGGGATTTACTCATAGACCTGCAATGCTTTTCCTTTTTCATTCCTTTTTGAAAATTACTTTTGAACCTGCTTCCATCATTCTTTCAGGCAGTGCATTCCAAATCATAACAATTCGCTTATTTTCCTCTCTGGTGGTCTTGCCTGTTATCTTAAATCTTGTGTCCTCTGGTTACCAATTCCAATTCTCTTGTTACTGGAAATAATTTGTTGTCACTTGGGCAAAGAGATCAGAAGTGCTGTGTATCTCAATACTTTTATTCTTCATTTTAAGGAGCTCAGAAGAGGTTGCTTAATTATATGTACACATCTAAAATTCAAGTCTAGAAAATGCTGTAATTGCAAAAGACCGCACACTGAATACAATAATCATCTGAGATTTTAAAAGATGGTGAGATGAGAAATAATTCTGTTGGGGTTTTAAAATAATTAACAGAAGTTACCATCCGCTTTATTAATGATAACCAACAAAGCTAATACATAGCTGGGGCGTGTACTAGCTCAAATGCTCCGAATGAATTAAGCCATCCAGTTTTTCAAATATGGTTAGTAGGCAATAGATTTTCTTTGTCCCTTTGAGTGCAACTAGTCTCTTCTTGGTGTCAGCCTAGTCTCAGAGGTAGTACACGCGCCTCAAGTCCCACTCCAGAAATTTAAGCACATAATCTAGGCTGGCACACTAATGCAATGCAGAGGAAGTACTGTGCTGTCAGAGAAGCTGTCTTTCAGGTGAACTCAGGTGTTCCATGTGTCCACTCACATGAGTGTAAAGGATCCATTGGCACCAACCGAAGACATACAGGCGGGTTCCCTTGTGTTCTGGCCAACATTTACCCCTCAGCCATCACTACCAAAAACAGATTATCTGCTAATCTAACTACTTGTTGTTTATGGGACCTCGTAGCTTGGCTGTCATACTTCCTACACTGCAACAGTGGCTACACTTCAAAAGTAATCCCTTGCACTTTGCGACACCCTGGGGTCATGAAAGGGACCATATAAATGCAATTTCTTGTATTCTTTTGTGAATCCAGATGATAATTTCACCAAGATAAATGGCTCAATGTGTTGGGGAGCTATTGGCATTGACCCCTATACTGAACGGGCATTAGTGGTCTCATTTAAACTTAGTTCAGTATTTTTTGGAGCTCAGGAACCTGGGCACCAGTTTTGTTTCAATTGAAGCAAATTCTTTTTTAAGTGGGAAGTGGCTAAACCTTTCATCTTCTAAATCTGTTGTTACCTTGTAGGTGTTGAGTAAACCTAAAAGATGACACCCAATGACAAGAATATCTGGAATTCTAATTGCATCCTCGAAATACTTAATCCAATGATTTAAGAAAAAAATATTTTAAATGTTTATTTCTATAGATTATTTTTAAATATAAGAAACATGTTAATGAAACATCACACCTGACTGCTGACCAATTGATTTTTGGATCTTCATCAATCAGCTTTTAATGGACAGTTATTGTTATCTAAATATAGTCTGTAAAAGATTGATTGTTGCAACGTATCTTTATTTTATTAGTACCTTGAATTCTCTACACCACATACTTGTGAAATTCTGTTTTGGCTTCAGATAAAAGCACTGAATTGCAAATGTCCTGTTTGAGTTGGTTGTTATAATTGCACCTTACATATCCTGAGATGGAGCTGGCAACATTTTAAATGTCAAATAATCAGATTAGGTAATCTTTTTAAGATATTGAAAACGAGAAGCAACATTGTTTTATCTCCAGCTGTATAGCAAGTAGACCAGCTGCTTTTAAGATTCCGTCTGCCATTCCGTTCTTCGATCAGTCTATCTACCCGTAATTCCCCAGTGCCTTTATATTGGCTTAGATATTACTGTTTAATTATCATATCTGCTTGAAACATGTCAGAGATCCAACCAGGGGAATGACTAGTCAATGACAAATTGTCAGTGGAGATAAATGTTTTTAGTTATTGTCAGTTTGTTAAGAGCTTATTAAGCTAAACAGCAGTCTGGCCTGGGAATAACTAGATTTATGCTCAAGTGAAATTGCTATTAAGTTTAAAGCTCATAACCAACACCAAATTATACTACGTAAACAAAAATGACCTGAAACTGTTCTTTGAAAAAAAGATGATTGATTCACCTGTTGACTGTAATTATCTTTAACACTGGGCTCTGGTTTCACACTATGTGAATCAGGTGTTTTAACAGTATTATAAAGTTGTTCTATTTCTCAGCCTCAGCAACACATCTCCTGACGTCTTCCCCAGACTTAGAATAGATTCATTTAGATTCCCAGAGGTTATAGTAACAGGATTCTAGGTTACATCAAGCAGAAAAAAAAGCTAAAAACACAGGAATAGGTGAATAAATCTCACAGGTTGACTTGCGCATAGTAACAGACAATTTTGTGCGGCATAAATGTAAAATATGTGACAGTGAATAAAAGCTAACAGTAGATAAATTTATCTACTGTTTTGCATTTATCTTTTTTACCTTGTCATAATTGGTTATCTGAAAGGGCCACTTGTTTAGATAGACCTAAGAAAGGGACCACATGTATAGAAACCACCTGCCTACAATGACCACCTATCAATAAATCCAGCAATAAATTCATGATTCCAATGATCCTGTACAAGGACACAGCCTTAAGCTGGAACCAAGGGGCTTGCAATCTACATTGACAGCTGTTCAACTGTGCCTTGTAGCCATGTACATTTTCATTGTCCTATCATCATCACAGGGCCCCTATATCCAGCTGAACAATTCAAATATTGAGTATTAAGGGTGCATAAAACCAAAAGCAATTTTTTCCTTTGTTGAGTTTAAAGTTTCAATTAGGGATCTTAGAAGATATATTGTGCTTTTCTTGCAGTTATGATTTGAACTAAATGTTGCATTGTATGATTTTTTTTGAGGTAAAAACATTTGATACAAACCAACAAACGAGCTACTGACTTGTAAACTACAGCAGAATAATAGCCTTCAAACCGCCATAAAGCATCTATTTAGAACTGAAATTCTGTTTGTGGTGGTACCAGCCAGTACATAAAACCTCCCAGTCCAAGAAACCCTCCTTTGTTGAACTGAATTGCAATGTATGAGTACTTTTCTCTTGCTCTTCCTTGATGAGTAATGTACTGTTACTTTTGCTCAATGTGTTTGAGGCTTTTTGGTGTTTATCAGACCCTTAAGCAATTAGTGAACTCATTTTTGGGGGGAAATAAGTGTTTCCAATGATTATAAATGATGGCTAAAGAACTAGGCCTTGTTTGTTCTTTATCTGCAGCATAAATGGAGCTGTTGTTGGGGAATAGATAGTAGACAGAATGAGGAGAAGCAGCTGCAGGCAGGTTTCATCCTGTCATTGAAATTGTTGCACTATTTTTCCTCTCCTCAACTAAACGATGAACGAAAAAGTGAATGAATTAATGAGTGAAGTTGTCCATATCAGTAAACAGCAGTTTCATTAAGAAGCTGTAGCCAACAGCAACTCATTGTCAAACCCATTTTATCAGTCAGTTTTGCTCAGGAAGTGAAAACAATTGAAGCTCTGCTGGAATTGAGGTGGATGTGAGTTGATTGCAGCCAATTTAAAGGAAAGAAAATGTAAGCAGGGCAGATGAAGTCAATTCAGAGGGAATCAGAATAAATAAAAATAGTGTGGGAGACTATGGTGGTGGGTTAATGTAAAACTGATTCTAGAAATCCTTTGGATCAAATCAGTGCTGAGGTTTGTCATGTCTGTTTGTTTCAAATACACTTGTGACTTGGTTCCAACATCATTTATAGAATATTTCTACTACATTAAGCGGAGTTTTAACAGTAAAGAGAGTGGATTTGGGTTCAAGAGTGTCATTAAAATCCAAAATGTCAACTTTCGAGTGTAAGTCAGGCATATTTCAATGTTTAAGTAAGAGGTGGGTTACTACTCGTAATTTTTAAATGGAGCAGTTTTCAATGAAATTTAAATTTAACATGACATGCATGGGTTTCTGGGGACTTGCTATTGAAGCGTAGATGAAGGGAGTGAAAGGCAAGTCATGGGACTCAATAAATACTCGGTGTTCACAGCTGCTTTCTTATGTCCCCCATGGAAAGAAGGACTTGCATTTATATAGCTTCTGTTATGGTGTCATGGCATCCCAAAGCCTTTTACAGATGGTGATGTAGTTTTGAAGCAATTTTCACATCTTAATGTCCACAAACTGGAATGTAATAATGGTCAGATAATCTGAGTGCAATTTTATGGCAGGGGCAAGGCCATAAAACGCAATGATCAGTTCAAAAGTCCATTGACTTCAGCAGGACCATAAAATTCTGCCCTATGTTTTAGTGACGTTGATTGAGGAATAAATATTGGCCGGGACAGATGGGAAAACTCACCTGACCTTCTTCAAAATAGTGTCATGGGATCCGTTACATCCACCAGAGAGGGCATTCATTTATTACCTCATCCAAAAGGCAGAACTTCCAACAGTGCAACCTTCCCTCAGTACTGCACTAATGTGTCATCCTAAATTTTTGTGCTCAAATCTCTGCAAGGGGACTTGAACCCATAACTTTCTAACTCCAAGCATAGTTAGGTATCAACTGAGGCCACAGTTGGGGAAGTTTATATTTTGACATGACTTAAGATAGTTTGTACACATTGAAGGTATTGAAGCTCAACATCCAGATGAGTGGTTGTATTACATTGGACCTTGGATTAAGGCCAAGACGGCCACCAGCAGTGACAACAGCCTGCAGTGGATAGACCTGCAGGTGGTCAGCAGAGAGGTCAAGGTCACAAGAGGCATGACTGGCATAACAATGTACATGCAAAGACTCAGCTTCCATGATGTCTTGGAAGAACAGTGCTCCTGAAGGCTCACATTGTCACGCTAGATATAGGCTGAAGTTTTCAGCCTCCTTGAAGAAGACCCACTCTTTGCTGGACTTAGTGGGCATGCAGTATTAGTGGCTGTGAAAGCAATCACTGCCCTCAAATTCTTTTGTTCCCACATGCTTCCAGGTAGGGGATACTGGAGATATATCCTGGATCTCCCAATTACCATAATTGCATAAGGGCAGGTCACAAATGGATTCTTTGCCAGGACTGGCAATTATATCAACTTTGTCTGTGCTGACTCACGACTTAATGAGCAGGCAGTGGGTTTACATCTCTGGCCGATCTCCCGTAGGTCATTGAATGTGCACACATCTAATTCTGCGTACCCCAAAATCAACCAGGAGTATTCATCAACCAGAAAGGATACCAAATGTTCAGCTCGCATGCAGGTGTGAAGAGGTTAATGCAGGTGTGTGTCAGATCGATGGGAGTTTCTAACCTAATCTAGGGAGGCTGGTTGCAGCTATAAATATGATAATAAGGCTTGCAGCCACATTTACTACTGTTGTGCTCAGAGATCGGCTCGGAGCCTGGTGCTGCTACCGTTGCCAGGTATCGACTCTCCCCCCCAACTGAAGGCCAACTGTCAATCAAGCTGGTCCTCTGGGTTAGGCATTGATTACTGACATTACCGACACAGTGGGAAATTAAAACTCTGCAGTGTGTTGGGGGGAGCGGGGAGGGTGCTAGGGGGTGAATGAGGGCGAGAGAAGGAGGGAGGGCAGGGAAGGAAGAGGGAGGTCCAGAGGCCACCAAACCTTAAGGAGGGGGCACCTGACTTCAGAAGGGGTCTTCAGATGGAGGCCTACCCCCACGTTAGTTCAATCCTCCCGCCAACCTACAAAATTGAGACTGGGCAGGAAAAGGCCCTTTGTGGCCAATAATTGCCTGAAACCCACCAATGAGGGAATGTAAAATTCTGGCCACTAGTTCAACTCCAGTTGGAGCACTGCATCCAATTCTGGGCACTGCATTTTAAGAAGGATGATATGGCTTCAAAGAGGGTGTATTTACTAGAATGGTATGAGGAATAAAACAGTTTAATTACATGGAGAAACTAGAAAATCTGGGGATGTTATCCTTAGAACAGAGGAGACTAAGGGGAGATTGGTTAGAGCTGTTCAAAATCATGTGACTAATTAGTTAGGTCTATCAAAGGGGAAATGGGAAGAATGGCCTACTGTGCTGTATCATTCTATGATTCAATGATTATAGAAACATAAAGGATTTGACAGAGTAAATAAAGAGAAACTATTTCGACTGACAGAAGGATTGGGAACCACATGTTGTATGTTTAAGGTAATTAGTACATGGACCAGAGGGGGTATGACGACTAAAGAAATGATGTCTTGCTATGATCCGGAATGCACTGCCTGAAAGGGTGATGGAAAAAGATTCAAAATTAAATTTGAGAAGAGGATTGGATATATCCGTCTAAAGGAAAGAAAATGCATGGCCCTTGATGCAGAAAAGAGAATGTGACTAATTGGTTAAGTCTTTTGAAGAGTGGGCACAGGAGCAATGGGCAGAATGGCCTCCTTCTGTTTTGTTCTACTCTATGATTCAGTCGTCCTGGAGAAACCATTAGGTATGTCAACAAGTTTCACCAGTCAAAGATATGATGTTTGATCCTTGTCCATGCTGAGTTAGTGACCAGGGACGAGAACTGGCTTTCTAACCCCTTGATAGGGCCGAGGAAAATCAGCCCAACATCCTCCCACTGCTGTTGGCTGTTTAGGGACTGGTGTGGATTAATTCCATGGCTAGATCTTGGAGAGCTTCCAGTAGCTGGAGAACTGTGCTTGGGGAGGAGAAAGTCACTTCACTTGAGGAAAGGAAACAAATTGGTGAACATTAGACTAATTAGTCTCAAGCTTAGTGGAATTATTTTAGTTGCTGTTGAAAGATGTTGGTAAAGTATCAAGCAGATCTATTGTATTCATTATCTTGGCTTATCTGTAGAACCACTGGCATTACTTTGTTCTTATTCATTCATGGGATGTGGTCTTCACTGGCTAGGCCAGCATTTATTACCTAAACCTAAATCCCCAATTGCCCCTCCTAGTAATCTTGTAAAAACTGATGGAATAGGAAGGAGCTAACACCAACCCTGTTGAAAAATGGAACACAAATCTCAGTTCGAGTGTTCTTTATCCCAGTTAGCTGCTTGGCAATTTTGGCTCTGTTTCAGGAGTTCAAAAGGAAGCATCTTGAGGTGAATTTCTTAGGTAGGGGAACAGGGAAAGCAATGAGGCACAATAGAGAAGAGGGCGGCTTTCTGAGCAACAAGAAATAAACCTGCTATTTCGTCAGGATTCATTGATATGAATTTCAAAGGTGACAGATGTAAAGAGATGTAGACCTCAGTCTGCCCCTCCCACCACCATCCACTCCTCAACCCCAACCCCAACAACATTAACACAATAATTTCCAAGTGTTACATTTGATTGGGAAACCTTGGCCTATTTGGTGTTGAGCATGTATGTATATTGGTGATGGCCTGTGTGGACTGTGTCCAGTTGTAGATTAATGGACTTGGAGTAACTTCCAACAAAAAGTTGGCAGAGTTTAAAATCGTTGTGAGCATTCTGATCACATGCCTTTTAGACTTAGAAATGAAGTGCAGAGGCTATGAAAGAAGGGAAATAAGTAGTACTTTATGAGTCAGATAGACTCTGTAGGTCCCAGGGTTAAGCCACATTCTGTGCCAAGTTAGCTGATCTCATCTGCTGTGCAAATTGGTAAATTTCAACTGGATTAGGGAGGGGAAAATACACCAAAGTTCACTGTCCTGATAAATCTTCAGTGGTTCCTATTGAAAATGTTCGGATAGCAATCAGGTAAGAACAAAAATTTGGCTTGGTTTTGAAGACACCTGTCCACCTGTCCCATTTGATGAACGCCAACTTCCTTAATTTCCTTTGTTGACCTTCTGCTGCAGACAGATAATGTGCTGACCCTCATTAGCTTGGCTTAGAGTTGTACAAGGTACTGGAAGGACTGCTAACCCTTATGGAACCTTACTGGAACAGGACCCAGGACTTCATGTAAGGAAAGGCTGGGGGAAAAATGGATAACAGCACTATTCATTTGGACCAAAATTGCATTTCATGACCACCAGATAGCTCAAAGTGCTCTAAAACAAAATGTAGTCATTACTTTAAAGCAAGAAATGTGGCAATCAATTTGCACTAGGCAAACTTACACAAACAGCAATGTGATAGTGATCAGATAATCTGTTTTTTGTGATGTTGATTGAGAGATAGATATTGGCCAGGATACCAGGGATAACACAAATGATAAGAGAAAATGCTGGAAAAACTCAGCAGGTCTGGCAGCATCTGTGGAGAGAGAAAAACAGAGTTAATGTTTTGAGTCTGTATGACTGTTCTGCAGACATGAAGAAAAGGGTAGAAATGTGATGGATTTTATGATGTTGAAAAGGGGGTAGAGCAAAATAGAAGGTCAGGGATAGGTTGGAGGTCAGGAGAGATTAACTGACGAAGATGTCATGGACACAAGACCAAGGAAGTGATATCAAGGCCGCATTTGACTGAGTGTGGCTTCAAGGAGCCCTAACAAAACTGCAGTCAAGGGAATAAGGGGGAGAATTCTCCACTGGTTGGAGTCATACCTAGCATAAAGGAAGATGATTGTGGTTGTTGGAAGTCAGTCATCTCAGCTCCAGGACATCACTGCAGGAGTTCCTTAGGGTGGTGTCCGAGGCCCAAACATCTTCAGCTGTTTCATAAATGATCTTCCCTCCATCATAAGATCAGAAGTGGGGATGTTCGCTGATGTTTGCACAACGTTCAGCGCCATTCTCAACTCCTCAGATACTGAAGCAGTCAATGTCCAAATGCAGCAAGGCCTGGACAACATTCAGGCTTGGGCTGACAGGTGGTAAGTAACATTCGCACCACACAAGTATCAGGCAATGACCATCTCCAACAAGAGAAAATCCAATCATCACCCTTGACATTCAATGGTATTACCATCACTGAATCCTCACTATCAACATCCTGGGGGTTACCATTGACCAAAAACTGACCTGGACTTGCCATATAAATACTGTGGCTACAAGAGGTCAGAGGCTAGGAGTCGTGCGACGAGTAACTCACCTCCTGACTCCCCAGAGCCTGTCCACCATCTACAAGGCACAAGTCAGGAATGTGATGGAATACTCTTCACTTGCCTGGATGTGTACAGCTCCTACAACACTCAAGGACCTTGACACCATCGAGTACAAAGCTGCCCGCTTAATTGGAAGCCCATGCACAAACATTAACCCCATCCACCACCAACGCACAATAGCAGTGTGTTGCATCTACAAGGTGCACTGCAGAAACTCACCAAAGCCCCTTCCAAACCCATGAGCACTACCATCTAGAAGGACAAGGGCAGCAGATACATGGGAGCACCACCACCTGGAAGTTCCCCACAAAACCAAAGTCAGCATCCTGACCTGGAAATATATTGCCATTCCTTCACTGTCGCTGCATCAAAATCCTGGAACTCCCTCCCTAACAACACTCTGGGTGTACCTACACCACATGGACTGCAGCGGTTCAAGAAGACAGCTCACCACCACCTTCTCAAGGGCAATTAGGGATGGGCAATAAATGCTGACCTAGCCAGCAATGCCTACATCCCATGGACAAGTAAAAAAAACAATAGTGTTAAAGGCTAAAGCAGAGGCATTAGTCGAGGCATAAAGGTCAGCCCTGTCTGAAAGCAAGACAGCAGAATGTGTTAATAGCAGAACAAGGGTCAACGCTTTCTGAAAGCAAAACATAAGGACATGATACAGACTGGCACTTTTGTGGGGAGGGTGGTGGGAACAAAAATCAAAATGGAGATCAGAGTTCATGGTCTGAAATTGTTAGACTCAATATTAAGCCCAGAAGGCTGTAATGTGTCTAACTGGAAAAAGAGCTGTTGTTCCTTCAGTTTGCATTGGGCTGCACTGGATAATTGTAGCAGGCCAAGGACAGAAACGTGATCAAGGATAACTTTCCTGCTTGTCTTTGAAATAGTGCCATGGGATGTTTCACATCCACCCAAGCAGGCAGATGGGGGCTCATTTTAATGTCTCATCTGAAAAATGGTCCCTCCAACAATGCTGCACTTGAGTGTCAGCCTTGCTTTTCATGCTGTGACAAAAGTATAATAATTTTCTTAAACATTTTTCTGAATATTATTTTGAATTAGATGTATGGGTATGATTATAATTGGGTCTGTCTGTGTGATTTAATTACGTTTGCTGTCAAATAGACTGCAAGCTTGAAATCATCAAAAGATGCTAGGTATAGGAATGTGCTTGACATGCTAATGAGTAAAAAATGGATGCGGGCTTAGCATGTAAGGTGTGAAGGGATTTTGCATTTTTAGATAAATAAAGGAATTGTTGGATTTCAAAGGGAACTTAGTCTTTTTGCAACTAGTCAGATAAGCAAGGCTAAGGAATTTGTTTATTTTTACCAAAGGCTACAGACAACATTCTGGTCTTTTATTTTGTTAATAAATATTTTAATTTAACTTTAAAAAAATCTCTTAAGGTCTTGATAGACTCATTACTTCTGGATTCAGTGCACACATTCTCATAATAAATATAAATTGCAAAACCATTGTAATAGCATGACCAGGTTTCCTGTGTGGATTTGGTTCACCTGGCACACATCATAACAATGCTCAAGCCCTGGAGTGAGACTTGAACCTGGAACCTTGTGATTCAGAGGCAAGCCATGCTACTATCTGAGCTACAGTCAACACTTTTTGAAGTGTGAAATGTTTTGAATTTATTTTCAATCATTATTTTATCTATCAAAATTGAATCTTGGAATTTCCAATTTGTATCCTTGCCTTTTGGGAGTATTGGATGGGATGGGATTGGTGGGGAAGGTAAGTGAGGATTGCTGGAATCTTGTGCAAATTTCTGACAAGATAGTTCTCAGAGTAGATAATAATGTCTGCCCTTGACAATGAAATTCATCAGTAACAGCAAATAAACCTGGGGTATTATAAGATTTACACAATGAGAAAAACCAACATTTAAGCAATGAACTTGTTCATTTGGCCCAGGTCTTGCCTCATGGGTACAGAGCACTGTTTATGCTATGATTTCCTTTCGTACTAAGTAATTTGTTTTTAATTACGACCTTGGTTTGTTCTGCTTGTGAAATGCCCTGAGGATTGGACACCACTTTGTGAATGAAAGATTCCAAATGAAGGCATTGAACATGATGGCACATGCAGGGCAGAAATGTTAAAAGGTATGCATCAGCCAACTATATTGAAGTGGCAATTAATGCAGCATCTGTAGGTTCATGCAAATTCAGATAAGTTATTGATTCAAATACATGACTTGATACCTTACTGCTTTTCCCACAAAGGAAGTGATACACATTTAACACAATATTATTGGATAAAAGAATAGAAGTATTAACAAACATCACCTTTCCAGAACAAAATCCAATGACAATTAAAATATGACTGTTTGGTTCAATATGAATGCCATTTGAACATCAAGATTAGATTACACCTTTCAACTCAGTCCTGCCTATCTGTTTCTCTTTACAATATGTGTGAATCTATAGAATAAAGTGTTATCTATAGTGTGCACTTATTGGAAGTGTTTCATTGTCACACTTTGTGGATACATCTGTTGGGTTGTATAACAATATATCCCTAACACGCCATGATCAATGCCAGAAAGATCTGGTGGAAAACAGCGAGAAGATTTCTGTCATTATGTGTTATTGTTTCTGGGTGTATTCTTCAAGGTTTGATGTGAGGTAATGAAACTTTTGATGCTTAGATGATGGTGACCAGAGAGCATCCCTTTGTACATGTAAACTCTTGAGGTGACCTAAGTAATTTATGCTTGTCCTCCACTTCTGATGTACCAGTTTGAATTTGTTGTTGGGGAGTGGAGGTGGTGGGAGTGTGATAAATTTAGGGCAGAGCAGTGTAAAAAAGCTGTATAATTAGTGTGATTAATGATTCTTTCAGCATAGTTCTTGATTGTGAAGGGAAGAAGAAACAAATCTCCTTTCACTTCGTTTAGTCCTTGGCCATAATTTTTTTGTTTCTGAGAGCTACAGGATATCCTGCTTCCCTTTTACACTGAGGAACAGTTTACATTTTAATAAGTAGCCTCTGCCTTGATGCCTGCAAATATCCCACAAAAATCAAAATTACCATGAGCTGTCTCTTAGCATAGTTTGAGCTTAGGTTCAGGTTTGGACATAGCGGTGAAGCAAGTCAAGTGTCGGCCTTAACTCAATGGTAACACTCATGTCTCTTAGTCAGAAGGTTCAAGTGCCATTTCAGAGACTTGAATACAGACTGAAGCTGGCATATTTGTGCAGTACTAAGGAAATACTAAAGTGTCAGTGGTGCTGTTTTTCAAATGAGCTGTGGAGCCAAAAACTGACCTCAATTGTTGTTACAAAAGATTCCATGCAACTAATCAGACATGAGCACAAGATTTCTCTAAGTACAAAAACAGAATTACCTGGAAAAACTCAGCATGTCTGGCAGCATCGGCGGAGAAGAACAAAGTTGACATTTCGAGTCCTCATGACCCTTCAACAAAACTGTTGGCCAACCTTTAGTCCTCAACCAACAAAGGCAGATGATCTGGTTTAATTGTTTCCAGTGAGATTTTTCTGTGTGTAAATTAGCCGCCAAAATTTCTGCACCACTGCAGTGACTGCATTTCAAAAGCATTTTGTTGGCTATGAAGTGCTTTGGGGTGTCCAGATGTTGTGAAACACTCATGTTTGTTTTTTAATATGCATTCAAAAAAATGAGCTCTGATACTTGTGCCCATGGGGGAGATTTCAAATTTATAGGTGTAGTTGCTTCAAATTTTAATTGACGAAACAGTCTGGCGCAGACCTGATGGGCCAAATGACCTCCTTCTGTGCTGTAACAATCCTGTGATTCTGTATGAAAACAAATAATGGGAAACTGATAATAAGCATATTTGCTTCTGATGGCTAATATATGCTTGAGCTTTCATTCCTGACGAGTGTCTGAAGACAGCTGATGGATGTACTTGCAGATTCTACTTAAATTAATGAGAACAAAGAGAAACTGTAGTTCAATAGCTCTTTCCTTTAAAAACTTCTCTGGATTAGTTTTCTTTCTCCTGCTGTTTTTCACCATTCTTCTCCAGAAGACATTGATTCCTTATTGAGGTATGTTTCAATGGGTGTTGAGTGCTGAAGTAGCCATTGTTTCCATATGATCCTTGTCAGTTATTTCTTCAACATGACAAGCATGGTCATATTCTCAATTGACATCTGCTCACTTTCTTCTCCAGCTAAATTTGTTAGGTCACACTCGTCTTCGAACTCAAAAGCCTGAAACCCATTCCTGCATCTGAAATCTGCCTCAACCAAACAGTTGTTTATGTTTGAAAGATGTAACACACCCCATCAATCTCTGCTGCTCTGTGACTGCATCTAATCATTTTGCATAGAATGATGAATTTTGGCCCATCCTGCCTTTGCCAAATCTTTCAAAGAGCTATTCGTTTAACCCCACTCCAAAGCCCTATAAATGTTTTCCCCTGCAAGTCCTTATCCAATTCTCTTTTGAAAGCCACTATTGAATCTGCTTCCAACATTCTTTCAGGAAGTACATTCCAGATCACAACATGCATGTCATTATGTATCTTTGTATCTACATGAGTCTCTTCACAAAACCTAACAGCACATGATGGATAAGCTCTGACATAGGCCTCATTACAATATAGCCACTTGTCCACTCCTGGGAGTATAATGTAAAGAGACTTGTTTGGAGTAAATGGATTAATGTTATTAGAAGAGAAAGGATTGTAACAAAATCAAAGAGCATTTATTGCAGGGTGAAAATAGCTTCACTTCCAATGATGTGATAATTACTGAATCAAAAAAAAAATTCAGTGCAGCAAACCTGATGTCCATGTACTGTTCAAATAACAAACATTTATAAAATTACTTAAAAGTCTAATTTTCAAATTGATTCCTATTATTTCAATTTTCTTTCTTTGGTTGAGTGGGTTCTACCACTCTTTGCTTGGATGCTGAGGGACTGAAGGTTATCCAAAATAGAGACGTTCATACCTCCTCACATTCAACTAACTAGTATTGACAAAAAAAACCATCTCCATTCTCGTTGCTATAAGGGATTACATAATTCCAGGCAGTGAAACAAGCGAAAGGAAAAAAAAACAATTTGTTAAACAAAATGATGATAATTTGTTTGTGATAGGAACAGATTATTGATAGATGTCGAAGAACGAATCTCAGACTGAAGGGCCAAACAAAGTCAAGTCTTACAAGGTTTATTTGTAGTGTTGAAACTCTGAGTCAATAATGCCTTATTATTTTGAGAGGCGTTTCAATTTCATATTGGTTGTTTTTTTTTATTCACAGTTGTGTGATAGCAGAAGATTTTTCATTTGTTAAATAGTCAGATTGCAAATTGGTACGTTGCTGTGCTATTGAAAGCAATGGGAGTGTCGATGTGCTAGTGAATGCCCAATTTACGAGTGTTAATGTCAGAGGATGAGTGTGAGGGGATATTATAAAAAAATGTCCCGGCTTTTTTTCTTTTGATGGAATAACAGAATTAATTATAGTGCAAGACACAGTGCAGGCTAGCTTTGGCCTAACTTTCTCCCACACCACACATTCAAATATTCATTCATGTATATTGCCACTTTCAGGTATACAGCCTTTCACCAACCAATGAGATCAATTATTTTCTAACTTTTTATTAGCTTTTCATGGGGTGTGAGTGATGCTGTAAGGTGGCATTCATTAACCATCCCTAGCTGACCTGAAAACATGTTGGTGGACCTTCTCCTTTAACACTGCATTCCTTGCACGGATGGTGCTCCCACAGTGTAGGGAATTCCAATATGTTCACCCAGCAAAGGTGAAGAAATGGTGATCCTTGCCCAAGTCAGGATGGTGCATAAGATGCAAGGGAACTTGGTGCTTTCGTGCCGATGGTTTCCATGCCACTGCATATCTTGTGGTTCTCGGAGCTAGATGTTTCTAGAAAGAGTAAGAAATGCACAGTCAGTGAGGGGAGACTTTGGCCTGAATGAAAAAGAGACCGAGTGGGTATATTTGGGAACTTGGTCCAATTTGGAAATTCGGTGCATGGGGGAAGGAAGGTGATGCTTTCAGTAAGGTTTACTGCAAGAAGTAAAGGGTGCTGAGTGGGGAGTTCAGTGAAGATTGGGGAGGACGTGCTTTTCTTCTGCTCTTTTTCAGCCTCCAATATTTGATTTCCACTTTGGTGCAGCAGAACAGGTAGGTAAACCAGAAACTGGTATTATTAGTTTTATCAGTATTCTAAGCACTGTATTGTTTTATCAGTATTGTAAAGTTTACGGGCAATGCTGAAACCTACTGGGAAGTGTGGGCCTTATTAATTATGATTAATTCATTAACAATTATTAATTAATTAACACATTGGAAATGGCAGGGCAGGTGATGTGCTACGATTGCAGGATGTGGGAGCTTCTGGATACTGGTGTGATCCAGGGCAAACACATCTGCAGTAAGTGTTTGTGGCTGCTGGAACTTCAGCTCTGAGTTATTGGACAGGACGCTGAGCTGCAGACACTGCGGCATAACAGGGAGGGGGAAAGTTACCTGGACACTTTATTCCAGGGGACGGTCACACCCTTAGGGTAGAGTCTTCTGATTTGGTCAGTGGTCAGTGACAGGAGGGTGTGACTGCAAGTGAGGCAGGTAAGGGGACACGGAGGGCAAGAGTGAACGAGCCTCAGCTTTTGCAATTGTGCAACAGGTTTGAAGTTTTTCCGGCTTGTTTGGTTGAGAGTGGGGGCTGCAGGGTGGATGAGCTAACTGGCCATAGCACCGTGGTACAGGAAGCCATTCAAGTGGGAGGAGTTGCAAAGAATTTAGTGGTAGTAGGGGATAGTATAGTTAGTGGGATTGACACTATTCTCTGCAGCAAAGAGCGTGAGTCCAGGCAGCTGTGTTGCCAGCCTGGTGCCAGGGTTGAGAACCTCTGTTCGGGGCCAGAGAGGAACTTGTAGTGGGATCGGGAGGGCCCAGTCGTTGTGGTCTATGTTGGTATCAATGACATAGGCAGGACAAAGGTGGTTCTGCATACTTAGTATGAGAAGTTTGGCACCAAATTAAGAAGCAGAATCTCAAAGGTCATAATCTCTGAATTATTACCTGAGCCATGTGCAAATTGGCATAGGACAAGTCAGATGGGGAAGATGAATGCATGGCTGAAAGCCTGGTGTGGGAGAAGTGGGTTCTGGTTCATGGGGCACTGGCACTAATACTGGGGAAAGTGGGATCTGTACCACTGGAACAGTCTACACCTGGACTGTGCTGGGACTGGTATTCTTGTGAGCTGCATAACAGGGAAGTAGAGAGGATTTTAAACTAAGTAGTGGGGGCAAGGGTACAAATTTGGGAACATGGTAAATCAAAGTGTAGAGACAAGGAAAAAGAGAAAAGGTATTATTATAGGAAATAAAAAACAGACAGTGACAGAAAGTACAAATCTAACAGTATAACAACAGATGAGACTAGCGGTTATAAAAAGAATAAAAGGATAAAACTAAAGGCTCTGTGTCTGAATGCACAAAGCTTTAAGCAAAACAGATGAACTGAGAGTGTACATCGAAATAAATAAGTACAATTTGATAGCCATTACGGAGACTTGGCTGCAGGAGGACATGGATTGGGACCTGAATATTAAAGGGCATAGGACACTTAGGAAGGACAGGAAACAAAGAAAAGGTTGAGAGGTGGCGCTGTTAGTTAATGATGGTATTAGCACAATAGAGTGGGATGACCTAAGTTCAAGAAACCAGGATGTGGAAATGGTTTGGGTAGAGATGAGAAATGGTAAAGACAATAAGTCACGTGTACAGGCCCCCTAATAGTAACCATGTGGTAGGATGGATCATAAAAGGAAGAAATAATCGGAGCTTGTCAGAAATACACAGCAATAATCATGGGAGATTTTAATCTACATATAGACTGGAAAAGTCAGATGGGCAAAGGTAGCATGGATGAAGAGTTCATAGATATATTTCCAGGATAGTTTCTGAGAACAGCATGTTCTGGAGCCAACCAGAGAGCAGACTATATGAGACCTGATATTGTGCAATGAGATGGGATTAATTAATGATCTCATAGTGAAGGTGCCCCTTGGTAGCAGTGACCATCATATGATTGAATTTTACGTTCAGTCTGAGGGAGAGAAGAGTGGTCTGAGACTATGGGCAGAATCTGCTGCCTGTCGGGCGGGCCAGTCAGGAGTGGGCATAGAGCAGATCGGCGTCCGTGATCGGCTGTGTGCTGCCATTTTACGTGGGCGGGCCAATTAACGCCCACCCAGCGTGACTTAAAGAAAGTTAAAAATCATTTACACATATCCCCTCATGTGACAGTGTCACATGAGTTGAGATATGTTTACGAAATGAGCAAAATTTATTTATTAATTTAATAAAACCTTCATGAAACCTCATCCCACCTATGGATGAGGTTTCATGAAATTCGCGAAAGCCGCTTGGGCCCTTCGCCTGCCCACCAACTTTAAGGTTGGAAAGGCGGTGTTGATAATTAGTTTAATTGGTTTATTAATGGCCTTAACAGGTCTTTGACAAATCGGTGGGCGTGCAGCCACCTCTGCCGAATGGAAGATCTGAATGATGTGCAGTGACGTCAGGACGCATGCCCGACGTCACTGCATGTCATTTTACACGTCAGCTTGTGGGTCCCGCCCCCACATGCTGACGTGAAAATTCTCCCCTATGCTAAATTAGGGCAACTATGAGGGCATGAAAGCAGCGCTGGCTAAAGTGAATTGGCAAATTAGGTTAAGGGATAAATTAATAGAAATACAGTGGCAAACATTTAAGGGGATATTTCAGAATACACAGAATAGATACATTCCAATGAGTAAGAAAAAGTTCAAGGGACAGACACACCATCTGTGGTTAAATAGAAAGGTTATAGATAATAAAGGTTAAAGCGAAAGTATGTAATTGTGCAAAGGTAGGTGGAAGGCCAAAAGATTGGACAGAATGCAAGGAACATCAAAGGATGACGAAAAGATTAATAAGGAGGGAAAAATTAGAGTATGAGAAAAAGCTAGCCAAAAATATAAAGACAGTTTCTATAAGAGTTTTTAAATATTTTATAATTAAAAACAAGTTATCAAAGTGAGCATTGGTCCTATAGAAAGAGTCTGGAGAATTGATAATGGAAAACAAGGAAATGGCAGATGAATTAAACATGTATTTTGCATTAGTCTTCACTGTAGAGGGTAAAAATAAAATACCAGAAGCAGCTCTAAATCAGGAAATGGAAGAGAGGGAGGAACTCAGGAAAATTAAAATAACCAGAGAAGTGGTACTGAGTAAATTGTTGGAACTGTGGGCTGACAAGTGATGTCTTTAAATGAGTGGCTAGTGTGATAGTTGATGTATTGTTTTTAATTTTCTGAAACTCATTTGATTGGAAGATAGCAAATGTAGCTCCATTATTCAAGAAGGAAGGGAGACAAAGCGGAAACCTACAGACCAGTTAGCTTAACATCTGTCATAGGGAAAATGTTAGAAGCTATTATTAAAAAAGCTATAGCAGGGCACTTGAATAGTAATCAGGCAGATTCAACATGGTTTAGTGAAAGGGAAATCATGTTTAACCAAATTATTGGAGCTCTTTGAGGAAGTAAAATGTGCTGTGGATAAAGGGAAACTGGTGGATGTACTGTACTTAGATTTCCAGAAGGCATTTGGTAAAGCACCACATCAAAAGTTAATGTGGAAAATAAAAGCTCATGGTACAGGTGGTAATATATGGCATGAATAGAAGATTGATTGGCTAACAGGAAGCAGAAAGTAGGCATAAATGGATCTTTTTCAGCTTGGCAAGATGCAATGAGTGGTGTGCCACAGGGATCAGTGCTGGGACCGCAACTGTTTACAATTTACATAAATGTTTTGGATGAAGGGCTTGAAGGAATGGTTGCCAAATTTGCTGATGACACAAAAATAGGTAGGAAAGTAAGTTGTGCAGAGGAAATGAGGAAGCTACAAAAAAGATATGGATTGGTTAAGTGAGAGGGCAAAGATCTGGAAAATGGAGTACAATGTGGGAATATGTAAGGTTGGCCATTTTGGCAGGATGAATAAGAGAGAAGCATATTACCTAAATGGTGAGAGATTGCAGAGCTCTGAGATGCAGAGGGATCTGGGTGTCTTAGCGCATGAATCACAAAAGGTTAGTATGCAGGTACAGCAAGTAATTAGGAAAGCTAATAGAATGTTATCATTTGTGTAGGGAATTGAATACAAAAGTATGGAGGTTATGTTTCAGTTGTACAGGGCACTAGTGAGACCACATCTGGAGTATTGTGAACAGTATTGGCCACCTTATTTAAGGAAGGATGTAAATGCATTGGAAGCAGTTCAGAGAAGGTTTAAGAGACTAATACCTAGAATGGGCGGGTAGTCTTATGAGGAGAGGTTGGACAGGTTAGGCTTGTATCCACCAGAGTTTAGAAAGATAAGTGGCAACTTGATTGAAACATTTAAGATCCTGAGGGGTCTTGACAGGGTGTATGTGGAGAGGATGTTTCCTTTTTTGGGAGAATCTAAAACTAGGGGTCATTGTTTAAAAATAAGGGGCTGTGCATTTAAAACAGAGATAAGTCAAAATTTTATCTCTCAGAGAGTCATGAGTCTTTGGAACTCTCTTCCTGAAAAGGCGATGGAAGCAAAGTCTTTGATTATTTTTAAGGCAGAGGTGGATAGATTTTTGGTGAGCAAGGGGGTGATAGGTTATCGGGGGTTGGCAGGATGAGGTTACTATCAGATCAGCCATGGTCTTACTAAATGGTGGAGCAGGCTTGAGGGGCTGAATGGCCTACTCCTGCACCTTGTTTGTATGTTCATATGTTAATGTGATCCTGATGATTTTCTGCAGTGTTTCCTAAAGATCATGCATACTGCAAGCACTGTTCTCTGCTAGTGGAGGAGGTGTGATGTTGAGTTCAGTGGCAGCGTATACCAAGCAAGCAAACTGCTCAGTCCTTGATTAACCAAGAGTGGATTTCATTCACAACAGCTGCAGCAGCTTTAAAAATGACTTGTATCTACAACATGATCTATGGGTCATTTCTCACTTGATGTTACTTTGTATTTGGACTAACAATGGAAATATATATCCAACACCAGTAAAAACAAAATGACAGTATCAAACCATTGAAGAAAGGCAGATCAAACATAAAGGATATACATGAGATAAGAATCACAAAATCAACAGTTTGAGTTCATAAAATAAGACACAAAAACTAAGATTTCTGAGACTGAAAGACAACAAACAGGAAAAATACAGGCAGCATGGATCTGGAAAGTTCAGTGAAATGGCAATGCTTATTTTTATTTTATTGTATTTTTGCAAATTCAGCATGTACTTCTGGAGCAGATTTTGTGCACATAGAAGGATAACTAGTTATGTATGAGTATGCTATCTTAAAATGATTTTGCGTAGTGGTGCATAGCACTAGCTTCCCAATGATATGCTCCAACTGAGCCCAATTATTCCGATTTTTATTCAGATTTTCTCTATTTGTCATCCCTACATGTATCCATTCCTTGGTGAGTGGCACTTATCATTCATCATAAAGGAACCAACTTCTCAAGACCAATCAGTTTCCCTCATGTTCAAATGTCATTGGACTAGAAACTTGTCTCTTAGTTAGGATTCAGGGCAGTTAGACAATTTCAAAGATGATTTGAAGCTTCCTCTCATTCTGCTTTGCCTGTGATGCTTAGAAAGGAAATGTTTTGTCTCAGTCCTGCCTAGTAATGTTCCCCCATTCCTACTTCTTCATGCTGATCAGCCTGAAGTTTAAGTACGGCATTTCTGATCTACGTACTCTGCCTTTTCCTTATTCTTTATCTTCCTTTTCCTGCTTCCCAGAACATATTCTTTCCTCCACTGCTGAGCCAATTCACACCTTGTCTTGGCTTCTAACTTTGCTGCTAAAATTCTTTTGATCCATGGTTGATATTTATCTCTGATGCCACAAGCTGTAATGGTTTGGGTCTTGTCTTGGTGATCATGGCACAAAGTCAGCTTCTATGAACAAACCAATGTTTAATGGAGGTGATGGGTGTCTTGTCTGTAGCCTGGACACCTGGCGAGAGCCTTTCATTGCCTCTTTTCAGGAAGACCTGTCAAATTAAGTGTCAATCAGGTATTTAACTGGGGAGCATCAAGCCTTCCCCAGGATCAAGGACCCAGAGTGGGGGCTTGGCGGGGGGGGAGGTGGGCGGAAATCCCACCCACCGAGAGCTGTTGGCTAATTCATTACTTGGAAGCACCAATGGGGAGCGCGATGGCTGCTGTCAGTGCAACACCCACCCGAGGCTGAGGATCACCCATGGACCCAGGCACAGGTGAATGATGGTAGGGGTAGAGGAGTCGGGGGGTGGGGGAACTGTGAGTCTCCATGGGCCCCCCGATTGATGCCAGGTCCCTCAATCAGACACTAAGTGCCTTTTCACAAGGGACTGCCCAATCTCCCTCCCACCCATGATCCCCTGCCACGGCCCACCCCCACCCTAGGAGTCTACAAGTCTCCAGTCTCCCCACATGGTGACTCACCTGCCCACTGCTGGGTGAACACCAGTAGTAACAGGATGAAGCCCTAAAGTGGGTATTAATTGCCCACTTATGGTCCTTAATTGGCAGCAGCATGGGAAGGTCATCAAAGGCCTTCTTGACACGAACCTAACTGGGGCAGTGGCGGGAAGGCGGCGGACTCTCCACATGCCACCCTCCCGCCTCATTAAATTCCCGCCAGTCACCACGCTTGCTATGGGGTAGGGCATTAAATTTAGCCCCAAGTCTCTTAGAAACTGATATCCACACGCATATCGTGTATCAAATAGCATCTCCATGAATAACAAATTTGCCCCTAAATGGGGCCCTTATAAAGAAAAAATTCTCTTGACTTTATTGGAAGGTGAAAAATACCATCCTATTCATTTTATCTGGCATTTGCAGGTCTAATAGGTTCGGATTTAGGTTGAGCAATACTGTGGCTTTCTCCTGAAAGTACGATGATTAAAAATAATAAGTGAAGTAAGTCCATGAAGGGTAAAATTACCCTATTTAGAATGTATTTACATAGCTTGATAAATGACACAGATGAAACAGCCTTTTCTATACCTTTACACAATGGGATATTCCATGTGGAACATTGTGAATTTCTAGTCTAGTCAGTTTCAGATTTCTAGGTAGACCCAAAGAAGTGAGTAATCTGAATTTTAATTTATGCCATTGCCAATTCTCAAAATTATTTATTTGAGGTCAACAAATAAACTGAGAGTATAACAGATCTCACATTTGTGGGGTGAGGTATGAAGATTGAAATATTACCATCATCCAGCTTCCAGCATTTGTTCCATTCTGGGTTTCCAAACAATTTACAATATACCTTCTAGGGGAGAGAGGTCCAGATTTCCTCAAAACTTTGTGAAGAAAACATCTTTCTTGTTTTCACTCCGAAACAGTCAAACTCTATTTTTAACGTGTCCCCCTTATTCTGGATTCCCCAACCAGAAGAAATCATGTTGCATCATTATCATTTTTAAGACACCCTTCAACCTTTTAAACTAAAGAGAATACAAACTAATTTGATGAAAGTTTTCATTATAATTTAACCCTTTTATTTCCAATTTGGGTAACTATTATTTAATTGAAACTGTTTTGTTTAAAATTCTCAATAACAGGTGTTGGATTTACTGTTAGGTTGGGAATTATGATGGCACAGTCTGCAGACTTAAGAAAGAGGTATAATCACCTACAGAGGTAAGAGTGGCACCAACTGAGACATCACCAACACAAAATAGGGAATTAAACTGTGGCTGCAGTACAAATTTCGAGGAAATGGTGATGTTAAAAAGTATTCGCTCTGAAACATGTTATTTTCCCAATTACAGACAACAGACATGTGCCATCTCCAAGACATAATGCATCAAGCCTCCTTCGACACCAACTTCCAAAACTGTGACCTCTACCACCAAGAAGAACAAAGGCAGCAGACAGATGGGAACACATCAAGTGCAAGAGCCCCTCTAAGCCAGACACTATCCTGATTTGAAACTATATCGCCGTTCTTTTGCTGTCGCTGGGTCAAAATCCTGAAACTCTTTCTATCAGATAGACTGCGGTGGTTCAAATAGACAGCTCACCATCACCTTCTCAGAAGCAATTAAGAATGGGGAACAAATGCTCACATCCCAGGAATATCTTAAAAAATGGTCAACGAGATGTGAAATAAGTAGCTTAATGGCCTATTAATTGACAACAATTAGGATAGACAATTCTATCCCTGTGATTGAATTTGATTCAAAAGTTGACTAGGCCTTTGTCTGTAGCAGCCAGGACAGTTTCCCGATGTACCACTCGAATATTAAAATTATATATATATCTTGGGACAAAACTCCTTATTTACAGCACATCACCGTCCCCTTGCATATATCCAAGAAATTAGTTTAAGAGAAGGATTTCTAGAGCTCTGGAAGTTGATTGCATTTTGTGTTTAAATAAAGAACTTGTATTTAGAAAGAGGCATTCATGTGCTCAAGATGTCCCAAAGAACTTTATAGACAAAGAAGTACTTTTGCAGTTTTAATCACTGTTATAATCTAGGAAATGCAATAGTCAAAAGCTAACATTGACAGCCAAGTAACATGTGTGCTACACCAGTGCTAGACAATGACTATCTCCAACAAAAGAGAATCTGAACATCTTACCTTGACATACATCAGCATTACCATCGCTCAATCCTCCAGTATCAACAACCTTGGGTGGGGAGGGTAGGGTGGTCACCATGGACCAGAAGATTAACTGGAACAGCCACATATATAATGTGGCGACAAGAGCAGGTCAGAGACTGGGAATCCTGCAGTGATTAACTCACTCCCTGACTCCCAAAGCCTGTCTACCATTAACAAGACACAAGCCAGAGGTATGGTGAAATATTCTGCACTTGTCTGGATGATTGCAGCTCCACCAACACACAAGATGATTGATACCATCCAGGACAAAGTAACCCATTTGGTTGGCACCCCATCCACCACCTTTAACATTTACTCCCTCCAACTGCGGCATGCAGCCAGACCACGAGTGATTCTGGAGGGAGAAGTGTGTATGTGTCAGGGCCTGTCGGAGACACGTGCAAGCATTCTCCCACACACACAGAGCCTTCATCCTCACATGCATCTTACTGTCCTGAGCATTTTCAATGCTGTCTGCTGGTGCTCTCTTTCAGTTGTCTGTCTGAGCTGACCTGTATCTCTGCCTAGCCACTGATCACACTCCCATGCAGCACCTGTGCCTGTCTAACACAAGGCTCCGCTCACTTTCGATTTCTGAGAAATGGTGGTTGTCAAGTTTAGCGTTAGTGCCCCCATCCTTTCCTCTCCCCAGTCACCCATGTCCTTTCCCCCATCACTGTGAACATCCCTAGCAATGTCTTCCGCCTCCCCACCATCATCTACCACCCAAACCCTTATCATCCCAGGATATCCAGGTGAACATGCACATTCCCTCCTTTCCTGAAAATCCCACACCACATTTGCCTCCCCGATACCTTCCTTCCCACCCCCAGTGTATGTGTCTGCCTCCGTGTTCCCACAAACCACCCTCGCCATCCTTTCTACCATTATCGAAGCACTACCACCCTCTCACCCTACCAGGTCCCTCTGTCCCTCACACTCACCGGTCCCTCCTACCACAACCAACTTTAATTTGCTCCCCAGGAGGCAGTCAGTGACTCCACAGACCCCTCCCTTGCACATTCACCTGTACATCCCCACCTTACTCCCTCCTCCACCCAGACACCTCCCCCCCCCACACCAACACCTTCCTCCTCTCCCGACCCCCCCCCACCCCATACACAGACACCTTCACACAGTCATCCGTAAAAGTCCACGGCCAAGACCATGGTGTTTTGAAGCAGACCCAAAGTATCAACGGAGACCTCTCACCTTCTGTGAGCTGCTTTGCGGCAGAGCCATGTCCATGAGAATCCACTCAGCATGAGATGCATGTTTTTCTCCTGGGTTCGGTAGCTGTAGGGCTCCAGCATCTTCTGCTCCTCAGACGTCCACGATCTGAGGCAAGATCGTAAAGGTAAGTCCTGGCTTCTGCACGTTTCACTTGTCCAAACGTGTTCTGGGCCAGCATGTTTTCCCGCCAGCATAACAGTAAATTGGGCATGTGGGACAACTCTGGTCAGGCTTTACTTTGCACCCCATTACCGGGATGCAAATCCGGGTCACACTGGCCTCCAGCGGGATTCACGTTCCGCCATGGTGGACACCATCGGATGATCGCACTGTGATTTCACGCCAGCATGAAACCGATTTCTGCCCCTCACACTGAATTGTCCTTTGCTGCTCGCCATGATGCCCGCAACTAACGGTACCAAAATGTTCACCCTTAGTCACGCTGGACTTGCAACGTTAACTGTTTCCCTCTGCACAGGTGCTGCCAGACTCATTTTTTCCAGCAGTTTGTTTTTATTTCAGATCTCTAGCGTCAACAGTATTTTGCTTTTATTTTATAATGCTCATGGAAGTTATTTATATGGATTTCCAGAAAGCATTTGATAAAGACACTAAAATTGAAAGTCATAGAATTGAGGGTAAATTATTGACCTGGGTAGAAAATTGGTTGAATAGCAGGACGCAGAGCTTAAGGATAATGTGCAGGTACTCTAATGCAGGTAGGATGTGATGAGTGGTGTCCCACAAGGATCAGTGATGGGACCTCATGTATACACCATATTTATTAATGATTTAGATGATGGACTAGAAAGCCACATATCAAAATTTGACAATGATGTCAAAATAGACAACACTATCAGCTGTCTATATGAAAGAAAAGAACTTCAAAAGAGGAGCTGGAGGAAATAATTTGGCCCTCCAAATCTGCTCCACCATTCAACAATGGCTGATCTTTGACCTCAACTCCACCTTCCCTCACTATTCCAAAGTCCCTAATCCCCTTAGTATCCAAAAATCTCTCAACTTCTGTTTTGAATATACTCAACAACTGAGCATTTTCAGCTCTCGGCAGGAGAGAATTCCAAAGATCACAATCCTTAGAGTAAAGAAATTTCTCATTTCAGCATAAATGTTAAACTTCTGGCAGCAAGCTGGTTAAGGAGGTCAGAAATCAATCTTCACCCAGCTTTAGATTTATTCGCAAAGAGAAGCCATACATTTGTAATGTTTCAAACACCGCAACCCCACACCAGTGTCAATAAGTGTCTCTTTACACTCTTTGAGTACCCATTATGAATGAACTAACTAAATAAATAATCAACCACTTTTGAATGGATATTTTCAGGTTATTGTCACAAAATACTTAAGGGAACTTGTCAATTTTACTTTGATAACAGACTGTGCTGTTTTGAGCAAACAACAAATTAATAAACTAGTTGACAACTTCTTAAAAGGGCCACTAACAAAAAATCAAAACTTTAACAGAAACTTGACAAATTGAATTAAAGTGTAATTCCCAGGGTTGATACTACACTTCAGACCATGCGGCACCCACCAGTCACAAAAGACCTCAAGTGTACAGGTGGACACTGTTTCTTCTCCAGGAACACCCGAGCACAACCTTAACCATGGAAGAGGGACAGGCAGCCAGGTCAAACGACCCACTCAACCATCTGCTACCTGGGTCTCCTCTACATTGGAGAGGCCAAATGCAAACTGGGTGACCGCATTGCGGAACACCTTCAGTCTGTCCGCAAGCATGACCCAGACCTCCCTGTCGCTTGCCATTTTAACACACCACCCTGCTCTCATGTCCACATGCCATCCTTGGCCTGCTGCAATGTTCCAGTGAATCTCAATGCAAACTGGAGGAACAGCGCCTCATCTTCAGAATAGGCACTTTACAGTCTTCTGGATTTAATATTGAGTTCAACAATTTCAGATCATGAACTCTCTCCTCCATCCCCACCCCCTTTCCGATCCTCCTTTTTCCAATAATTTATCATTTTTTTACAAATATATTTTTCTTTTCCCACCTATTTTTAAAATTTATTTTGATCTATTGTTTCATCTCCACCTTTTAGCCCATTTCTATCCCTTCCCCCCACCCCACCCCGACTAGGGCCATCTACCACTAGCTTGTCCTGCTTGCTATCCTTAATGTCCCCATTAGCACATTCTTTAAATAATATCACCATCATCAACACCCCTTGTCATTTTGCCTATGACATCTTTGGCAGTCTCTTCTTGGCCTCCACCTATCACTGACCCCCTATTGAGCCCTACCTGTCCCAGCCCAGCTTATATTTCATCGCATTTCTTTATTTCTTAGTTCTGATGAAGGGTCATACAGACTCGAAACGTCAACTGTATCCCTCTCCGCTGACCTGCTGAGTTTCTCCACGGTATTTTTGTTTTCATCTGCTACTTGGGCCTGTCAATGGCCATTTTGGCCAGGCCCTGATTTATTCACAAAGAGAAGCAACACATTTGTAATGTTCCAAACCCCACAGCCCACACCAGTGTCAATAAGGTAATTGTCTCTTTATACTCTTCAGTATATAAAACAAACTAATTAACTAAAGAACACACCTCTTGAAAGGGCACTATAACAAAAAAAAACAAACAGAAACTTATAAAATTAAATTAAAATATTATTTCTAGGACTATTGATGCACTCCAGCCCCTGTGGTGCCCAGTGGTAATGAAAGGCCTCAAGTGTATCAGCAGACACCACATGCTCCCTCTCCAGTGACACCTGGGGATGGATATAACTATGGAAGAGGAGCAGGCTGACAGGTGAAACATCACCTAATGACCTGTTACTCAGACCTGTTAATGACCAAAAATAATGTCACTGGATCTTTCACACCCATTCAAGCAAGCAGATCAAACCTCAATTTAACATCGTACCTGAAAAACAGTACTTCTGACAGGGCAACACTCCCTCAGCACTGCACTCATGTGTCTTAAATCCATGAGCTTGTGATTAGAAGCAAAAGTATTACCTGCCGAGCAACAGCTGCTGCTAGTGCCTATTTAAACTCTTTTGAGTGAGGCTACAAATAAAGTAAACAAATTAACAAATAATCAAATTCATTATCAGCCTCTTAAAAGGGAAATTTTCTCTTCACACACTTTGGATTGAAAAAAAATAGAAAAATTAGCTAATTAACAGGCCCTTAAAGGGACACTGTAACAAAAATCAAAAGCTTTAGCAGAAACTTATTAAATTGAAATAAAATTCCTGGAGCTGATGATGCTCTCCAGTATGCCTCTTTGTATTCCAAAACAAATGGTCAAAAGAAAATAAACTAGATGACAGGAGTGACAGTCCCTGGTGGAACAAGAGTGCCTCTTTATATGTGCTCAAGTGATTGTTCAACGAATTCCACCCACCTGTATACAATTAACCTTAATTTATACAATTAACACTAACTATTCTGTTAAATGATGACAGAATATTTCTTATTATGAGACCAATACCACCCCTGTTCCAGAATCCTGAGCCAGAGAAAATAATAAAACACAAGGATAAAAATAGATTAAATGAATGGGCAAAACTGTAGAAAATGGACTTCAGCGTTGGCAAATATGAGGTCATTCATTCTTTTGGACCTCAAAAGGAAAGATTGGAGTACTTTTTAAGTCTTAAAAAGTTAAAAGCAGTGAAGGTCTAAAGACACAGGGCAGTACAAAAAAAAACATAGGTGTCGAAAAGGATGATTGCCTTTATATCCAGAGGACTAGAAAACAAGTGAGCAGAAGTTATGCTCATGCTATTCAAAGCACTGGTTGACCACACCTGGAGAACTGTGAGAAGTTCTAGGCACCATGCCTAAGGAGGGATTGCAAAATAGATTTATTAGTATTAGATTGGATTCCAAAGATTAGACTATGAAGAGAGATTACACAAGCTAAGATTGTATTCTCCAGAATTTAGAAGATCAAGGGGTGATTTGCTGGAAGTTCTCAAGATATTAAGGGCAACTGATAAGGTAGAAAGGGAGATTTATTTTATTGTTGACTGGGGAACCCAGGACTAGGTGTCAATTGCCTCAAAATTAGTACTGGGGCTTCTGGGAAGGAAGTTAGGAAATACTTGTATGTACAAAAAAGAGTAGTAGATGTTTGGAACTCTCTTCCACAAACAGTAATTGATGTAGGACCACTCAATTGTGAATTTTAAAACTGAAATTGATAGACTCCTGTTAATCAAATGTTTTAGAGGATATGGGTCAAAGGCCTATTTGAAGGTAGGTTGCAGGTCAACCATGATCTCACTGAATGGCAGAAAAGGTCGCAGAGCTAAATGGTCTCCTCCTGTTCCTATGTATTGAACCATGTAAACTTTTTCATCCACTGAAATTGGTAGGGGGAAGCTCATTATAAAGTCTTAAACCAAGAGTGGCACTGCCAACAATGTAGCACTCTCTTGATACTGCACCAGCGAGTCAACAATGCCAATGAATTAAGTCCTGGTGAGGAAGAATTTCACTGGAAAAGAGGGTAGGAAGAGAAGAATAGGGAAAGGAGCTCAGTATTCTATTTTATTTGTGCTTTAATTGTGTCGAACCTTATAGCTAAGGCAGCCAAGACTTTATTAATGAAACAATATGGAAGCTTTTTGGAGCTTTTCTTTCTGATTTCAATATCAACATTAATTATGCCAAATGAAGAGCATCATCAATTGCAACACTTCAAATTAGTTTTATGATTGCCTATCTGTGCTTGTTTTCCTATCCACTTCAACTCTCAATGCTATTTTTACTGAGCAGTTAATCGCAATTAGCAATTAACATATCAATTAATTCTCTATTACATTAAAGATCAGTTTGGACCGGGTTAAAAAATAGCTTTGCCAGAGAACGTGTACGTTCTTTTGAACACAGAAGTAAAGCTTTACAAGTTCATTACTTTTTGTGTGCGTGAGAGAATATAAATCAATACTCTAAGCCATTGGTTCCTGTTTCTTTTGTCTTCCTGAATGGCATTTGCCAACTGCAGCTTGAGTGGTGAACAAAGTAAGGAACATATCTTTTTATTTCTATTGGACTGTTGTAAAGAACATATATTTTTGTTTTCTGTTGCATTGTGGATTGGGATTGTAGTGTCTGTGGTTTGAAGGGCATGTCCACTGGAACAGGATGAGAGATATATACAATGTTGCAGTTCTGGAATAGAGTGTGCCATGAAAGACAGGATGATGCCAGGAAGGAGTCCTGGACCAAGGGAGCTGCCTGGCAACAACATTTTAATTGGCTCCTGACCAGGTGACCAGGTTTCGTGTGAGAAATAGTGCAGAGAAAGCTCCTGGTTTGCAAAGAGGAAACATCTAAAATATCTTTTCCTCATATCTCTATAACCTGCTCCCTCTCTAAGAAAACCCCTGTAAAAAGGCAAAGGGAAAAAACCACTGTTAGAGACATTGAAAAGCAAGTTCTCAACCAGTGAACTAAATACTGAAAGTGCTGGAAGGCCACTTCGTGTCATCAACAAGACCTGAAAGGAATTTGGAAAACATTGATCAAAATCAACCCATCGAATTCTATACTGCGGATTGGTGCTATTGAGCTGTTTTATCCCACCCTTAAAATTCATGTTTCGTGTGTCTTGTATGTGTGTTGTGTGTGTATAGGGATTTAAGAAGGGGGTAGAGTTTAAGTTATAGAGTTAAAAGTTAGCAGTTCATATTTCTTTCTTTTGCCGCTGGTTAAAGAAAATTTGTTCAATAAACTGTCATTTCCTTATTAAGTTTACAAACCTGGTGCTCCTATTCTGTTAACCTAAATTAAACATCTAGGTAGAATTGGGGCAATCTCTGGTGGTTTGGTCAAATTTTTCACATTTGTCATGGCTCGGGGAACAGTGGGGCTTGATATTACAGCATACTACCTCAGTGAGTCATGACAGCAAGTCAATTGGTACCTATTGAGACTTGTCCACTGGCTTTGCCCTTCATTCCATCCCAAAAGTACCGAGCCTACAATCAGCATAACTCCACAGCAATATCTCGGGGATATAAAATTCAGTGATGGAGAAAAGCACAGGCAGTAGTAGGGAGGTGGTGGCATAGTGGTAGTGTCACTGGACTGGTAATCCCAATGCCTACATTAATGCTGTCAGGACATGGATTCATATCCCGCCATAGAAGCTGGTAGAATTTGAATTCAATTAATAAAATCTGTAGTTAAAAAGTTGGTCTCAGTAATAGTGACTATGAAACCATTGTTTATTGTTGGAAAAACCCATTTGGTTCACTAAAGTCCTTTAAGGAAGGATATCTGCCATCCTTCCCTGGGCTGGCCTACATGTGACTCCAGGCCCACAGCAATGTGGTTGACTCTTAACTGCCCTCTGAAATGGTCTAGCAAGCCACTCAGTTCAAGAGCAATTAGTGAAGGTGACATATGCAGGCCTTGCCAATGATGTCCACATTCCACAAAAGAATAAATGAACAATAACCTTGGTCCCATGCATTAGTTGCATCATGAATGTCCTATTGCCGTAGCTGATATTTTGTCAGTAGTTCAGTTTTGACAAGGTTCTAAACCTCATATCAAAGCTAATGGTGTGTTTTGCAGTTAACTTATAATAAATAGAGTTATCTCTCATTAAGATGTTGTCATCAGTCAACCACAAGAGAGGGTTGAATTCATATAGTGTCTTTAAAGAGAGTAACGCATTTATATAGGACCTTTCACAATTTCAAATATCCCAAAGCACCTTACAGCTGATGAAATGCTTTTTGAACTGCAATCACTGTTAAAATGCTGAAAACACAGCAAAGTTACACAGAGTAAGATCCCACAAACTACAATATGACAATGATTCGATAATCTGTTTTTTGTGTTGTTGGTTGAGAGCTAAATATTGGTCAGGGCACCAAGGAAAATTCCTCTGCTCATCTTTGTAATAGTGCCATGGGCACTCTTACATCCACCTGAGAGGGCAGGCAGGGTTTAAAGCCTCAT
This sequence comes from Carcharodon carcharias, assembly GCF_017639515.1. Classification (NCBI taxonomy): domain Eukaryota; kingdom Metazoa; phylum Chordata; class Chondrichthyes; order Lamniformes; family Lamnidae; genus Carcharodon; species Carcharodon carcharias. The sequence goes on from NC_054474.1 coordinate 131,054,795, forward strand.
TGAAAAGATGACATCTCTGAGAGTGCAGTATTTCCTCAGTATTGCGCTGGAATGTCAGCGTAGGTTATGAATTTAAGCTTCAGGGACTCTCAACTTCAAGTATAAAAGTTCTCGGTGTGATGCACAATTAACCTATTGAAAAAGACATTTGATTTAGACGCGGTCAGATTATCTTGAATTCATATAGTATCTTTAAGATGGAAATTACTTCATAATGCTTCACACAAGCAATGTTGGGCAGGGAAGGTGTGATTAAAATGATACAGCAGAGAAAGAGGCCATTAGTCCCATCATGCCTGTACCAGATCTTTGAAAACACTATCCAATTAGTCCCAATCCTCTGCTCTCCCCACACCCCAGCAAATTATTCCTTTTCAAATAGTCCTCTAAGAGTTATTATTGAATCTGATTTTTAACCATTGGACAGTACATTCCAGGTCATGTACCATAGAAAAGTTACAGCACAGAAGGAGGCTATTCAGCCCATCTTGTCCATGCCAGCCCGAGGACACCCAGGTGCCCTTTCTAATCCCACCTTCCTGCACCCGGCCTATAGCCTTGCAGCTTACAGCACTTAAGGTGCAGATCCAAGTACTTTTTAAAAGAGTTTAAAATTTCTGCCTCTACCAACAACTTGGGCAGCGAATTCCAGACACTCACTACCCTCTGTGTAAAAAAGTTCTTCCTCATGTCCCCCCTACACCTTCTGCCACTTATCTTGAATCTATGTCCCCTGGTTCTGGAATTCTCCATCAAGGGAAACAATTTTATCCTGTCCACTCTATTTATTCCTCTCATAATTTTATACACCTCAATCAAGTCACCTCTCAGCCTTCTTTGTTCTAAGGAAAATAACCCCAACCTATCCAATCTCTCCTCGTAGCTACTCTTTTCTAACCCTGGCAACATTCTTGTAAACCTCTTCTGCACTCTCTCCAGAGCTATTACGTCCTTCCTGTAATGTGGTGACCAGAACTGCACACAATACTACTGTTGTGGCCTCACCAATGTTTTATACAATTCCAACATATATCCTTACTTTTATATTCTATACCTCTGCCAATGAAGGAGAGCATTCCATATGCCTTCTTTACAACCTTGTCTACTTGAACTGCTGCCTTCAGGGATCTGTGTACTTGTACGCCAAGATCTCTCACTTCATCTACCCGTCTTAGTATATTCCCATTTATTTTGTAATCCCTGTAACTATTTGACCTCCCTAAATGTATGACCTCACACTTCTCTATGTTAAAATCCATCTACCACTTTACCGCCCACTCCACCAACCCATCTATATCATTTTGGAGATTATGGCTATCCTCTACACTATCCACTACCCGGCCAATCTTTGTGCCATCTGCAAATTTCCCAATCGTGCCTCCCACGTTCACATCCAAATCATTAATATATAACAAAAACAGCAAGGGTCCCAACACCGAGCCCCGTGGAACATCACTTGAGACAAATTTCCATTCGCAAGGGAATCCATCGACCAGGAGGAAGAACATTATCTTCATTTGTATTTTGGGGTTCTACTTGGCAAAAAGGAGGTTACTTGGAGCATTGAAAGGCAAATGGGAGTTTCAAAAACACAAACTGCCATGCGTTGAGGGAATGCAATGCCTGAGATTGAATGACTCAGTCTCAATTTGGGGCACCTAGAGTCAAATCCAGTCCACACATTTTCCATTGAGACTACTTTTCTGTGCTTCACAACATGAGGAAATCTGTATCTTCCACTGATTTAGTTTGAGGGCGAGCAACTCGGGCCTCAAACCAGTGCCCTCAACTTAAATAAGGTTAATTACAGAGGTATGAAGAAAGAGTTGTCTAAAGCGGACTGGGAAAATAGACTAAGGGGAAGGTCAGTGGATGAGCAGTGACAGACATTTAAGCAGATATTTCATAATGCTGAGCAAAAATTTATTCCGAAGAGAAGGATGAGCCACCCGTTGTTAACAAAGGTGGTCAAGGAAAGTATCCAATCAAAAACTAAGGCATACAAAGCGGCGAAAACTAGTGGTGGACCGGAGGATTGGGAATTTTTTTTTTAGGAACCAGCAGCGGATGACTAAAAAACTAATAAAGAGGGAGAAAATTTATTATGAAAGTAAATTGGCAAGAAATATAAAAACAGCAAAATCTTCTGCTGGAATATGAAAAGAAAGAGTGGCTAAAGTGGGAGGATGCACCTGGAGAATTGAAAGTGGGGAACAGGGAAACGGCAAATAATTTAAATGGATATTCTGCATTGGTGTCCATGGTGGGGGACACTATGAACATTCCAAAGGAGATAAGCAAGGAGTTAATAAGAGGAAAGATCTTGTAACACTTTCTATCACGAGGGACAAAGTATTTGACAAACTAATGGGACTGAAGGTAGACAAGTTGCCAGGACCTGATGGCCTGCATGCAAGGGTTTTTAAAGGAAGTGGTTGCAGAGAAAGTGGAGGCATTGGTAGAAATATCCCAGGACTCACTAGATTCCAAGAGGGTCCCAGTGGATTGGAAAATTGCTAATGTGATGCCCCTGTTCAAGAAGGGAGGGAAACAAAAATCAGGAAATTATAGGCCAGTCAGCCTAATATCTCTTGTTGGGAAAATGCTAGAGTCCATTATTAAGGAAGAAATAGGACATTTTGAAAGGCTTAACTCAATCGAACAGAGCCAACATGGTTTTGTGAAAGGGAAGTCATGTTTGACAAATTTGCTAGAGTTCTTTGAGGATGTAACAAGCAGAGTTGATAAAGGGGAACCGGTAGATGTAGTGTATTTGGATTTCCAGAAAGCATTCGATAAGGTGCCACATAAAAGGTTATCGCACAAGATAGGAGCTCACGGTATTGGGGGTAATGTATTAGCATGGATTGAGGTTTGGTCAACACACAGAAAACAGAGTCAGAATGCATGGGAAATGCTAGAAAAACTCAGCAGAGCTCTAAGATGAGTCATATGGACTCGAAAGGTTAACTCTGTCTTTCTTTCCACGGATGCTGTTAGACTTGCTGTGCTTTTCCAGCATTTTCTTTTTGTTTCATATTTCCAGCATCAGCAGTATTTTATTGGAATTAATGGGTCTTTTTCAGATTGGAAAGATGTAACTAGTGGGGTGCCACAAAGATCAGTCCTAGGGCCTTAATTATTTACTATCTATATTAATGACCTGGAGGAGGGGGTAGAGTGTAATGTATCCAAATTTGTTGATGATACAAAAATATGTGGGAGAGCATGTGATGAGGACATAAGGAATCTGCAAGGGGATATAGGCAGGTTGAGTGAGTGGGCAAAAACTTGGCAGGTGGAGTTTAATGTAGGAAAGCGTGAGGTCATGCACTTGGTAGGAAGAATCAAAAGGCAGACTATTAATTAAATGGACAGAGACTCCAAAAAAGTTCAGCACAGAGGGATCTGGGTGTTCTTGTGCATGAAATACAAAAGGTTAGCATGCAGGTGCAGCAAGTAATTAAAAAGGCAAATGGAATTTTGGCCTTTATTGCTAGGGGTTTGGAGTTTAAAAATAGGGAAGTCTTGTTACAACTGTACAGGGTGTTGGCGAGGCCACACCTGGAGTACTATGTACTGTTTCGGTCCCCATATTTAAGAAAGGATTTGAGGAGAGATTGGATAGACTGGAGTTATTTTCCCTGGAGCAGGGGAGATTGAGGGGGGTACATGATTGAGGTGTATAAAATTATGAGGGGCATAGATAGGGTAGACAGGAAGAAACTTTTCCACTTGGTGGAGGGATCATTAATCAGGGGGCATAAATTTAAGGTAAGGGGCAGGAGGTTTGGCAGGGATGTGAGGAAGAATATTTTCACCCAGGGGTGGTGTGAATCTGAAACTCACTGCCTGAAAGGATGGTAGAGGCAGAAACCCTCAAAACACTTAAGTAATATTTGGATGTGCACTTGCGATGCCATGGTAAGCAAGGCTATGGGCCTAGTGCTGGAAAATGGAATTAGAATAATTAGGTACTTGTTTGACTGGCACAGACTCGATGGGCTGAAGGGCCTTTTTCCATGCTGTAGACCTCTATGACTATGGCATTGGAGCAATTCAAAAGAGATTCACTAAGCTGATTACTGTTATGAAGGGTTTGACGGAGCAAGAACTGCTACACGGGTTAGGCCTTTATTTATTAAGAGTTTAGAAGAATGAGGGGTGATCTTATCAAAACATACAAGATTCTGAGGGGGCTCGACAGGGTAGATGTTGAGATGATGTTTCCACTAGTGGGGGAATCTTGAACTAGGGGACATAGTTACAAAATAAGGGGACACGCGTTTAAAACTGAGATGCGAAGGAATTTCTTCTCCCAGAAGGTAGTGAATGACTGGACTTCACTACCCCAGAGAGTTGTGGAGGCTAGATCACTGAAAGTGTTTGAAGAGGAGATAGACAGATTTTTGAAATATCGGGGAGTTGAGGGCTATGAGGAACTGGCACGAAAGAGGATTTGAGGCCTGGGGCAGATCAGCCATGATCTTATTGAACAGCGGGGCAGGCTTGAGCGGTTGAATGGCCTACGCCTGCTCCTATTTCTTATGTTTGTAAGATTTTATATCCAGTTCTGGGTATTCCATAACAAAAACTCTTTTTAAGCGGACAGGTCATTAAACCAGATACACTACATACAATTGTTTTCCTCAAATCACTTCTAGCTGTTTTGCCAATTACCTTCTATCTGTGTTCTTTGATTACTGACCTGTCTCTCACTGGAAATAGTTTCTCCTTATTTCCTTGATCAAAACCATTCAAGATTTTGATCACCTCTATTAAATCTCCCTTTAACTTTCTCTGATCTAAGGAGCACAGCCCCAATTTTTCTAGTCTCGCCACATGACTGAAGTCCCTTGCCACCATTCTAGTAAATCTCCTCTGCACCCTCTTTAAAATGTGGTACCCAGAATTGAACACAATACTCCAGAGACCTAAGAAGATTTTAGGAAGGTTCAGTATAATTTCTTTGTTTTTGTACCCTACGCATTTATTTATAAAGCCAAAGATCTCATATGTCTTTTTAACAGCCTCTTGACTTGTTTTATTGCCTTCAAAGATGGTTGCCAGGTCTCTGCATCTGCAGCCCTCCAAAACTATGCCCTTTAATTTATATTGCCTCTCTGAACTCATCCGACCAAAATATATCACTTTTCACTTTTGAATTCAATTTCATCCACAATTTGCAATCCTCGAGTCCCCTGGTACCACTCTCATAGCTAAGGAGCATTGGAAGATTGTAGCCAGATTATCTGCAAGTTCCACCCTTGCTTCCCTCAGAAACCTCAGATGCATCCCATCTGGAGGGGGTGACCGGTCTACTTTAGGTGCTGCCAACCTTTTCAGTACTTCCTCTTTATCCATTTTTTTATACAATCCAATTTCCCTACTAACTCATCCTAACTCATTTGGGGCAGGTGTGACATAATGGTATTGTCACTGGACTAGTAATCCAGAGACCCAGGGTAATACTCTGGGGACCTTGGTTTGAATTCCACCACGGCAGATGGTGAAATTTGAATTTGATAAAAATCTGGAATTAAAAGCCTAATGACCATGAAACTATTGCTGATTGTTGTAAAATATCATCTGGTTCACTGATGTCCTTTGGGGAAGGAAATCTGCTGTCCTTACCTGGTCTGGCTTCCACGTGACTCCAGACCCACAGCAATGTGGCTGACTCTTAAAAATACCTCCTAAACAAGGGCAAGTAGGGATGGGCGATAAATCCTGGCCTAGCTGGTGACACCCACATCACATGAACAAATATTTTAAAAATCCTTTAATGTAACATTGACAGATTGCTTCCCTTTAGTGAAGGCAGGTGCAAAGTACTCATCTAATATCTCAGTCAAGCCCTGTGCCTTCATCAAAAGATGATCTTGGTCCCTAATTGGCTTCTTTTGACTACTGCTTTACTATTTATACTTTTATAAAAGACTTTTAGGTTCCTTTTATGTTACTCACTATTCTTGTACACTCTCTTTGGCCCTTGGTTTCTTTTTCAGTCTCCACTGTGATTTTTTGCATTCAGCTTGCTTCCTTACTGAATTACAAACCAGAAATTTATCAAAGGTTTCCTTTTTCTGTTCCATTCTAATTTCCATATCATTGGTCATCAGGGACCTCTAGATTTGGATGCCCTTCCTTTCCCCCTCATGGGAATGTGTATCTAGCCTGCACCCAAACTCTCACCTCTTTGAAGGCCTCTCATTGCTCATTTACTGTTTGACCTGTCAATCTTTTAATCCAATCCACTTGGGACAGATTGAAAGGATGAGAGAAATGTATACAGCTAGCATAGATGACTGAAAACTGTTGAAAAATACAATATTTTGTTAAGATTTGAAAAGCTGAAAAACAAAGTGGAGAGGCACAGGGACTTTGGGAGAATTTTGCGAGTCAGTCTTCCAAAATTAATGACCACCAAGTTGACAAATCATGCTTAGAACAAGTGATACCAATGATGAGTACCAATTCCCTCTCTTGTCAAATCTCTATTTGCTTTATTTTTTTAAAATAAATTAATTTTAAAATCTGATTCCCAGAAGCAATACCTTTGCAAGCAAAACAAATTTAATCATGTCAAAACAAACCTCTGACAATATGCTGTGCTTCAGTGCATAATGTGTTGCATTCATCATGCTAAATAGCAAAGCATTGTACAAATGGACACAGACAAATAAAAAATTGTTTAAAACATAAATAAAGGGCTTCACAAGGATATAAACTGTAAGTTCCATTATTGCCAAATCAAATCTTGATTAAAGGGACAAGAACATTGGGCAATAAATTGGGCTCATTAATGACCTTTTTTGAGTGCTACATGGTCCCTCAGAGCTCCAAAATGGTTTCTGTGGTGTGTAGCCACAGTCATGGGACAAATTGCGCCCAACATCACTGACTGAAGTATAGAGAGCATGTGGTCAATCAGTATGCAACACTGGTTTGAAACAAGGCTGCTATTTTAGAGTTCAGTACTCCCACCAACACCCTGTCCTAAGCTTGTCTGCCGAACACATATTCAGCAGTGGGAAAGAGCCCCACCAGTGTTATTTGAAGCGATCAGCAACTATTTACAAATTAGTTGCCAATTGATTTATTTATTCTGTTGCTATAATTTTACAAGTGCTTGGCACCTTCTATAGTTGTTTCAAGTTGCAAAAGTCTACATGGAGTGGTTTGGCAGGTGCTGAAGGACGTTTTGCTCATGTCAAACAGTTACTTCTAGACGTGGATGCATTAGTAGGAATTCCCTCAGAATGCAGCATGACTTACTGAATGACCAGATGCCACACTGAGCAGGATAAGCTGTTGGAGAAGGAAGGAGGCCTACAAGCAGAAGCCATATCGATTCAAGGTGTTCACGGGGCAATTCTCCAATTTGTACCTCAGCGAGGAACAATGTGTGTGATGTCTGTGCTTCAGTAAGGATGGCCTGACTGAAATCTGCCACCTATTGCAGCCACAACTGCAATCTCAGAGCGCAACAAGAACCCCACATTGTGGCTGTGAAAGTGACCATAATGATGAGTTTTCATGCATCTCATTCCTTCCAGCCTGGAGCTGGACCCATTTGCAACATCTTGTAGTTTGCTCTCCACAGTTGGTTAAGGAAAATCTCTAGGCCTCTCTATCCAATGAGAGATAACCACAATTCATTCACTCTTTCCATAGGCAAGCAGGCAGAGCAAGCACAGCCATCTCTCGGATTGCAAGCTTCCTATGATGCAGGGTGACAGTGACTGCATGTCCATCACTGGGCGAGCGCCACGTATCAATTCTGTCCTACACTGGAAACTGAAAAGAATTCTACTCCCTCAGAATCTAGCTGGTGTGTGACCACAGGCTGCACATCATAGGAAGATAGAAACAGAAATGGGTCATATAGCCCCTCGAGCCTGTTCCACCATTTGATGATATTATGGTTGATCTGCGACCTAACCCCATATATCCCACTTTGCTCCACAACCCTTGATACCTTTGGCTAGCAAAAATCTATTGATCACAGATTTAAAATTTACAACTGATATGGCATGAATTGGTATTTGTGGAAAAAGGTTCCAAATGTCTACCACCATCTGCTCAAACAGATATTTCCTAATTTCACTCCTGAAAGGCCTGGGTCTAATTTTTTGGCTATGCTCCCTAGTCCTAGACTGTCCGACTAGCAGAAATAGTTTCTCCCTGCCTATCCTATCTGTTCCCCTTAACATTTTGAATAATTAAATCAAATCATCCTGTAATCTTCTCCCGGAACTGCTCGTAACACTGAAGGCATGGTCTAACCCAGGCTTTGTATAACTGAAGGCAGACTGCTACCCACTTGTATTCTATTCCTTGTGATTTAAAGACCAGCCTTCTCTAGGATTGCAAGCTTCCTATGATGCAGGATGCCAGTAGCTGCACATCCATCACTTGGCAAGCACCACTTATCAATTCTGTCCTACACTGGAAGCTTATTTTCTGTACGTGACTATGACATTTTAATGATCTGTGTACCTGGGCCTCAAGTCTCTTTGGACCTCCATTGTTTATAGCTTTGATATGAGGATATAAGAAATAGGAGTTGGAGTGGGTCAGTTGGCTCTTCAAGTCTGCTCCACCATTCAACAAGAGCAAGGCTAATCTTCTACATCAGCTCCACCTTCCTGTACTATCCCATATCCCATAATTCCTTTAATAACCAAAAATCCATCTTGAATATATTCCAAGACTGAGGATCCACAGCTCACTGAAATAGAGAACTTCAAAGATTCAGAATCCTTTGAGTGAATATTTTTTTTTCCTTATTCTGAGATTGTGTCCCCGTGTTCTAGATTCCCCAGCCCAGGGAAACATTTTCTCAGCATTTACTCTGTCAAGCCCCTTAAGAATGTTATTTGTGTCGTTGGGATCACCACTGATTCTTTTAACTCAAGGGAATATAGGCCTAGTCTACTCAATCTCTCTTCATAGGACAATCTCATCATCCCAGGAAGCAGGTAAATCTTTGTTCCACTTCCTTTAGAGCAAAATGACACCAAAACTGCATACTCCAGGTATGCTCTCACCAATGCCCTGCACAATTGTAGTAAGACTTCTTTACTCTTTTTTTTATTTTTTAAAATTGATTCATTCATCGGGCATGGGTATCCCTGGCTAGGCCAGCATTTATTGCACATCCCTAATTGCCCTTGAGAAGGTGGTGGTGAGCTGTCTTCTTGAACCGTGGCAGTCAGTGTAAGTAATTATAACCACAGTGCTGTTAGGGAGGGAGTTCCAGGAGTTTGAACCAGAGACATTGAAGGAACCGCAATATATTTCTAACTCAGGATGGTTAGTGACTTGGAGGGGAACTTGCTGGTGGTGGTGTTTCTCATGTATCTGCTGCCCCTGTCCTCCTAGATGGTAGAGGCCATGGTTTGGAAGGTGCTGTGGAAGGAGCCTTGGTGAGTTTTGTTGGTAGTGCATCTCGTAGATGGTGGTGAGGGATTGAATCTTTAAGGTGGTGGATGGTGTGCCAGTCCAGTGGGTTACTTTATCTTGGATGATGTCAAGCTTCTTGGGTGCTGCCGGAGCCATACTCATCCAGGCAATCCGAGAATATTGCATCACATCCTGACTTGAACCTTGTAGATGGTGGACAGGCTTTGGGAAGTCAGAAGATGAATTACTCGCTGCTGAATTCCCAGCCTCTGACCTGCCACAGTATTTATTTCCCCAGCCTCTTATAGCCACAGTATTTATATGTCTTGTCCAGTTCAGTTTCTAGTCAATGGTAACCCCGAAATGTTGATAGAGGGAGGTTCAGTGATGGTAATGCCATTGAATGTCAGAGGGAGATGGTGAGATTCCATCTTGTTGGAATCCCCTTGTGATAAAGATTAAAATACTATTTGCCTTCCTCATTGCTTGCCGTACCTGCATATTAACTTTCTGTGCTTCATGTACAATGACACCTAAGTTCTTCTGAATATATACATTTCCCAATTTCTCACTATTCAATAATTTTTTTTGCTATTTTATTTCTACCAAAATGAATAACTTCACACTTTGCTGCATTGTATTCCATAACCCATCTACTTGCCGGTCATGTTCTTCTATTTGACGTAGGTGTACCAATTATATGACAAGGATTGGTAGAACAATCATGTGGGCTCTTTAATAGAAAATAAGACTACATACATACAATGTTAACTGGGAGGCTGTGAGGCACGTCTGCCTTGGAGTGCTGCTACTGTACACTGATATAGATTAATGGGACTACTATATCACACCCTGTCTTGGTGGTAGTGATTGACAGCAGTTTAAGATACACCTCCTTAAGGATATATGTCCATCATACCACAACATTGCCCACCCACCCAAACTGTCCAAAGCCTTCTGCAGCTTTGTTGCATTCCCTACACTATTTACTTTCCCTCCAAACTTTGTATCATCAGCAAACCTGGATATGTTACACACAGTAACTAGCCATATCCTTATCTAGCCATTTATATAGTTCCTCTTTTTGTCTGTGATATTGCGAATCTGATGGAAAGATTAACACATTTTTTATTTCCAAAGGTTCCAAGAGAATAATTATAATTTTACTGGAAATAGTGATGAGAGAAATTATTTCCCCAATATTTATTTCTTAGCCTTCACTTGGCTGCGTTGCACTGTCAGTACCTCCTGGACTCACTAAACTTAAAACAGTTCACAGATTTATTTTGGTTATCCAAAACTGTTGCTTAAATGTTGTAAAAATGAAGTTGTATTTGAAGACAGTACTATAAAGTGAGTTAGTCAGAAATCATTTTTGCTTTTTGGAGGATTCTGGCCCTTGCCTGTAATTCTGTACATTGTCAGCTTCTTAATCTAGATTGCCAAGGAGAGATCAGTATCAATAGAAGTAAAATCAGAACTGGCATTAAGCTGAGCTATTCCTTTTAGAACGATCGAGGAGCTGATTGCAGAGCTACAGCTGCCAAAGATTCAAAGGCAACTCTCCTGGACTCCTATTCAGTCAGCAAAGGCATCTGCCATATGCTTCTCCAGGGTACCTTTTACATTCTGTAGATTCCTGGTAGCCACTGTAGCATATATCCTTGAACTGGCTCCTCATGACCCTCCCTATTGGTTTGGCTGTACTGGCTTTCTCTACCAGCACCACTGAAACAGATTTTTTTTGTCAATAGTTAAAACTGAAGTGACAGTTTCCTGCAAAGATGGATCATCATATTCGAAGCTCAACATAGAACAACCACAGCTTCTCACATTAAAACTTTCCTTGCATGTGGCATCTCCAGATGGTATGTGGGAGGCTAATAATTATAGTGCAGCACCACAACACATCAGCTTGCATTTGCTATTCCAAGTCCTGGTACAATGCAGCCTTTTCCTGCTTTGGTAATATTTGTAGTTTGCTGAGGGAAGGGATCAGGGCCAAATTTGTTTTTATCTATTCTAATGCATTCTTGGCTTTTTTTATGTATTGCACTCAATATGGAATATGTTTTATGAGCAATAGGGTGGATGACTGGTAACAGACCTAACAGTTGACTGTGTGAATGTAAGCAATGTAATTCGATGTAAAATGGTTCCAAGAATCAATGCCCTTGATTCTCTTACATTAAAAAAAAACAGGACTTGAGTACAAAAAACAAGACTTACAATCCAGTGCAGTACTGAGGGAGTGCTGCACTGTCATGTTCCAGATGAGACATTAAATCAAGGTCCCATCTACCTGCTCAGGTGGATGTAAGAGATATCATTCTACTATTTTGATAAAGAGCAGTGGAGTTACCCCCAGCGTCCTGGCCAATATTTATCCCTCAATCAAAATTACCAAAACAGATTATCTGGTCATCACATCACCGTTTGTGGGAGCTTGCTGCGCTCATATTGGCTGCCATGTTTCCTACATTACAACAGTGATTGCACTTCTAAAAGCACTTCATTGGCTGTAAAGTGAGTTGAGACATCTGGTCATCATGAAAAGTGCGAAATAATGTAAGTCTTTCCTTTTATCTTCTTTCTTGCTTTTTGCACTGTCAAATGGAGAACAGGCAAAGAAATTAAAGAAGCAATAAGTTGATAGATAAATCCCTTATTTCTCACTTTTGTCCCTTAAATTTCCATCTGTTTCAGTGGTAGAGCCTCTGCCTTTGACTCAGAAGGTTCTGGTTTTCGGCCCTTCCCTATAATTTGAGCACAGAAACTCAATTGATACTTTAATGCAGTCTTTTGGTTGAGACATTAATTGGAGGCCAAGTCTGCCTTCTCAGCTGGACATAAAAGGTTCTATCACCACTATTCAGGAAAGAGCAGGTCAGTTTTCTGGGCCTCCCAGCCAACATTTACAGCAACAGCACAAAAGCCGATTAGCTGCACAGTGATTACAACGCTGATGTGGAACCTTGCTGAATGCAAATTGACTTCTTTATTTGCTTACAAATCAATAATGACTGCATTTCTAAAAGTAACTCATTGGCTGTGAATCACTTTGGGAATTCAAGAGGACATAAGAGTTGATATATAAATGCAAGTTATTTCTTCCTTTGTTTTGTTCTTTTGTTCATCTTCTTATGATTTATGTGGGAGACAGGGAGGTGCTGTTCTTGGATGTTTGCCATCCTTTGGCATTTTGCTCAAATTGCTGCTCTTCCAGAAAGAGAATCATTATCACAGAATTAGCTTCAAAATCAATAGTTTGTTTTATGTAAAATTGTGCTACTGAAACAGAAAAACGGTTTTGAATTAGCATTTCATTTCTGTCGAGTAAGTTTTTAATTGGCTTTTTTTGACTTTCAAAGAGTAACGTTGTCAATACACTTTGTACATTGTTGAGGGGTGGCAGAGCATTGTAAGGGGGAGGGCGAAAGGGAGGGTAATGTAAATAGATAACCATGACCTTAAATTACAAATATCAAAGTTAATTAATTTATGTAATTAGCATATTGTTACAAGATGCCATCCTCATTAGAACATGGAAATTGTCTTTGGGAATAGGTGATGAACACTGTAGATTTCATATTGGTGAGCAGGACAAGCCCTGCAGCACAAACCCACCTGTGAATATCTAACAAGTATTCATTAAGCACTCTAATTGGACTGTTTGTGAGCTTCAGAGTTATGTTCCTCATCAGTTATTATATGTCAAATTAAGGGGGCTTACATGTGCCAACACATGTAACTAAAGGTGGGAGCTGGCAAAAGTCACACAAGCATATATTTGAAGGTATGCTAAGTAGCCTTTAGCTGCTGATGACATTTATTTTATTGCATTAGAAGGATTGGGGAAATAGTTCATTGTTCTTAGTTGGTCAAGGATTGCAGCAAGTTGTTTCTGAATTGAGTTGGTGAAGGAATTTGCAATGATGTCATTTATGGCGACTAATTTTAGCACCCAAACCAAACATTCTACCTAAGAATACTTAACAAAAAGAATTGAAATACAGCCATAATGTACAGGAAAAGACCCACTGGTTTTTCTATGCTGTCCTACACGACTGCAATACCTGGTGCAGCACAATGTATACACTTCCTACCAGGGCCAGTGGGAAAAATCATGGGCTCTGGTGCTTCTCCTGTTTCCAGGCCCTTTAGCTCCACCAGCACCCACCTATCCCCTTTAACTCACCCCCACCCTCATATCCTTCACACGTTCAGAATTGGGAACCATAGTCACAGTGGGGTTGAACTGTTTCATATAGCTTTAAAAAAAGTCTTCGTTTTTGTACTCTATTTATAAAGCCCATTAAAAGCTAAGGTTTAAGCATGATACACTTTAAAACCATGGCTTTGTCAGATAATTGCACACAACATGGTCATTCATATTGTGCAACCGGTTCCACTTGTTTGAACCTGGCTCTAAGCAATATCTGGACAGCAACATCCAAAAGACTTGAACTTCACAAGCACCTCAAACAACTCCATGTACAATCTATTGGCACATGACTCCTTGTTTCACTTTCCAATTTAAAAATGGCAAAATCTTGCAGTAAATTAACACCAACCAATTGACCTGCAATAATGTGCTATCCACACAAGTTGACTTTATTAACAGAAGAATTACACTTTGCATTGAGTGATAAATATTTTCTAATTTTAAATTGAAACCAACCACACTTACAAGTGTCCAGCATGGAGCATATAATAGGAGAGCAAAGTACTGCAGATGCTTAAAATCTGAAATATAAACAGAAAATGCTGGAAATACCCAACAGGCTAGGCAGCTTCGGTAGAGAAAGAGTCAATGCTTCAGGTCTACAATCAGCAATAGTTCTGATGAAGGATCACTGGCTTCTGTTTCTTTCTGCACATATGCTACCAGATGTGCTGAAGATTTCCACCACTTGTTTCTACTGAAGCAAAAGTAACTTCTTTTGTCGGCCCTCCAAAAAACAATCAAACTTCCTGTGAGCCTCTCATTCCCCTCAGCAAGAAACCCAGCACAGCAGCTGCCCAAATCCTGGCTTTGGCACAACATTAAACATGAATTTCAAAAAATAAGTGAATGTATGAAGAAAGCATAAACAACTTGCTGAGCAAAAAAAAATTAATGTCAAAGCGATAAATTGATCATTTAAAAATAATAATTAATAAAAATTACCATTAAAAAGTGGCAAGCAGCACAGCTAACTAATAAAACCTTCTTTGTCTTTTCACTTAAGAAGCAGAGCTAGAGAGAGACAGACAGGGCCCCAAGTCCTGGTCACCAGGGAAGGGGGAGGGGACCTGGGCAAAGATAAGGAGTTCAGTTTAACTAACACCGACCTTGTGTTTGCCTCTAATGGTGCACACTCCGAGCTGGCCTTGGCAGAGTTCTTACGAAAGTGGGTGTCAGAAGTGGGTTGCCTTTCAATCTGGGTTTTCCTCCTCCCGCAGCTCAGCGTGTGAGCAAGTTTTTAGCGACAGAGGAGGAGGAGGTAGAGGGTGTGTGTGTGTGTGTGTGTGTGTGTGTCCAGCTCAGTCCCAGATTTAGGGTCCACACATACTTACACACTTACTCACTCGCGCTCACACACACTCAGTTGCTCGCTCTCACACACACTCACTCAATAGCAGCTGTGATTCCCCCCCTCCACCATGATTTTGCAGTGAGCCAACTTGTCAGCTGGAATTGTGCCATGTGGAAATGGTGGACAATTTGGAAGGGGAAGGGGAGGGCCATGGACCACCCTGGGCCCTTTCGCGCCCAACCTCTTCTCTAAGTCCGGATGTCCTCTCCCAGTCTAGTCCCTCGACAATGGTGTATGTGGCCCAGGGGCCTTCCTCTTGGAGGGGACTAGACTGGGGAAGTAGTCAGGACTCAGAGAAGACACTGGGAGGGAAGGGCCTTCACAGAGGAGGTAGAGGCATGTACCTTGCGCTCTAGCAGCCTCCAAGCTTCAGACAGGGATGAAAGCAGTTCATGAGTCTGACAACACCCAAGCAGAAGTCCATGAGGAGGTAGGCAAGAAAAGAAGGACCAGGGATTCTGGCCTGCCTTCCTGGGCCAATGATTGCTGTTGTTCAGAATTACTCAGCCAATTAGCCCGTGTCCCCCTCGAGCGTAAGCCTCAGTGAATAGAATCGTCTACACCCCTCTCCCGAGCCCTGCTTCCCACCCAATCAAAAAGCCTGTGATCTCCGAACAGAAGGAAATAAAAGGATAGGAATCCTGGCCAATTGGGGAAAACAATCTGGAAAATATCTGTTTAAAACTAGTTCAGGAGATCACTTGTGTCCTGATTAATATCATTCTGTATCTACCTCTTGGGCCAGGTGATCTTCTCCCTAGCTAGGAGCAGGTTCAGCTCTCACTTGAAGGAATTTAGAGAATTGATGTTCAAAGCACAAGTGGGAGATTGTTCCACAGGTCCACTATTCTCTGGAAAACTTCCAGATCCAAATAGTTCAGATCCAAATTGGAAGTTTATATTCCAATTAAGTTGCTAACAGATCCTAAAGTACCAATTTTAATAGATCAGTTTGAAAGAATAGGGTGATAGGGGATTGAAATTTGGAACAAGTTAAAATTCAAGCAGCAGAATTTTGGATAAGATCAAGGTTATGGAGGGTGGAATGTAGGAGGCTGCTTTGGACAATATTGGAATGGTCAAATCCAGAGTTAACAAAGGCATGGAAGAGGCTGTCAGCAACAGATAAACTGAGGCAGGGGTGGAGTCGGGTAAAGTTATGCTGTTGAAAGTAGGCGGCCCAGGTGATGGTGAAGGTATGTGGTTGGGAGTTAAGCTCTGAGTCAAATGGTGCAGTAAAGTTATGAATGGCCTGGTTCAGCCTCAGATGGCATGGCAGGAAGAGGGATGGAGTCAGTGGTTAGTGAATGGAGCTTGCGGCAAGGATCGAAAACAATGGCTTTGATCTTCCAAATATTTAGATTAAGTAAATTTATGCTCACCCAATACTTGACACTGGACAAGCAGCTGGAGAAATCAGAGTTTTGAGGTGAGGAGGGGAGGGTGGGGCTGGCTGGAGGTGCTGGTTATGCAAAGCTGGATGTTGTAGCATGGATGTGGAACCTGATGTTGTATCTTTAAATGAAGGTGCCGAGGGGCAACATGTAGATGAGAAGTATGAAGTGAAACAGTCCAAAAATGTTGCAGATTTTAACAGGAGCCGCTCCTACAGCTGTTTCATTAAACCTGCCAAATGCTGTGTCTTTGATCTGTATTTATCTTTGAGCTGTAAAGTTTGGAAAATGCTTTCAAATGAATGTTGAAATGAATTAATCAAAATTAATTTCAATTTTCAATATCAAAGTGTCTACTTAGATATCTGGATTAAATATGTGATTATGAAATTTAAATGTTGGTTTATTGATAATTAGCACACTGTTAATATTTCAGAGCTGTATAAATTATTCAAGTAGCACCTGTGTTTGAATTTAGAATTTAAATTTTGTGAGGATTTCAAATGTCCAAATTCAGACTTAGGAAATTTTTTTTTTTATAATACAGCATCAGGGTTTTTTATGTATTCGATTTGAAGGAGACTTGCTTCAATTACATAATAGAGAATGTCACTGTTCAATCAAAATGTCACTGTTCAATCAAATATTTTAATTCTGAATGTATTAATTCTTGAGCCGTCCTAATGCATATCTCGGGAAGTAACTGCAGTATCTGATAGAAAGGGCAGTCTAGAGGTGGGACACTCTTTCAGAGCCACTTTTTCTGCTTTAATTCAGATATCATTATGATCCCAGCTGATGTTTATACTGGACAAGTCAGATCATAGAGTAAATCCTGGACTGATAGATCCTAACTTTGTTTTTTTATAGAAAACTGTGGAGGTCAGTTACTGAACACATTCACAACAGTCTGCCAGTGCACTGTTAACACAAAGAATAAAATGTTTATTAAACAAGAAAAAAATGAACTATATTACAGTGGACAAAAATGTAGGAAAGATTTCAATCCAGATACCAGAAGATGATTAAAATTCACACTATTCCTTTTATCCCAGCAACCTTTGCAAACACAATCCCTCAGTAAAGATTTACCACTGCCTCAACACCAAGGTTTCTTGCTTAGTTTCAGTTTTCTTCCAGCTGACCTCTGAGCATTCACTCAATGCTTTTCTTCAGCTGGTATCCCTTCCGGAGGCACCCAAAAACCACAATCTAAACTCACTATTACTTCAACTTCAGAGCAAACACAGGAGTTTCCTAGTTCCCCAGCAGGCTTGCAGGATTTTTTATTAGGGAGATTAGACTTTCTGCCTGCGCTCTCTGGTGAACACACACTAACTGACCGCCCTTCTGTGCTTCTCTGTCCCCCTGTGTGTCTCTGGAATCCTGTTGCTGGGCAACAGCACAGTTTTTTTCTACTTTATGATTTTTTTAATTTAATTAAACCACTAACCCCTTGGTAACCCATTGCTTCACTTCAAGAGTTGTAAAACCTCATTCAAAATGCATGTACACAAACAGGGCCGCAGACTTCCCAGCACCAAGCTCATAAAAACCACCAAATGAAACTATAGCCAAATTTCACCTTCCTTAACACCCAAATACAAGAGATAAATTAAACTTAAAGCTGTACATTGTTCCTAATAATATGTGGTACTTACAATTTTTCCAAGCTCCAATTACTTTGTTCTTTTGCACATAAACACACGTCCATCCTGAGCCCATGTTTACTATGATAACTTACACTATCAGCCTAGCTGAGATAAGGTAAAGCAGCACAAACTAGAGATCAAAGGAGGGAGCTTCCTGCTTCTGTGTGATGGAGTTCTGTGTTGATCACGAATGTCAGATTGCCAATTTCAGCTAAATGCAGTTGCTTTAATTGAGAACTGAGACTATAACACCAACTTGCATTTATATAATGCCTTTAATGCAATAAAATGTTCCATGGCACTTTAGAGGGGAGGCGGTGGCGTAGTGGTAAGGTCAATGGACTAGTAATCCAGAGGCCCAGGCTAATGTTGTAGGGACACAGGTTCAAATTTGAATTCAATTAATAAATCTAGAATTGAAAGCCAGTTTCAGTTCGAGTGACTAAGAAATTGTTGTTGTAAAAAACCCTTCTGGTTCATAAATGTTCTTAATGAAAGGAAATCTGCCATCCTTACCTGGTCTGGCCTACATGTAACTCCAGACCCACAGCAATATGGCTGACTCTTAAATGCCCTCTGAAATGGCAGAGCAACCCACTCAGTTGTGTCAAACCACGACGAAGCATAACGGAATGGTTCACCCGGTATTGACCTAGGCACCAGAAATGACAATGGCACATCCAGCCCTGATGACCTTGCAAAGTCTTCCACCTTCACAATACCTGGGTATATCTTGTCTCACTGACAGGACAGACCCACCAGAGGTGGCAGCACCGTGGTATATAGTTGGGAGTGAGTAGCCCTGGGAGTCCTCAACATTGACTCAGGGCCCCATGAAGTCCAACATGGGCAAGGAAAACTCCTGCACTTTATCACCTAATGTCATGCACCCCCCCTCCCCCACCCCACCGCCTCTGATGATGAATCACACCATGCTGAGTACCAGTTGGAAGAAGTACTGAGAGTGGCAAGGCAACAGAATATACTCTGGGTGGGGACTTTAATATCCATCACAAAGAGTGGCTCAGTAATGCCACGACCGATTGAGCTGGTCATGTTCTAAAGGACATTGCTGCTGGTCTGGGCCTGCGGCAGGTGGTGAGGGAACCAACAAGAGGGAAAAATCTACTGGACCTCATCTTCACCAATCTACCTGTCATGAGTGCACCTGTCCATGGCAGCAATGGTAGGAGTGATCACCACACAGTCCTTGTGGAGACGATACCCTCCAGCATGTTGTGTGGCACTACCACTGTGCTAAATGTGATAGATTTCAAACAACTAAAAACTGGGCATCCATGAGGCGCTGTGGGCCATCAACAGCAGCAGAATTGTATTCAACCACAATCTGTAACTTCATAGCCCAGCATAACCCCCACTCCACCAGTACCATCAAGTTGAGGGATCAGCCCTGGTTCAGTGAAATGTTCAAGGAATGCATGCTAGGAGGGCACCAAACATGCCTAAAAATGTGATGCCAACCTGGTGAAGCTGCCAAACAGCATAAGCAGCATGTAATAGGCAGAGCCAATGGACCAGATGTAAGATCTGTAATACTGCCTCATCTAGTCATGAATGGTGGTGGGCAATTGAACAACTCACTGGAGGAGGAGGTTTCACAAATATTCCCATCCTCAAAGATGGAGGAGCCTAGCATATCAGTGCAAAAGATAAGGCTGAAGCATTTGCAACAATCTTTAGCCAGAAGTGCCGAATGGATGATTCAACTCGGCTTCCTCCTGATGTCCCCAGCATCACAGTTGTCAGTCTTCAGCCAACTTGATTCATTTCACATCTTATCATGAAATGGCTGAAGGCACTGGATACTGCAAAGGCTATGGGCCCTGACAAAATTCCAGCAATCGTACAATCGTACTGAAGGCTTGTGCTCTGGAACCAGTCACACCCTTAGCCAAGCTGTTCCAGTATAGCTACAACACTGGCATCTACTCAGCAATGTGGAAAATTGTCCAGATATGTCCTGCCCATGAAAAGCAGGACCAAATCAAACCCTGCTAAATACCATTTTATCAGTCTACTCTTGATCATCAGCAAATTGATGGAAGGGGTCGTCAACAATGCTAACAAATGGCATTTACTCAGAAATAACTGGCTCACTGATGCTCGGTTTGGGTTCCACTGAGGGCACTCAGCTCCTGACCTCATTACAGCCTTGGTCTAAACATGGACAAAAGAGCTAAACTCAAGAGGTGAGGTGAGAGTAACTGTTCTTGACATCAAGGCAGCATTTGACCAAATGTGGCATCAAGAAGCCCTAGCAAAACTGGAGTCAGTGGGAATTAGGGAGAAAACTGTCCACTAGTTGGAGTCATACTTAGCACAAAGGAAGATGGTTGTGGTTGTTCGAGGTCAATCATCTCAGTCCCAGAACATTACTGCAGGAGTTCCTCACGATAGTGTCCGAGACACATCTTCAGCTGCTTCATTAAACAATCTTCTCTCCATCCTAAGGTTAGAAGTGGAGATGTTCACTGATGACTGCACAACGTTCAGCACCATTGTCCGCCACACAGATATGAAGCAGTTCATGTCCATATGTAGCAAGACCTGAACAACGTCCAGGCTTAGGCTAATAAGTGGCAAGTAACATTAGAGCCACATAAGTGCCAGGAAATGACCATCTCCAACATGAAAGAATCCAACCATCTCCCTTTGACCTTTAATGGCATTACCATTGCTGAACCCCACTATCAACATTCTGGGAGTTACCATTGACCAGAAACTGAACTGGATTAGCCATATAAATACTGTGGCGACAAAAGCAGTACAGAGGCTGGCAATTCTGCAGAGAGTTATTCACTTCCTGACTCCATAAAGCCTGTCCACCATCTACGAGGCACAAAAAAACATCTACAAGGCACTATGTCAGGAGTGTGATAGAATATTCTCCACTTGTCTGGATGAGCGCAGCTGCAAAAAAACTCAAGAAGCTTGAAACCATCCAGTTCAAAGCAGTCCACTTGATTGGAACCGCATCCACCACCTCCAACGTTCAGTCCCTTCACCACCATGGCAGCAGTGGGTACCATCTGCAAGATGCACTGCAGGACCTCACTGAGGCTCCTTTGACAGTACCTTCCAAACCTGCAGTCTCCACCACCTAGAAAGACAAGGGCAGCAGATGCACAGGAACACCACCACTTGCAAGTTCTCCTTTATTTCACTCACCATCCTGACTTGGAAATATATCACTGTTCCTTCACTGGCGCTGGGCCAAAATCTTGAAACTCCCTCCCGAACAGCACTGTAGGTGTGGCTACACCACAGGGACTGCAGTGGTTCAAGAAGGCAGCTCACCATCACCTTCTCAAGGGCAGTTAGGGATGGGCAATAAATGCTCGCCTAGTCAGAGATGCTCCCATCCCATGAAAGAATAATAAAAAAAGGAAACATTATCAAACAAAATTTGACACCGAGCTACATAAGGAAATCCTAGGCCAGATGAGCTAATGCTTGATCAAAAAGATAGGTTTTAAGAAGCAATGTAAAGAAGCAAAGAGTGGAAAAGGAGGTGGAGAGATCTGGGAGAAAATTCCAGATTTTAAGGTCTTGGCAGCTGAAGGTGCAACCACCAATGATCGAGCAATTAAAGTAAGGAATAGTTAAGATTCTCTAGAAATGTACGTTCTTTCTTAAACATGAGTATGCCAGAGAGTTTGTAATGTATTCTGCTTTTTATTTTATTTGGTTTCTCTCGAACTGTTAGAAACTCAGCACACGCTGAGGTTTGAGGCAAAAAATTGGAGAAGTCATCCATTACAATGTGCACATTACTCATATTTATTGATTTCTACCACATTGTAATTAAGACTGAATTCTGGCTAAGTCAAAAAATGGAAAACAATCAATCAATAGTGCTTTTTAGTCTGCAGGAAATTCATGTCTAACAAGGCCTCTTTCAAAAAGATATTTAATTTACGAACCAGATCCAATTGCAACTGTCTCAGGATCAATAATTGCCTGAGAATTGACAGTCCACTCTACTGGAGAGGTGTTTGTAAGCAAGGATATAAAACAAGTGGTCCTCACACAAGTATGAGTGATTTCTCTTGAGCATGAGAAGCAGATGTGGATGCATGTTATGATGAGTGCTTCATTGTTTGAACAACTGATTTGTTGCAGTTTTGGTTATCTCTCAAGTCTTCTCAGAACTCATCATCATCTCTACCTCTGGGACCTTCCGTGCAAAATGGTGGAATTCAGCCATCAGATCTCACTAAACGTTGTGACCGGGCAGTTAAGTCATGAGATCAGCACATGGTGGGTGAAGCACTGGGATGGGGTGGGGTGTTCAAAATGGAAAGTGCAGGAAGCCACATCTGCACACTTCATCTGTAATTTTGAATGCCTATCAAAATGCCTGGTGGCTTTCAAATTAATGATTAGACACCAGGGGCAGAATATTTTGTCTGTCGGGCGGGTGGGCCCGACCCAAGCTCTGGCAGGCGGGGAGATGATCCCCGCCAGAGAAGCAGGCCCCACCGCCATTTTATGTGGGCGGGCCAATTAAGGTCCGCCCAGCATCACATCTGGCGGGAAGCGCTATGCACTTCCTATGCAGACAGAGGGAATTCCTCAAAAGCGAGAGTGTGCTCTTTCGTGCATGCGCACAAAAGAGCGCACATCTCCCTGAGGCTAAGTGCTGCCTCAGGGAGATTGTTTCCACTTTTCAAAATATTAAAAATAGAAAAAAAAATCCCTAACATGTCCCCCTCATGTGACACATAATTAACATAATAACTTCATTAAAATCCTGCATGAAACCTCATCCCGCTGGTGGATGAGGTTTCATGTTTTATCTGTTTGTCGCCGGTGCTCCTGACCTGCATACCAACCTTAAGGTTGGATGGGCAGATACACTAAGTACTTTAGTTGATCTGTCAATGGCCTCAGTTGACCATTGACAGGTCAGCGGGCAAGCAGCTGATTTTGCTGCGGGACCACCTTCCTGAAAATTTAAATGGACCGGGATGACATCAGGGGTTCCGCCTGACATCATCCTGTGTCATCTTACGCTTCGGCAAGTGGGCCCTGCCCCTGCTCGCCGACAGCAAAATTCTGCCCCAGATATGCAAACATGACGAAAATCCAAAATGAACTACAATGTGAAATAAATAATACTGGGGAGGTGGGGGAGGTGGGTGGGTGAATTGTTGGTGCTATTTTAAGGACTAAGCAATTTTCATCTTGGAGAATGTGGGCGATGAGTACCCAAACTCCATTTATAAGTCGAGCTCAATGTATTAATTTATTGGGACAATAAGCCATTCAGCCCCTTGAGGATATTCTGCCATTCAAATAGATCATGGCTGATCTGTTTATTAATTCTGTCTACCCATCTTGATTTCATAAGCCTTAATACTCTTCCCTATCAAAAGTCTATCAACCTCAGTTTTGAAGTTTTCAATAGCTTTTTAGGGCGAGAGTTCCAGTCTTCTACATTGTGCGTGAAGATATGATTCCTACCATGATCCATCAAAACATAATAGCAATTAGTTCACTTTACAAGCTCATAAATCCCATGCAACCTTCTCTTCTCATTTTCTTTCCAGCGGTTCAGAAACCATCATGAAACTAGTCCTGAGGTTCAGCAACAACCAGACACTTCCATTGCCTTCATTGAGTCAGTCCTGCTTCATCATTCGTGCTTTTACCAGTCTCTTCTGTTAAGTTCCAATTTCACTTGCTCATTTTATTTTGCTACATCCTTCACCTTATCAAATGTGAACTGAATTGGTATTTGCACCTTTTGCCAAGATGTGCAAATTGCTTCAACATAAGCTTTGCTTAAAAGAATTAGGTCAGTGGTGGCATTTTCCTGCTGTCTTTCTGGTTTCATTGTCATATTGTATTATGATCTTGCTATTTTTGCACAAAGAATCCTAGGGCTGTTAAAAGTATGGTGACATATGTGATCAGCAAGGTTGGCATTGATGACAAAAAATCTGGGGCTGGGTTTATTCCAAATGACATAGCTCAGTATTTATTGCATTTTTAAACCCAAATGAGTGATTGTCGCACTTAATAAATGCCATGCGACCAGCCATCAGGAACTTGTCATCTCAAGTGCTGAGAATCATTGTACCATTTTGTCACTATATGGTAAAATCAGACTTTAGTCAATGGCCTAAGTTTTACTATTCTTCAAAATCAGCTTTTATTTACTGTAGTTTAATCTTATTCAATATTGTTCTCATTAGTGCAGTTGAGTGTGCTATAGCGGTCTTGGGATTTGTTGATATTATTGACCTAAGACCTGGTGTAAGCTTAATGCTCGTCTTGGTCCCTGGTAAAATGCCACAGTTTCAAGTTTCCACTGTGTGCTGAGGTATTAAAATCTTTCACTTGTTTTGTTCATTTGGCTCGATAGTTCCTGAAGTTCCACTTCAGTTTAAACTCACAAATCAAGCACCTGTCAGCATTGGATTCTTACATATTCCTTTCTCTCTTTGTGCACCTCCATGTAAATAACCCAAATGGAACAGAGAAACATAGGAATAGGAGTAGTCCATTTAGCCCCTTGAGCCTGTTCCATCATTCCATGAGATCATGGCTGATCTGCGACCTACTCCATGGACTGAATTTTTGCCATGGAGATGAGAAACAGGACTAGGACTTGTTTTCGGGTCCGAAATCTGCCTCCGGTGGGGAAACTGATCAATGTTCAGATTTTCACATGGGAAGCCCTTAGAAGAAAGGTTTTCGGTCCACTCACAGCCAGTGGGGACGAGAACAGAGGTGGATCAGATGAAGTATGGGACTCATTTAGACCCACTGTCACTGAGGCTGCTTGCTGGTTGTCCTGGGGAAGAAATCTGTTGATTGTGCCAAAGCCTTCCACAGCACCAGAGGGAGGCTAGTTGTCACAGGGGTGCTGGAGGTCTGGCACCCAGGCCAGGACAGATCCTTGCTTCATTGATGCTGACCTGGATCTAATATCAGAGGTTGCAGAGGGAGACAAGGCTGACCCTGTTCTTGGAATGTGGCAAGAGGCGACCACCTTGTCATGTAGCAGGGGCATCTCTCTATTCAGTGTTATCTCCCTCCAGCTCCTCTCTCACCTCCCGTCCTGCTCCTCCTTCGATAATTTGTCACTTGCAGGCCCTCATTGCCCTCAAGGTATACACCACTCTGGAAGGCTATTTAATGGAGAGCAGAGCAGACCAGTGCCATGTCCCAGATCCCTGCAGGAGAGTATTAGAGGGCACCATCTAACCGGTCCAGGTGTGAAAATCGCATCTTTAGAAGGCTGATGGCCTGCTTAATGTATGTTCTACCCCGCGCAGAGCATTGGTTGTATTCCTTCGGTGCCTCAAGCTGGAGCTCTCGTGGAGCGATCATTAGCCATCTCTTTAAGTGATCTCCCTCCTTCCCTAGGATCCATTCACTCACTGTGGGTGAAGTCTAAGGCAGCTTGGATTTATGGAGGATGCAGAAGTCATGGCAACTGTCAGGAAAGTGAACATATACATGGAGGAAGCTCTTGTTGCAGTTTCAGCCCATTTGGATGTTGAGGGTGTGGAAGCCCTTTCTGTTGATGGATCTCACTGGCTGGTCACTCAGCGTCTTGATGGCCACATGTGTGCCATCTACAAAGCCCTGAACGTGGGGGACTGCAGCAATGGATGTGAAATCCAATGCCCACTATCTTTGTGAGACTGTGTCCATCATTAAATTAATATGCTGTCCAGTTCTGGCACACCGGACATCAGTGACCAGAGAGGTGCAATGGTGTGCAGCTGTTTTTGAGATGCCACTAAGGTCCGCAGCTGATATTTGTGAGGAACCAGAAGCGAGGAAGTTCAAGGTCACAGTGACTTTGACGGCCATTAGCAGGGTAGAGCATGCAGTGCTGCCAGGCACGAGGTCTTTGGCAATGAGGGCACATATCCTTGCAACCATCTGCCTGGAGAGTTGCAGTTTCTCCTGGCACTGGTTCTTGGTCATTCCTGGTAGCTCCATTTTTGGTGGTAGATCCTATGTTAAGGGTTTGACCTTCAATGCCTTCCTGCCCTTCTTGCCGCTCACAAGTCCTCCTGATGCCCGGGTTTCTGCCCTTCCTGGAAAGTCTGTTGCCCCTCATTGTCATAGGCCCAAAATCTGACAGTTGCTGCCCCATTGCCAGCTGGAGCTCTTCTTCTGGGCAGGTGGCTGCTTAATTGTCCTTGGCTGCCTTGCCCCCTGCTCTTCTGCCTCACAATGTTAGGGGGATGCCAATCCCATTCAAATCCTGGATGCTGAATGTCCACTTTCCGCAGCATCTGTGCAGTGCCAAGGGCACATCCTTACAAAGTGCCAAATCCCCCTTTAGCCAGTGGACCCTTTTATGGGGCCAGAATGATGCTCTGGGCTAACCATGACTGACTTTCTACTTTCTACCTGCCTCCCTTCAGATGACCCTACACAGCCACTAGTGCAGAGAATTCCAAAGATTCACAGCCCCTTGAGTGAAGGAATTGATCCTCATCTCAGTCCTAAAGGGCTGACACATATCTTGAGACTATGCCCCCAGTTTGAGCCAGGGAAAACCACCATTGGCCTCTACCCTATCAAGCCTTTTCAGAATCTTATATGTTTCAATGAGATCACCTCTCACACTTCTTAACTCTGAAGAGTATAGGCCCAATTATACTCAGATTCTCCTCAGGGACAAACCCAGGAATCAATCTAGTGAACCTTCATTACACTCCCTCTAAGGTACATATATTCTCCCATAGGTATGGAGACCAAAACTATACATAGTACACTGGGTATGGTCTCACCAAAACCCTGTACAATTGCAGCAAGACTTCCTTACCCAACCCACTTGCAATTATGGTCATATAACATTTGTCTTTCTAATTGCTTGCTTACCTGCATGTTAACTTTCTGTGTGTCATGTGCAAGGATACCCAAATAAATCCTTCGGAACACCAGCCTTTAATAATTGCTCACCAGTTTAAAAAACAAACTAATTGTCCAGGTACAAAATGACTATTTGGATGAGGTATTTGAGAGCTATTGCTGTACATAATTGCATGGATCAAGAATTGGTGCCTTCAGGAAAGGAAAGAAGGCCAAATTCACATTTACACATGGATCACTGCCATATGTGTGAAACCAGATTAATTAAAATTACACACTTTTTCCTGAATTCAATCATGATCTCATGGGGCCATAACTATTGACCAGGCAGGGATGCTGCAGTTTTTTTCTTTTAAAAGGTGGACAAGCATCTGTAGAATTCAAGTGATGTTTAAAGTATAAAATAACAGTTGAGTTTATATTGCACCTTATCATATGAAGAATAAATCTCAAACAGCTTCATACACTGAGTTAAGTTTGAAATGCAGTGACTGTTATGTCAGCAGCCATTCATTTTCACATGAAGCAGAAACATTAATATCTTATGCATCAAAGGGGAAACCAATTTGGCTTTGAAAAGTTCCATGTTGAATAAAATGATATGTCTGTACAGGTATCATGAACTATTTACATAGACATCAGTTCAATGCTGCATGACCATCTTGAGCTTGTAACTAGAGATTAATCATGCATTCAGGTGGGTTGCTGCACTGCCATGTAGTTCAAAAGGGAACACAGGGAGTGTTGCTTTATAAATCCTTAACACTATTGGCATTGTATAATGATTTATTTCAGAAATATAAATTTATGTAGCAGTACGAGGATGGATGATAGCTAAATGAGAGCAATTGGTATGAAATATATGAATGCTGAAGCACTTTGGGACAATGTGTTTTTTTTTAAGTGGCTGTTGAAGCAGCTATTGCAGTTAGTTGTGGGTTTGCAGTGTGTTCCACGTAAAATCAGAGTATTGGTGGCACTCATACAGGAAGACATTGTCAATCAGGAATGGCTCAGTGGGTATTAACAAAACAATGCTTTGGTTGAACTCTTTGTTTTAATGTGTATTTAACACTAGAATCTTGCAAATGTGAAGTGCTCAGTTCCTATGTTATTACTGTAATTGGGGCAGTGGGAAATTACATTCTCCTTTTTCAGAGTCCTTTGATATTGGATAAAAAAATACAATCTGTTCTTATTTGCTTGACTGTGATTTGTGTTGTAGTTGTGATGTTGGGCTAATGGACCATTTTCCATTTTGGGCATATTCTGTCCATTTTGGGCAATCAGTGTCCATTTTGAAACCTTTGTCCAAATTAAGCACTCCCAGGTTAGATACAGAACAATTATGAACAGAACAAAGCTTGTTTACTCTTCCCCAACAATGAGCTATAGACCCAACTTCAGAAATTCATCTGCTATTGCACCAATGTGATATATTTCTATTTTCATACCAATCATCCTGCAGCTTTTCTAAGTGGGACAGGTTCTTTATACTAACACCTATGAAAGAGTGCACTGAGCTGGCATAAACAAATTTCAGTCAGCATACTTACAGCCTACATATCAAGCAGATGTTTGTTCCATTGCTCTGGGCTGGGTTATTTGAATCTAGAGATGAAAAGCTAATAGCACCAGATACATCAAAACGTCTTGGCCAAGTGCAATCTAGTTTCTTGGCTATTCTTTCATAATTGGATGGGTATGTGGAGTTCAAAGATTACTTCGGCTATGCCTGTGATATACTCTCAACTGTAACATTCGAAAGGAAATTAAATATACACAAAAAAGGAAAAATGTGAAGGTATACAGGGAAAGAGCATTGGGACTAATTTTGTAACTTTTTTAAAGAGCTAGCACATATATCATGTGCAGAGTGACCTCCTATGCTCTTAGATTCTGTACCTAAATCAGTCTTCAGGTGTGTTTCGATTAAAACAGCTGTCAGAGCTAACTGTTAGATAAGTTGAGGATTTTTTAAACCATAAGAACAGATACTGGAAGTCACTGTGGAAGCTTGAAATGTGTTTGATCATCTTCAGAGTCAGTTTTTCTATTCCTAATGTTATTTTTGCCACCCCCAGGAGTTTGCCTGGCTGACTGGTGGGGGTGAGAAGGTTGATGTGGTTTGGAATCATCGTATGACATTGTGGATCAGTTGCATAAGTCCAGCTGGTCTTTACCTGTGCCTTGTTTGTGAATCACCTGCACAATGAAGTGTTAAAACACAAAGAAAACAATATTAGTTTGAAATAAATTCAAGTAAACATAATTAAATAGGAAGGAGATTTAATGGGAAGATGGAACAGAAGGCCAGCAAAAGGTAAATAATATTAATGTTTCGCAAACAATAAACTTGTCCTTAACTCTATTTTAGTGCATCATTGTTAATATTGAGACATTAAAGCTGCTCTGTTATACTTGACAAGTTTTACTGCTGTTGTTTTAACATTTTGTGTCATTGTGTGAGATGAAAAACAAATACACCAACACAGGTAGCCTGGAACTTCCCAATATCAGTCAGAAGTCTAAAGATATGCGATAATTGGAATTTGTGATGCAGGATTTTTAACCAACTCAGCCATATTCTGTGTACCCTACTGCTAGAATCATGGTTGCACTCTTGAAAATTACAATAGCACAGAGTTTGCTGGAGTGTGGCATCCCATACTGTGACCTATAGTTGGATTTTTCCACTCATCTTTCAGCTTGAAATTATTTTGCCCTGCTTGTTGCTGCAAGTGTGAGTTGATGATGGCACAAAAAGAGCAACAAGAATCTGAGACCCTGGTGAATGGACTAATAGTGAGATCTTTAACCAATTGGAGAGTATGAGAAAGAAATAGAGGAACAACAGAGGTGGAAAGAGGATGAATTAGAGTCAAATTAGGTTCATAAAGAGAGGGAGATATTGGATTAAGAAAGATAAAGACATAAAGAGAAAGGAAACGTAAGAAAAGAATTAAAATATTTCCATTTTTAAAAATCTCTAAGAACAATTTACTACCTTTAGAAATGTGGCTGTGCTGTTTAAATTGTTCCCTTTCTGAGCCAGGGTTTAATTGGTGCCGCAGAAACAGAAATCTCCTCTTTAAAAATATACTTACTGGACTAAATAACATCTTTCTCATTCTGTGGTGAGTTTAAGTGGCAATTGATGTGCAAATGTAGTAATTCCTTGAAACTCTCAGGGATATTGAGAGCGAGCTGCCATTTTCATGTGGCTAACAGTGGAGTAATGCAAAACATCCAGCAACTTGTGGGGCAGAATTTTTAGGTTGGTGGACTGGAATGCACCCAACCCGATTGGATGTGAAACAGCACAAGATGACATCAGGCAAGTGCCTCGACCTCACCCTGTGCTCGCATGATATTTTCGTCAGTGGGCGTGCGCAAAAATCAGAAGCACACCCACCGATAATTAAGAGGCCAATTCGTGTAATTAAAGTTGCAATTGTCTCCTATTTTTCGTGGTCCGTCCAACCTTAAGGCTCGGCCAGGCGAACTTTGCATTTTTCATGAAACCTCATCCAAGTGTGGGATGAGATTTCCGGTCATCAATTTTAAAAAATCTATAGACAACATTTTTATCATGTATATATTCAGGTGACTGATTGTGATGCTTGGACATTTTTTTTCGTGATTTTAAAAGCTTTATTTAATTGTTTTCAAGTCATCAGCTCCCTGAGGCAGATCTCTGCCTTCAGGGAGCTTAAATTCAATGCTCGCCCACGCTTGCGCATATGTCAGTGTCCACCCTCTTCCTGTCCCGACCCCAGCCAGCGCTGTGCATTTCAGCGCGCACTTTATGTTGGCTGGCTGTTAATTGGCCAGCTAGCATGAAATCACGAATGGAGGCTGATCGCAGTCAGCAGGGCGTTCCCCAGCCGATCCTGGACCCGCCAATCGTGCTAGCTTGCTGACCTAAAAATTCTACCCGTGGTGATTTGTAACCAACAGGGTATTTCTTCATTGTCACAAATTGTTGCGTGACTTAGATACTAATAGCATGAAGCACAACTAAATTTGCCATTATTTTGTCAGCAAATATTAGCTCAATGTCTTGACCTTTTATCCTTAGTCTTTGTATTTCTTTCAATTTGTTTGTATCATAATTAATTTCTCTATACAAATATACTCTTTCATGGCAAGATTAAAGGACTGTAAGTGAATTCCAATGCGTTGATCTTTACAGTTACAGTCTTATCCCCTTCACAGTGCAATCCAGTTGTTACAGATGGGGAGAGATGGCATGATAACGTTGCCCCTTTTCCCTCACCCCTTGGTTATCTGCAACAAAGTGTGTTTTAGAGGTGTTGTAATAAACACGAAGCAGGCTTTCAGGTAAATTTAAATCAAAAGAAAAGGTAATGATTATTCACACAATGCCCTGAAGTGAAACACAACAAAATACACTCCTTTATACACGTAGACACATAACATAAGTAATAATGGATTCCAGAGACAAAACATGTGTTTAGGTTATTAGTAAAAGTAAATACAAGAAGT
The DNA here is from genome assembly GCF_017639515.1 of Carcharodon carcharias. Lineage (NCBI taxonomy): Eukaryota > Metazoa > Chordata > Chondrichthyes > Lamniformes > Lamnidae > Carcharodon > Carcharodon carcharias. Next base: position 131,086,202 of record NC_054474.1, read on the forward strand.
AAATCATGTGTCCAAGTTTATGTCCTTTAAAAATGCGCACTTAGCTGGCCTGGATGGTTCTGTTTTGTGGTTCTTTAGATGAATGCAAGTTGGTGTTGTGTTATTATAATGATATGATACCTTGGGCTTATTTACTGTACAAGACACAAGGCACTAATTGCTCATAAGGGATTTGGTGACATGACAGTTCAAGGCTGTACATTAAAAAAAAACTTTCAATATCCCTTCCAAAGTAAAGCATAACATAGCAGATTATGATTAGTGTATAAAATTCTATCATTTGCATTATTCAGCAGACCTGGATAAACAATAATAAGCTGGCGAAAAGGAATTCAGATTTTATAATTATGCCACATAATCCTCGGCACTCAACCAGTTAATTGCTTGGTTATCTAGTTCTTAATGTATTACTGTATAGTTCAAAACTTGTGGAAGAAATATCATTTATGTTATCAGTTTTCAGCCCTGTGATGCGATAGTTTCCTCTTGGAGAAAATATTTTCATTTGACTGATTATGGCAGATTAACAAAAGGATAAAATCCAAACTGTGTCAGTCTCCAGGGAAGTGATCCAAATCCAGCTGAACAAGATTTTGGTGCAACAGTATGCTGTAACTGTGTTTCTTTTAGAAATGTCTCCAGTGCAGATATTACTGTTCAAAGCTTGCATGAGCTGGCAAGATCAGAGCAGAAACAAGAAATAAAGGAAATCCTCATGATATATTACGTATATTAAGTAGCTCTGTCATGGATGAGTACCATCTCTAAGTTAATATTTGAAGTCACACAAAGAGTAGATGATGAATTTTCACACCAACCAAGTAAAAATATTTTTCTCAAGAAGTAAAAAGCTATGATAAAAGATCATTTCAGTGTATTGTGACAGATTCCGTGGCCCTTGTGCATTCTGTGAGCTTGTGTGCAGGAAAAAGAGATGGTGGATAATGCACTGTTCTCTAGACAATCTGAACTTTGTGCTTACTTAGGCAATACTTCATAAGGCCAAGAGATATATTATGAGATACAAAGGAGAATGTTAAGAAGGAAAAGTTGGTGGTGAAGTTAGTTGGAACACTGTGATTTCACCTTTGGAACTTAGGTTAGAAACCAGCCGAGACTAGTCGGAAAATTTTCCTTTTCCCAAATTGTAATGGTCCTCCTGCCTTGCGTTTATTATGCTTTATTTAAACCTGTAGTAGTGTTCTGATAAAGACAGAAACGTAACTTTCTCTGAATCCTTCTAAATAGGATATCAGGCACTAGAAAATCACTAGGTGACTGAGGTGTGTCAGTTTAATCTGGGACAGAAACACATGGAGATCTCAGCATGTGCTGAAACTGTGCTGTGTACACTATAGCTTGACTCTGGCCTCACTCCAATTATCATTTGCACAAGTGTGCTGCTCCCTTCGCCCAAAATCAAGGTCCTTGGGTTTGTTTGAACAGGCAGGACAAGCTAAATGCAAGGGGTACTCCAACATTCTCCACAATAGAAGCATCACTATGTCTGTTGTAATTGATCTAATGTAGACATATGTTTGATTCGTTCATGGGATGTGAGCATTGCTTGCAAGCCCAACATTTATTGCTTATCTCTATTTGCCCTTGAGAAGATGATGGTGAGCTGCCTTCTTGAACTATTGCAGTCTAGGTACTGTGCTATTAGATAGCGAGTTTCTAAATTTTGACCCAGCGACAAGAAAGGAATAGCAATATAGTTCCATTCAGGAGGGTGTGAGCATTGGAGGGTAGGTGGCAGGAGATGGTGTTTCCACACGCTTGCTGCTGTTGTTCTTCTAGATGGTAGAGGTGCCGGGATAGGAAGATTCTGTTGAAGAAGTCTTGCTGAATTGAAGTGCATCTTATAAATGGTACACATACAGCCATGGGGTCCTGGTGGTGAAGGGAATGAATATTTAAGTTGGTCTCAGAAGGAAAAAACAGTTCGGACCAGTACTCTTATTTCCCAGTTTTTAGTGGTGCTCCATTTTAAGGAATACAAGACCAGTTCAGACCAGGATTCTTATTTCCCAGTTTTTACTGTTTTTTTTTACCTTCTGGGATGGATCTGGTGTTAATTCTAATAATCTTATGTTGAGGAAAGAATGAGTTTGAAGCCAGCCTGTAACCTTAAGATAGGTTTATTTCCAAGCTTGCACAATAAAGACACGGAACCTTCTAATTCCCCCCTGTGAAGACCTTTTGGTACTCTTGTAATGAAGCCCCAATAATTTTCCAGTTGTGGACAGCTGCTCTTGATTAACAACTTAAAGCATACACCCTATTGCAGCACAATTCCAACATTAACATCAGGCACCAGTCAAGTAGGCTGCTTTGTCCTGGTTGGTGTCAAGCCTTTTTTTGTTTGAGTTTTGTTGGATTTGCACTTATCCAGGCAAGTTGGGATTATCCCATAACATATGTGACTTGGGCCTTGTAGTTGGTGGAAAATCTTTGGGAAGTCAGGAAGTGAGTTGATCACTGTAGAATCCCCAGCCACTGAAATTCTCATGTAGCCACTGTATTTATACAGCTGGGCCAGATGTCAATGCTGACCCCCAGAATATTGATGATAGGGGAATTCAGTGATAGTAATGCTGATGAATGTCAAGGGTGGATGGTAGATTCTCTCTTGTTGAAGATGGTTGTTACCTGGCTCTTTTGTGGTGTGAATGTTAATTGCCACTTTTTAGCCCAAGACTGAATATTATCCAGGTTGTGCTGCATGCAGGCATAGACTGCTTCAGTATCTGAAGATTTGTGAATGGAACTGAAAACTGTGGAATGCTACCTTGATGCCAAGGGCAGTCATTCTCACATCACCTCTGGAAATCAGCTCCTGGTCTATGTTTGGACTAAGGCTGTAATCAGGTCTGGAGCTCAGTGGTCCTGGCAGAACCCAAACCGAGCTAGTTCTGATGCATGTTCCCTCAGCACTACAGCTGGAATGTTGTCAGGGCCTATAGCATTTGCAGAATCCAGTGCCTCAGCCATTTCTTTAATCATGCAGAGTGAACTGAAGTGATTGAAGACTGGCATCTGTGATGCTTAGGCATTAGGAGGAGGCTTTCGTGGGTAGTAGGAATCCTTTATTGAGGTGACCAAACCGGGTAAAAATTTTAAACAATACAATCCACAGCCACACGTTAAGAACAGAACTAAATGGTCCCATTCTCATCTAGGTAGAGATGTCTGATCTATTCAGGTATTTCCTTCATCTTTGTCATTTTTTTTCCTCCTACTGACTTCTTACAAGCTTATACTGGTCTTATGATTGGCATTAGCCCAACCCTTGCACCTGAAACATTGAAATGTGATACTGTTTCCCCGAAATAACAAGTTCAGGGGAGATAAGTTTGATTGCTTATTGTCAGATGGATGAATTTAAACTGGAAGGAGATATGGTCAATCAACCATGAGCTAATCATCAACAGGCTAATTTTTATTAGATGTATTGTCCAGAACGACAGTGAAAAAGGGAAGCCCGGCAACCATGAGCAGCTTGTTTCAACAAAGCATTTTTACTAATTTCTTGTTAAATTCATTTCCGAGCATGACAGTAGCTACATTAAGCAAAGATTACTTCAGCATTTTAGTTGACACAGTTTATTGTCTGGTGGCATAATTCATTTATTGTTATTTTTTCAGGGATGTTGGTGTTGCTGGCAAGGCCAGCATTTATTGCCCATTACTAATTGCCCTTGAGAAGGTGGTGGTGAGCTGCCTTCTTGAACCACTACAGTCCATGTGGTGTAGGTACACCCCACAGTGCTGTTATGGAGAGAATTCCAAGATTTTGACCCAGCGACAGTGAAAGAATGGTGATATATTTCCAAATCAGGAGGGTGTGTGGCTCGGAGGGGAACTTGCAAGTGGTAGTGTTCCCATGTGTCTGCTGCCCTTGTCCTTCTAGATGGTAGAGGTCACGTGTTTGGAAGTTGCTGTCAAAGGAACATTGGTAAGTTGCTGCAGTGCATCTTGTTGATGGTACAGACTGTTCCCACTGTGTGTCAGTGGTGGAGGGAGTGGATGTTGAAGGTAGTGGATCAGGTATCAATCAATTGTGCTGCTTTGTCCTGGATGGTGTTGACTTCTTGAGCGTTGTTGAAGCTGGGCTCATCCAGGCAAGTGGAGAGAATACCATCACACTCCTGACTTAGACCTTGTAGATGTTAGATAGGCTTTGGGGAGTCAGGAGGTGAGTTACTCACTGCAGAATTCCCAGCCTTGAGAACCCCAGAATTGACCTGCTCTTGTAGACACAGTACTTCATGGCTGGTCCATTTATGGTCATTGTTAATCCCCAGGATGTTTAAAGTGTGGGATTCAGTGATGGTAATTCCATTGAATGTTAAGGGAAGATGGTTGCATTCTCTCCTCCTGGAGATGATAATTTCCTGGCACTTGTGTGGTGTGAATGCTACTTGCCACCTATCAGCCCAAGCCAGAATGCTGTCCAGGTCTTGCTGCATATGGGCAAGGACTGCTTCAGTATCTGAGGAGTCATGAATGGTGCTGAACATTGTGCAATCATCAGCAAAAATTCTTAATCCTGACCTTGTGATGGAGAGAAGATCATTGATGAAGCAGCTGAAGATGGTTAGGCCTGGAACATGACCCAGGGAACTCCTGCACTGATGTTCTGAGACTGAGAAGATTAACCTTCAACAACCATAACTATCTTCCTTTGTGCTAGGTATGACTCCAACCAGTGGAGAGTTTTCGCCCTGATTCCCATTGACTCCAATTTTGCTAGGGCTCCTTGATGTTACATTCGGTCAAATGCTGCTTTGATGTCAAGGACAGTCGCTCTCACCTCACCTCTGGAGTTCAGCTTTTTAGTCCATGTTTGGACCAAGTTTGTAATGACGTCAGGAGCTGAGTGATCCTGGTGGAACCCAAACTGACCATCAGTGAGCAGGTTATTGCTGAGTAAGTGCCACTTGATAGCACTGTTGATGTCACTTTCCATCACTATGCTGATGATCGAGAATCGAACGATGGGACGGTAATTGGCCAGGTTGGATTTGTCCTGCTTTTTGTGGATGGGACATACCTGCGCAATTTTCCACCTTGCCGGGTAGATGCCAGTGTTGTAGCTGCACTGGAACAGCTTGGCTAGGAGTGGAGCACAAGTCTTCTGTATTATTGCTGGAATATTGTCAGGGCCCATAGCCTTTGCAGTATCCAATGCTTCTAGCTATCACATGGAGTGAATTAAATTGGCTGAAGATTTGCATCTGTGTTGCTGGGGACATCTGGAAGAGGCCGAGATGGATCATCCACTCGGCACTTCTGGCTGAAGATTGTAGCAAATGCTTCAACCTTCTCTTTCGCTGATGTGCTGGGTTTCCCCATCATTGAGGATGGGGATATTTGTGAATCCTCCTCCTGCTAGTTGTCTAACTTTGCACCACCATTCACGACTGGATGTGGCAGAGTAGATCTGATCTGTTGGTTGTGGGATCACTTAGCTATCACTTGCTGCTTATGGAGCAAGTGGTCCTGTGTTGTAGTTTGACCAGGTTGACACCTCATTTTTAGGTATGGCTGGTACTGTTCCTGGCATGCCCTCCTGCACCCTTTATTGAACCAGGGTTGCTCCCCGGCTTGGTGGTGATGGTTGAGTGGGGGATATGCCAGGCCATGAGGTTACAGATTGTGGTTGTATACAATTCTGCTGCTGCTGATGATGTTTCCACAGTGCCTCATGGTTGCCGAGACTTGAGTTGCTAGATCTGTTTGAAATCTATCCAATTTAGTATGGTGGTAGTGCCACACAACACAATGGAGGGCATCCTCAATGTGAAGACGGGGCTTGGTCTCCAGAAGGACTGTGCGGTGGTCACTCCTATCAATGCTATCATGGACAAGTACATCTGCAACAAGTATATTGCTGAGGACAAGGTCAAGTAGGTTTCTCCCCTTTTTTTTTGGTTCCCTCAGCACCTGGCACAGACTCAATCTAATAGCTGTGTTCTTTAGGACTCAGCCAGCTTGGTCAGTAGTGGTGCTACCGAGGCACTCTTGGAGATGAACATTGAACTGCCCAGTCCAGAGCACATTCTGTGGCCTGAACACGCTCAGTACTTCTTCCAAGTGGCGTTCAGCATGGAGGAGCACTGATTCATCAGCTGAGGTGGAGGAGAAGTGGGGTGTGGTGGAGTGGCAGTAGGTGATAATGAGCAGGAGGTTTCCTTGCCCATGTTTGATCTGATGCCATAAGGTTTCATGGGGTCCAGAGTCGATGTTGAGGACTCGCAGGGCAACTCCCTGCTGACTGTATACCACTGTTTCGCTTCCACTGCTTGGTCTGCCCCGACAGTGGGACAGGACATACCCAGGGATGATGGTCCCTGGGCCATTGTATGTAAGATATGATTCAGTGAGTATGATAATGGCTAGAGTTTTGCAGCCCTGTTGGCCTTGGGTGTCATGGGGGTTGGTGGGTGAGGACAATATGACGAGAAGGCCAAAAGTTGATTTTACACCCTCGTGAAACCAGTTTGTATTTATCTGTTCCACCCATCAATGGTGGGCCGCATTTCTTGCCGCCACACATCAGGAACGCCATTTTAATACATTTGCATCTAATTAAATGCCCTGCTTGCTGGATCATGTCCCCCATGCCTTCAGAACGGCGTGCTTCATGACGCCTTTAAAAGGCATGCAGCTGGTGACCTGGACTTCAAGGGGAATTCGGATGTGATTCACACAACCTTGCACTGGACCCGTGAACATCGCCTGGAGGACATCAGGGAAGAGGTGCCATGCATTTTCGGGGAGGCACAGGCAAGGAATCCAGTGTGGGTGAGGCCAGTGGGGGATGGGTGGGCTGGGGTGGGTGGGGGGGTGGGGGGGGAGGGGGCAGTGGTGGGGGAGGCTAGGCGGCACAGACTGAAGGAAACACTTAAACACATGCCAGAGAGGCAGAGGAAGGGGGAGGCGGGGGGGGGCAGTGAGGAAAGTGGCCATGCGCTTGGAAAAGTTTGTCCAAAGTGAGCATTCTTCCGCATCGGAGACCATTCAGCTGCACCTCCATTGACATTGACATGCTTGGAGTTGGGTCTCTGAAGCTTTTCTGTCCGCTTAAACAACACAAAAGCATGAAAGCGCCACCAAATGCTTCAGAACTTTTCACCACTCGAGTGCAGACTGCAAATTACTGTGCGTTATAGGGGGCAACAGAGCGATTGGCCAACAAGGTAAGTTGTATAATCCCCTTGCAAATGGTGGCCATTGTGCAGTCACTGGTGGAGGTGCTAACAGCCCTTGCAATGTATTTACTAAGGTTTGGACCAGTATCCGTTATGGATAAAGCTGACAGCGCAGCCTTGCAGTGCAGGTTAAGAGAATGCCTGTGCATGAGCTGAGAGCACATCGCCTCATCACCAGCATCCTCGCCTTCAAGGACCTCCTCATCCTCATCCCCTTCGACGTCCTCCGCATCAGAGGATACGTGCAGCTCCTCCATATCCTCCTTAGCCAGGTCATCCGTTGTAGTGCTAGGTTGTCTAGCGCACAGTAAGCGATGATGATGCACAACATCCTCTGAGGACTGTGTTGCAGTGCTCCACTGGACCTGTCGAGGTACCAGAATCTTATTTTCAATATGCCTATTGTTTGCTCCACCAAAGTCTGGGTCGCAGCATGAACCTCATTATACCGTCTCTCTGTTGCAGTCTAAGGCTGCCACACAGGTGTCCTCTGTGGGTAGCCCTTGTCCCTGAAGGAGCCAACCCTGCAGCCTCTCTGGACCCTGTAAATTGTCAGGGATCTGAGATCTGCTAAGGATGCTGGAGTCATGGACACTCCCTAGGAATCATGTGCAGACCTGTAGGACGTGTTTGTGGTCATTGCACGCCAGCTGAACTTTCAGTGAACCCTTGTGGTTGACTTCATTGACCGCTTGTTGTCATGAAAATCTAAGTACCACGTGAGTGCAGTTGATAGCACCCCACACCTATGGAAAATCAGAAACCTGCACAAATCCCAGTGCTCTTGCTTCCTGGCTTTCTGATCCCAGCTGAAATGCACAAAGTTCTGTGCGTTTGCGAAGATGGCATCCATGACCTCCTGGACACATTTGTGCATAGAGGCTCGTGATACCCCACAGAGGTCACCTGTGGAGCCCTGGAAGGAGAGACTGTCATAAAAGTTGAGCATGCAGTCACTTTCACAGCCACTGGCAGTAGATGCCCTCCATATCCCAATCAAATGCCAAATCCTGCAGCAGGTGGCATTTGTGACTAATCAGTTCCCTAGACATGTGCAGTCTTCAGTGACACTGGTTCTCGGTCATCTGCAAGAATGACAGGCACCATCTATAGACCTTGGGTCTACCTATGAGTGACGGCTCGCTGTGGATCTTCCACTGTGTATGCAGCAGGCCCTGCAGCCCCTCAATCTTGAGGGAGATGCTCCTTCCTTTGGTCTCTATATCTCTGTAAGCCACAAGGCATCCTGTTAAATCACCAGGCTCCATGATCCTGATGTTCTCCTTCTGCAGTATCAAAGAGAGAGACATGCAGGTTAGCATAGTTGTACTAAGAACCTCTCTTGGTTAAGTCTGAAGACCCCTAAATGCATGGAGAGTGCTGGCCACCACTTGGATGGCCAGTGTGTAGTGTGTTCATTGGCTGTCCGAAACCTCACCCAACTCTGCTGCACTCCACTTGACTGATTGACGGCAGCTTTTTGCCCATTGGACTGTAGCTGTGTTCTCAGCTCAGGCACAGGCATTCTCCTAACCTGCACTGCAAGGCTGCATTCTTAGCTTGGACCATTGGGGAAACTGGTCCAAATCTGAATGCTGACATTGCAAGGGGTTGTGAGCGCCTCCACCAGTGATTGCTCCATGGCCAGCTTTTGCAAGTAGATTGTACAACATGCACAGATATCCAATTGTTCTGCAGTCCACTAAAACATTCATTAATTTGCAGGCTGTGCCTGAGGGGTGAAAAGCTCTGGAGCATTTGGTGGTACTTTCAGGCCTCTGTGTTGTCCCAACTCCAAGCATGTTAATTTGGCTGCACCTAAACTGTCACAGCTGCAGAAGAATGAACACTTTTTATACAAGGTTTCTCTAATGTGTGGCTGCTTCCCTCCCACACCCACCCCCCGCCCCCGCATATGCTTGTGAACTACCATCAGACCATGCTGCCTTGCACCCCACCCAACTCACTTTAACTGTAGTGCAGTCCTTGCCCTGGCCCCACACTGTCAGCCAGCCGAGAAAAAGTGTGCCCTAGCCTGAATGCTTGGTGCCTCAACCTTGGAGTCCAACAGGCAATCCTCGCGCCCGCTGCACAACATTCATGTGCACTCATCTCCGGGTTCCCCTCAAAGTTCAGCTCGCCTTTCAAATGCTGTCATGAACATTCTGACATGCCCAGATGACCCAGCATGGGGGGATGATTCCAGTGAGCAGGGCTTATAGTATGATGTAGATGTATTACAATGTGGTTCCTGATGTGCAGCAATGGGCCTCCATTGAAGGGCAGAGCGGATGATCTCAAACTGGTGTCACGATGGTGTGAAGCCAATTTTTGGTTTTCCCGTTATATTGTCCACTCACGCCCACCGTGACGCCTGATGCCAACAGGGACGGATAATTCCGGCCATAGGGTTTTATGTTCCTTTTTTGAACAAGACCATAAGAGATTTGAGTCATAAAAATGTGAACCTGGGTCCCTGTGGGTCAAGATTTGCAGCATATTGACTAATCTTAAGAATTACATTAAATTGGAAGTGATCTTGAACAGTTTGGGATTTTGAGAATGCATAAAGTGAACTTTGTATCATTTCTTAAAACCTTTCCAGGCCAAGAGTATGCATGAATTCTCCAAGCCATACACTTGCCCACTGGGTTATCCAAAGTCAAACTTGTTACACCTGCTGTGAATGTTCATGATCCAGATTCTGAGGGAAAAAACAAAGGACAAATTAAATTTTACAACCCATCAGAAAAAATAACATAAATGTTTTACCAAAATGTGATTAAATTAACAGAAGCATTGTACAATTTAAAGGGTTAATGTACATATGTAAAGATATAGTTTACATCTTCAGTGATATAAGATTCAATGGAGCATACTGAGAGAGAGTTCTATGTGAAGTCTCGGAAGAATGTTTAATAAAAGGTTAAGTTTACCAATAGCTTTGCCTCTAGCAGTCCCTATCGATCCTGACCAAGGACAACCTCAGGTAAGATCCACAATGACAATATCAGATGCAATTTCTGAAATTCTGCCACCAAGAGTTCTCAATGGTCCTCTTTTCTGCATAGGAATAAATGGATTTTCCAACTGAAACAATTTTGAAAAATGTGGAAGTGTTTTTTCTATGATATACAGGCCTTTCACTTTTTTTAATAACCTCATTTGAATTGCTGTAGTGTTGCAATCCTTCAGCTATGAATACGCATGTACCTCTCAATATAGCCCTTGAGGAATCCATATGATTTGGCTGACAAGACACCAGTACATCAAGTACAGGAGGGGAGATGGTGGAATCCGAAGATAACTGAAAGTGGATCATTTGAAGCATGGACTTCAGTTGGCAGAAGACCACATATATTACTTCATTTTCATAAACTTATAGTTCAGGGAAACTGCTTGCTTGAAGCGCTATCGTCAAAAACTGGCACATATTAAAGAAATCAATTTCCATTAAAAGGAATGAAATGATTGGTACCTGGATGTTAACAGTTCTTAAGGGAGGCTATTTTTAAGTGAAGTTGCTTGCAACATAGCCCAGTGTCATGTAACTGTGCCATTAAGCCTTTTTAAAAATTCATTTTGGACTGAGGGTGTCACCAGCATTTATTGTAGTTATCATAACTAGTTGCCCTTGAGACGGTGCTCCTGGCTTTCTTCCTGGACCACAGCAGCCCATGTTGTGAATTAAAGAACTCCTACAATGCTGAGATAAGTGAGTTCCAGGATTTTGACTCATCAACAATAAGAGAAAAAAGATATATGTCCAAGTCAGGATGGCATATGATTTGGAGGGCAAATTGAAGCTGATGTTGTTCTCTCCCACGTCATGCCCTTTGACACCCTCCTAGGTGGTTGATATCATAAGTTTGAGAGGCACTGTCAAAAATTTGAACTTGTCGGAGTTCCTCATGAGACGATCATTGACCTGAAAGTTTAACTCTGATTTCTCTCTCCACAGATGCTGCCTGAATATTTCCAGCATTTTCTATCATTGCATCAAATTTCTAGCATCCACATTATTTTGCTTTAATAAAAATGAATGCAGTTCAGTGCACTTTTTGTTGCTGTTAATTTGTATACAGGTGCTGGACCCTTATCCAGCGTCCCAAATAATGGAAGGACCCAAAAACCAGCTACATTCGAAGCTGGCAACTCTGCAGCCCTGGAAACTACTGTACAGTCCCAATCAGGCATTTCTGCCTATTATATCTTTTATTAACAAAGGGTCAATTTACAGGATTCCATTGAGGGCCCAAATGTGATTATTCTTCCCTTGTTTGTTAGCTTTTTTACTGTTTATTTTCAAATTTTAAAGACTTATTCTGTGTGAAGTGTTAGCAGTGGATGGGTATTTTCCATACGCTGCGTATATAGGTCGCAGAGTGCTGACTCCCTGCTCTTTGGATCCGGCCTTACTTATTTCATGTCGAGATTAATGGAGCAGAAGCTGAACTCGTCCACCCCTCATCCCTTCCTCACCCCGGCTGGACAGAGAACTCAGGCTGGCTTTAAGTTTTAATTAGTTACAGTATTATCCTATTCCCCTCACCCCCGACCTAAAAATCTGGAAAATCCCCATTTAATCAGCAGTAACTCAGCATAAGAAGCCATCCACTGCAAAAATCACTGCATATGCTTTTCCAACACCCCTTATCTTCAGAAGACCATTCAGTCGGATATAAGGATAATAACAGACCTTCCGGCATCACGACAGTGATTAGACTTCAAAAATGCTTCATTGGCTGTAAAACACTTTGGGATCTCCTGAGGTCCCAAAAGGCGCCGGATAAGCACAAATCTTTCGTTTTTTCTTTTTCACAGTGATGGTGAAATTGACAGACAGTATGCACAATAGAGTTCAGCTGCACACTTTGTACCTTTTCTGGATGAGTGAGGGTAGAAAAGGCCTCTCTGTATCTACCCTATATGACCTTAATAACAAAATAATCTAAAAAGTAAATCTCAAGGCTGATTTAAAACTCACCAGCTAAATTTCTTTCAACCATCTAGTCCCCTTGTGTGCCTTGTTTATACCAGGCATTGACAGATCTTAGAAGTTTATTTTAAGCACCTAAAGACATCATAATGGCATTTCTTCTGCGGGCCTTGACAGCAGAAGGCTGTTGCCTTCTATACCTTGTGTGGGCACTGCACTGTAACGGTCACGGCATGTTGGTGAATTCGGTATGGAGGCAAGCTGGCTCCTGGCAACCTTGTGAAGTTCTGCAAAACAGCAGTCAAATTGTGTTTGTGTATTGTAATTAAGATTAAATACTGTAAAATTGTTTAAATTGCGGAGGGGACATGGCGTGCGCACATGTTCAACAACCGCAAAAAAACAGAAAATGCTAGAAATATTTAGCAGGGCAGGGAGCATTGATAGATAGTGAAACAGAATTGAAAGGCAGAATTTTCCCAGTCCTGCGGAGGAGGCTTTGGAGGTGTGAACATTTGGAATGCCACACGTTGGGTTGGCTTCACACCAAGTACTTTACCCAGCAGCAGTGGTTACCTGCATAGCATTTAAAAAGGAAATTAGCCCTTATTTCTGTAACGCTCTTAAGGTTTTGAGAGTGGCACACAGGATCCCCACTGTGCCTGCTCCTCAACAGGTGAGAGAGACACAGTAGGATATTGGAGCCTTGTGACTTGGGAAGCTGCTGAAGAGCTCACCGACAGTAAATAGCAAGGCTGTTGCGTGTCCATATCACAGCCTTGTCATTAAGTAACGCAATTGTGGAAATGGATGTCTCCAATAGTCATATGCATTTTACTTTACAGCTGCTCCATTGACACCGATATCAGTTCCAGTGCTTCCCTACCTGGCCCACAACAGCGCTCCCGCTGCTCTCACTGGGGACTACCGGACTCCATTGCAGTGGGCAATGTCCTGCATTCTGCATCTGGAGCCCACCCACCATCATTAATTGGACAGCAGATATAGTGGATGGAATTTTCTATATGTGAGACTAAGTGCGGTGGTGGGTGGTTTCGGCAGTGCTGCTTGGAGGGTCATTAATTATGCAAAGGAGCGTATCAGTCCGAATCACCTGGCAGGTTGAGAGCTGATTCATCCCCCTGCCGTCAGCCTGCAGGTTTGAAGGTCCAGATACCATATTTAAAGGCCAATCCAACACATAATCTCACCCTCTCCAGCCCACCAGAGATGCCTGGCCGCCAGAAGAAGGCTGAGAGCCTGAAGAAGGAGGCAGGCTCACCCATCAGGCTCTCCAAGCATTGGTCAGGAGCTACAGGTGTAAGGGGACACGCTCTATCCCAGGGATGGCTGCAGAAGTACAGCAGTCTCATCTCTCTGGCCTGGGTTGCCATCGCAGAGCAGGTTAGTGTGGCTGGCAACCGTGCCGGAAATACCACCCAGTGCAGGAAGGGGATGAATGATCTCATCCACTCTGCCAGAGTAAGTCATCCGTCAACTCTCTCAAATATCAAATTCTCGTCATAGCATCATGCACTCAAATGGCTACTCTATTCAGGGATCTCACGCAACCATTAACGGGAGACATATATCAACACTCATTCTGTTACAGAGACCTTCATATCACTACCATCCCATCTATCATGCTGCTCACACTCCAACCTGGACCTTCTGGGGAGGGCTCATCACACACAGGGAACATGCATCTCACCCAGCCTCTGCTCCATCCCTCCTCATCACATGCCTCTCTTTTTTCTTCATTTAGGTTGAGATAGTGCACAACAGGTGTGAGAGAGCCTAGACCTGGGAAGGAATGGCCAACATCATTGCCCTCACTGTGTTTGTGAAGGCTGCTGCTGAGCTGGCTGGGGAGGACAGGGATCACTCCTGTGGGGAAGGGGAGATCGACCTCTCCCACTACCCTAGTATGGGTCACAGCTCCATCACTTCATCAAGCCCTGACATTCACAACGAGTCATGTGCAGTCTTATCTAGCTCATGTTCATTAACTGAAACTCAATTTTCTATTTTCTGGGCGCCAACAGATCGAGGCCCTCAAACCAGACCAGCAGAACCACTGCGAGTCCACAGACTTCATCCAAAGAAGAAGTTCCAGAAGAACCATCACAGTGCTCAGATGCAACCTCCACCAGCTCAGAGACACACATGTTGGTGGGACATAGCTATAGATTAGGCTCAGGCTCACTTTCTGGGGAACACCTCACTGACACATCCCCATAGCATTTGGAGGCAGGGACAGCCCAGGTCTCTGGCACTTCGAACGGCTATAGGAGACCAGCCACCCGCTCGGTCCAAGTCAGATGAGGAGCTTCTGGAAGTGGCCACCAAATCAATGCTGGGGGTGCAATGACAGGCGACGGGACACCAGGCTGGGATTCGATAGCCACTCAGCAGACTAGAACAAACAATGGAGGATTCCGTCCTCGTTCTGTCTGATGCCGTGGCTATGACATGCGAGCGCCTCAAGGTCATCATGGGAAGTCTGGCAACCACCATGGAGACCTTGGTCCAGCAGGTCTTGCCGGATTTGTACTCGGCCCTGCATTCCGTGGCCTCACACCCTAATGAGCACCATTAGGATGAAGGCGACATGGGGATGAGGCATTTTGACCTCCCTCCAGGTGCACCATCACCTGCAGGAGTCAGAGCGGGACCCCTGGGCACCCACAGGGAGGATGAGCATCAGCCAGACACTCCAAACTTGTGCAGCCACTCACATCCCTCTGCCTGCATCACTATCCACTCCACCTACTCAGGCTGCCCAGGATGGTTCTGCCTCTGAGCAGGTGATCCTTATCAGGCCAGGGCCCCCCAGGCCTTGGGACACCAGAGGATGTCCACCAAGATCATTGCAGACATAAGGACATAGCAGTCAGTAGGCTGCCTCCACCTCTGTTGTGGATGTCAGGGCTGCACCCAGGTGTAGCAGTAGGGTTACGAAAGCAAAGAAAAATTGATGTTACTTTTGGGTCACGGGTGTGCTAGAGATGTAAATAAATTGCACTTTTGTTAATACATTTAATGGTTATGTGAATGTTCTGACTGAAGGCATTGTGATTTTGTGCTTTGGAATCCTCTTATTTTGAGGTTTAGCCTTGCTCCCACTCAGTGATAATGTCCCACTGTGAGATTCACATTCCTGTGATGTCAACCTCAGTTGAAATAGTCTCTGCACCCTTGTGTAATGTCAGGAGATGTGTTTAAATCTTTATTTGAAGTGTGTGATGTAAGTGTTTCTAACCCTTCTTCCTCCAGGAACACCATTGAGTGAGGGCAGCTCATCAGCACTGATATTCTAGCAGCATTTGTGTCTCCTTAGTGGTAGTGGCAGAAGAAAAGGCATGCACAGGAGGAGGAGATCCCTAGGCATGTCCACATCTCAGTCGCAGCAATGTTTGCACCATTAGATGGCAGCGAAGGCTTCAAGTCTTCTCTCACATCGCTCTTGTTCATAAGTGGACTCTCAGCTCCCAGAGTGAGCTCCCTCACAGGGCCCCAGGGACCAAAGCAAACAGCATGGCCTTGTACTTTATCAGTTCAGAACGTGCAAGTGTGAATGCGGGACTCATACTCGCCGCAGGTGGGTGGACATCCCCTGAGTTGAAAGAGGATGGCATTGAGGGCTAGGAAAGTAGTGGCCACATTCCATCACTTAACTTTACTCTTCCTGGAACCTGTCAGCGATTAACTTATCACGGTCACAACTCCCACTTCTTCCTTCCTCTATAGCGTGATCGTACTCATACTGACCCTCAGCAGCCTTCTGAGGTTCCTGTGCCTCCGGATCTTCATCCTCCAATGAGCTCTCATCCTCCTCCAGTTCATCCTCTGGCAGGGGGTCACATTTTTGCATAGCCAGATTGTGAAGGGCGCATCACACTGCGATGATGCGAGAAACCCTGTCGGGAGTGTATTGGAGTGAGGCACCTGAGTGGTCCAAGCATCTGAAGCATATCTTCAGAAGCCTTATGGCCTGCTCTATAAGGGAACGTGTGGAGCTCTGAGCAGCCTTGTACCTCTCCTCGGAACGACTCTGAGGGCGATACACTGGTGTCATCAGCCAGCATTTCAGTGCGTACCCCTTATCCCCAAGCAGCCATCCCTGTAGATGTAATGGCCCCTCCAAAATCTCAGGCATCTGGAGATGACTCAGGATGTGGGAGTAATGGCAACTCCCAGGGTACCATGCACAAATGTGTAGTATGTGCTTCTGGTGATCACACACCAGTTATACATGGACGGAATGATAACCCTTGTGGTTTATAAACATTAGGAGCTGCTGCCATGGTGCCCAAATAGCCACATGGGTGCAGTCTATTGCATCCTGCACTCTAGGGAAGCCTGTGATGGTGGTGAAGCCAGTGAATCTCGCGGACTGACTGTCTTCATCCAGAGCAAACCTGATATAATGATGGTCCTTCCTGTAAAGGGCATCTCTGATCTCCTTTATGCATCGATGTGTTGCGGACTGAGAGGTGCTGTTCAGGTCCCGTGTTGATCCTTGGAAAGAACCAACGGCCAAGAAATCGAATGCTGCAGTCACCTTCAGAGCCACTGGCAGGGGATACCCTGCAATTCCATGGGCGTCAGGTCTTCATGAAGAATGTGGCATATATGATGTACCAAAGCTTGGGACAAGCGCAGATGTGCACTACGTTGCCTCTCACTCATTTGTAAATAGGGGACTCTTCAAAGATAAACCCTAGGTCCGGCGAGTAGCCGCGGTTGTCTGGGTCTCTTCTACTGACCCTCCTGTTCAAGCTCTGGCTCTACTTAACCATGCCCTTTCTGCTGGAACTGTGCATGGAGTTGCCTCTCCCTCCTTTGCCTCCTCCATTGCATTAGGACCCTGACAAAGGCAGCATTGAGACCTGGATCCATATCTGCTTTTGCCTCCTCGCTGAAAGGAAATATTGAAGACGTTAATGATTCAAGGGGCAAGAAAGTGAAGCTCAGAAGATGACAAGTTTGGAAACTGTAAGGGTCCATAGCTTTTCCTGCCCTACTTGCATGGTATATTCCACTCACCTTGAAGTTACAAGCGTACTGAGGCCCAACTTGTGCACACCACCCCTTTTCAAATGGATTTGAGGCCGACGCTGGCGTGACACGAGATTGGAAGGCCTGACAAGATTCTGGTGAGCAGCTTTTTTAATGACCATTCGTGACATGTTAATGAATGTAAATGGCGTTTGCACCACTAGTCGGCGGGGTAACCGACCCACCATGAACACACCATCGGGGGAATTACAACCTATTTTTTCGATGGTGGATTTGCGACTTTTTGCCTGCCGCTGAATTCTCTGCTCCCGCCCACCATGAAACCCACTGCGGACAGAATGTGAAAATTCTGCGAAGCATCTTAATTGGGCACCTCTTGCGGAATGGGGCCGTCAGTAATGCAGTAATGCATCCGAAACATGTGGGCTAGGGACTCAGAAAGGGTCCCAGGTTTGGGATCCCAAAACCCACTGGAAGATTCAGCCCAATGTTTCAGGTCAATAACCTTTCATCGGAACTGGAAAAGGTTAGAGGTATAACATGTTATAAGCTAATACATAGGCTGGGAAGGAGCGTGAAGGGGGAGGAGGTGGGGAAGAACAGAAAAGTAGGTCTCTGTTCGGATGGAAGACAGGAGAAACTGAATGACAAAAGTGATGCCAGAGCAAGGCAAAAGAACACGGTATTGGAACAAGTGGATGTCTACATGGTAAAGCAGCTCATTACCAATAGCTGCTGTCCAAAAAAAAATCAGGAGCCGAGTTACAATCTGAAATTGTTGAACTCAATGTTGAGACTGAAAGACAGTAAGATGTTGAATTGAATGATTGAAAAAATGACCTACCAAAGGCACCTCTGGGCGCTGGAGAATTTCCATCAGTGGTGTTTCCACAGGATGCTCAAATTCAAGTGGGAAGACGGGTGGACAAACTGTCACATCCACATCAAAGCCCAATCCTCAAGCATCGTGACCACGATTATGCGAAATCGGCTCTGCTGGTCTGGACATTGCTTCCGCAAATAATTGGCTTCCGAAGCAGACCCTCTTTCACAACTAAAAGATGGAGCCCAATCTCAAGGAGGACAGCGAAAATGCTTTCAGGACCTCGTTGAATAGGGGAAAAATTCACATTGGTGCGTGGGAGGAACTTGCCACTAACTGTGCCATGTTGCTGTGCTTCTCCAACAAGCCGCAACACAGTCAGAAACTGACCGCATAAACTCTGCTGCGGTGAACTGATGAAAGTGGAAAGAGAGCAGGACCCTGGCTCAAGATGCCTCGCTTCCTGAGGGCAATTCTTGTCCTCTCTGCCCAAAGACCTGTGGCTGCAGGATTGGCCTGCTGAGCCACCTGAGGACATAGAAATTATGTCTGGCTGATGTCATCCTTGCCTCAAGGGACTGACAATAACCATAAGAGCAATGATGAATAGGGGTTTGAGGGCAGAGAAGTCAGAGTGGAAGTGAAGTGCAGATCAAAACACCTAAGTTGTTTTCCTTTTGTTTCAGCTACAACAGCTTGTATTTAGATAACATCTTTGATTTAGTAAAACACCCCAAGTCACTTTATGACAGCATAATCAGGCAAAAATGTAAATGGCCTCATGAAATTTTAGGACAGGTGATTAATACCTTAATTCTAAGGATAGTCTAGAAGATGAGAGATGGAGAGACACAGAAGTTTAAGGTGGGAATTACGGAGCTTAAAGTCTAGTCAGTGGAAGATGGCTGAAGCACATCTAGTCAATGTTATTATAATGATATAATAGGCACCAATCACTCAAAAGGGATTTGGTAAACACAATGGCATTTGTTCAGCTCCCAATGTTGCCACCATGCCATGTTATTATAATGATATAATAGGCACCAATCACTGCCAAGGGATTTGGCAAACATGCTGTGGGTTCATTTATTAAGTATGGCATATAATGGCATATAAGTACATAGCTTTATACATAGGTATAAAGCTTAAAGACATCAGAGCTGTGCGTGGTGTGCTCTGCTGAAAGCAAAAGTGAAACTAAGACTGGATCACAAGATGCATTTGCCTTGTGATATCATGCTGCTATCCCTTAAAGGCATATTACAACAGTCACATGTGCCTTCTTGTTGCTTGGGTCTAAACGGTTCACCGTAACAATAGTATTCTAGCATGAAAAGGCTGAAAATATTGTTACAGTCAATATAAGCATTTCTCAATTAGATAGGAAAAGACATTAAAAAAATTAGCATGGGAGATGTTTAATGGTACACTAATGCTGCATGTTTTGATGTGGAACAAGGTGACTTTGCATCAAAGCAAATCAAGTCCCAAGTGACCCTGAAGTGAATTGGACTAACACTCCCCTTTTCTGCTATCAGATTAGTTTCTGAGTTGGGTTTCAGAATTCGGCCTTGGTTCAACAGAAATACCTTTGGTTCTAAGTTGGAAGGTTTTGGATTCAAACTGAACTCTAGACTTCAGCACCTAATTTAGACTGACACTTCAGTGCAATACTGAGGAAGTGCTGCACTGTTCAAAGGTGCCATCTTTTGGATCAGGCATTAAACTAAGGCCCCACTTTCCACTCAGGTGGACATAAAAGATCCTAAGGTACTATTTGAAAAGGAGCAGGGGAGGTCCCCTGGTGTCCTCAATCGCTAAGCCAATCTGACAGCTATCAACACCCACACATCATAAGGAAAACATGAACAGTTGTGTTCATTTCTGGCATATAACACAATTTCAAATTCCACATGACCATAAACCGTTTGATCTCTGCATTCAGTCTGACACCTTCTGAATCTGTTAGTTCTTTCACATTTGTTCGTGACAGCTATTTTTTTCTGAAATTGCAAACAGTACCGGTCCTACAGCACAAAGCTGCAGTGCCTTAAGGTAACATGACACCACCATGAGAGTTATAGTGTAAATATAATGCAGTTGGTAAGCACACACACACACATACATTGCAAACTTAAGACAATGGGGCTAATTTTGACTCTCAGTATTAGGGTAAGACAATTTTCAATAGAAATGCATATCAGAAGTAATGCATAGTGTGCAACTAATCCAAAATTGTCCATTTTACAATAGGACCCAAAGCCAACATTTCCTCCACTGCGTGCATTTTATGAGAAAAAAATTCTACTCCATATGGAGAGTGCAAAGGGTCTGTCATGAGACATGGGAGACATCACAGCCAAGTCCAATCAGATTCTTCACACAAGCAGTCCAGAATGACAAAATTGGTTGATTTTCCTTCCACCCTCCCACCAACCCAAGCCTAAAAATGCTGAAGCAAGTCCCAGATGAGATCAAACTAAATAAAATAAAGGGCAGATTGAACTTGGGACATTCATTTCTGTATAACTCATTATTACCCTGGCCTGCTGTGCCTTTCTCCACATCCTGGGAAGCTTTTTTGAAGTGTAGTTTAATTAACTGAGAAGTATCTCTTACCTTCGATGCAACATACTCAAGCTCAGACATCATTCTGTGTATCATCTCCACATAAATCCTAGTGCCTTGTTTTATTCTAAACTGGGGAAATACAACCATTCAGAGCTGACACGGTTTCCTCTTTGTTTTGCTACCGGTCAGGGAATGGTCTTGTACAAGGTATTAGGCAAATTCTGACTCAAGCCAGCAGACTGCAAATTGTAAAATCAAAAAAGATAGAAAGAAAGTCACATATCTTATCAAAACAGGCTGT
The DNA here is from genome assembly GCF_017639515.1 of Carcharodon carcharias. NCBI lineage: Eukaryota > Metazoa > Chordata > Chondrichthyes > Lamniformes > Lamnidae > Carcharodon > Carcharodon carcharias. Next base: position 131,107,075 of record NC_054474.1, read on the forward strand.
TATTTTGTCAGAAACACATGATTTTATTTTAATGTCTTCATATCAAACAACCTTAGGAGTCTATGAGTTTCTTTGTGGAGATGGTAAATGTCACAAAAGGAAAGGGTCGATCGAATGCAGAATGAAGACAATGGGCAGGGGCGACGTGATTGATTACTGAGTTTTCAATATCAATATTGTTGTCTTGGGACATTTATTTGGCCACAATTGAGAAATTAGTTCACCTTCAGTTAAGTATTCTCTATTTTGAAAGCATATTCTGAAGGAACATGGCTATTACCTGGTAAAAAGCAATTAGGAAACACTTTTTCAGATGAGAGTGATCAATATTTAAAAAGCTTTCAACACTTGGAATGGTCTTTGGGATATGGCAGTGAAGACAAAAACTTAGGAATCATTTAGTAATCAGTTAGATGCTGTGTTAGACAGCCTGTAGGCTTCTGGAACCTAGATAGGCCAAATGGCCTTTCTCATGTTGTGGTATATTGACAATGTGATTGTTTTGCTCTATATAGTATTCCACGCAAATTGGCAGTGAAGTGACCACAGCACCCAATTTCTATATCAGTGGCTCCTTTCAGGGCTCCACAGATGACCTCTGTGGATCTCACAAGCCTCCACCCACAAATGCATCCACGAGGCCATGGATGCCATCTTTGCGAAGGCACACAACTTTGTGCATTTCACCTGGGACAAGGAAAGCCAGGATGCAAGAGCGCTGGAATTTGCCCAGATCTCAGGTTTTCCACAGGTGCAGAGTGCTATCGACTGCACTCACGTGGCACACAGATCTCTGTAGCCACAAGTGGTCAACTATTTCAACCGCAAAGTCTTCCATTAATTGAATGTTCAGCTGGCATGCGACCATCACAAATGCATCCTGTAGGTCTGTGCACAGTTCCCAGGGAGTGTCCATGATTCATACATTCTCACTAGATCTCAGATCTGTGAAGTCTTCCAAGGTGCACTGAGGCTACAGGGATGGCCCCTCCAGGACAAGGGCTACCCGCAGAGGAAGTGTCTGATGACACCAATGCAATGGCCTCAGCGTAGAGGAGAGTGAAGGTACAATGAGGCTCATGCTGCAACTCGTAACTTGGTTGAGCAAACCATTGGCATGTTGAAAATGAGGTCCCTGGTATCTGGACCGATCTGGTGGAGCCCTGCAATACAGAGAGTGTCATGTATCCTCGTCGTCTGCTGTGCCCTTTACAACCTGGCACTGCATTGAGGAGAGGAACTGGCTGAGGAAGAGATGAAGGAGCTGGATGTCTCCTTCGATGAGGAGGACATCGGCGAGGATGAGGGTGAGGAGGTTCTCAAATGTGAGGATGATGGCAATGAGGCCACCGCACTGGCCAGATGAGGCATGTGCACTCGGGAGGCCCTCATAGCTGCCAGATTTGTGGAGGATGATTCCGAAATGCAGTGAGTAGACACCATAGATCATGACATTGCATCTATGAATATTTGACTCCAGTCTGGCCGATGACAGCACACGTACCCTCTGTGAGAAGGTTCCAGTCATGGAGATGCCGCGGAGGCCCTAATTGTCGCTAGATTCCAGGAGGATGATGACGATATGCAGTGAGGACTCTCTATAGATCTTTACATAGCTTCTGTGAATGTTTGACTGCTGCATGGCTGAGGGCAGCTCGCTTGTGCTCTGTGATCAGGATCATATCAGGGAGATGCAGCTGTGAAACTTTAAATGTACCTGATCCTTTGTCAGCCTTCAGCACCTGACCCCTTCAGGAGCACAGTGTCACTGGTCACAGATGCTGAAGAGATGGGGGCCAGCCCCACCTTAAAGGTGCTGAGAGCACACAGAGAATGATGGAACTCTGTGATGCCTGCCCACCACATTCTGGCAGCAATGACCAGCACTGCTGAGGTGCAGGCATCAGTGATGTGTCGAATGAGTGAAGCCGGACCATCATCCAGAAGGAAAAAACAATTCAGACCATTTCCTAGTTTATATTTTTTTTCCTTCTGGGCACTTTGGCCTGAAGGTTACACACTGCACAGGGAAGAGGCCCTGGACTGAGACACCTGCCTTTATCTTATGCAGGAACCAAGGTTTCAAATCTAAGTGACATGAATACTGCTCATCATAACAAGGAGCCATAGACAGGGAGACATTCTTGGGAGTTTAATGACAAGAGTGAGCATTATGTACAAGTGATTAACACCCATGCCCAGGCTATGCAACTATGTCTTCTTAACCTTGCTAAATCTGCTGCTACATCTTGGTGCTCCCCTGACATCCACAGCAGAGGTGGAGGCAGTCTGCTGACTGTGATGCCCTGTCTGTGATGACCTTGGCGGGCATCCTCTGGAGGGCTGTGATCTGGAGGGCTCCGGCCTATTTTCAGAGGCCTGCTGTGTGGCAGTGGCACCCTCCTCAAGCTTTGGAGCTGGAGCTGGGGTCAAAGGAAGAGGTGATTCAGATGGGCCAGACACTCCCAGAGTCACCAGGGTGGATGGCTCCGGGGTGTGCACCTGCTGACCCTCCTCCCTACGGGTGCATGAGGGCTCCTGGCTGACACCCTGAGAAGGGGAAGGTGGAGTGAGATCGAGCTGCCCCACTACCCTTGACACTATTGGAGGCCAATTATGGCATCAGTGATGGAGTTCAGCTCGCACAGCAATGCAGGAGCGATGTCCTGGACTAAGGTCTCCATGGCAGCCGCCATGCTACCAGTGTTGACTTCAGTGCATGGTCATGCTGGCGATATCACCTCAGACTGAAGGTGGACACGCTCTTCCATTGTGCCTTGCAATCTGAGGAATGCAGCGGACATCCCTTCTTGAAGTTCCCGAGCTTGCCTTTGTATCTCCAGCAACTGAGGTATGACTGAATCCAGAGTCTGGTCATCTGACTTGCACTCAATAGATTTCTGGCCTCCAGCAGTCCTCCGAGTACCAGAGATCTCAGAAGTCCCTGCTGCCACCTGCAGTGGATCAGATAGTACGATGTGCTCACTAGATCGTGATCTCGAGGCTGCTCAAAAGTTAGGTCCCACCGAGGGTGTGGGTGTGCACTGTGATGGGTCTTCAATTGGGGTTTCAGTAGATTCCTCTTTCAATGTGTCTTTGGCGCTTGAATCAAGGACCTAGGTCGTGGACTCCCTCAGCTATTTGTTTCATCTCGGCTCCCCAGATGTGCCTGCGAAAGCAAGGACAGATAATTAGTGCATGTCAGTGGCCTGTGAATCATGAGATATCACTCTCAACTTGGTTGTCTGATGTATTTTGCATCGTTTGATCCTATAACCCAGCATAAGTCAGTGTGATGTGGTGAGGTGGAGAAAACAGACCCTTAGGGCAGAATCTTCCAGTCCCACCAGTGGCGAGTTTTATGGTAGGCGGGAACGGAAAATTCGGTGGGTCAGATTCCCACTGGCAGAAAAACTAGTCAGAATTTTCTCCTTGCCACTTTCATGGCGGGTCAGCTTTCCCACTGATTCATGTCAGGAAAGCCATCTGCATGCATTAGCATGTTATGAATGCTCATTAAAAATGCCACTTGCTGGAAACACGTTCACCCTCCCAATTATATGTCACACCAGCGGAAAATTAGACCGGTCTAAATCACAACTGGATATAAGTGGCATGCAGCAGCCCACCCTCAATTCACCCTTGACTTTGAAGTGAAAGCAACATTCAAAGCCTACCTACAACAGCCCTGCTCCGGTTCCTCAGGGATGCCACTGTTAGCCCACATTGGTAGGGGTATATGTTTGAGCTGCTCACCGTGGCAGCACCGGGTGTTGACCTGGGCTGCTCATGGTGACTGCCATGCTACTTTGGCAGGGCAGCGTTGTGTGCTGTGAGTCTCAGGCAGGGCTCTACTCTGAAACAGAGACCAGCATACCGACTAGTGGTGGTAGCGGGTTTTGGGAGGAGAGACAGTAGAGACATGGGCGTGAAAGAGGTTTGGCAGGATTGGAGTCGGCGGGGAGATGATAGTGACATGAGGGTGAAGAGGGTTTGGTAGGGTTGGGTTGGAGGAGTGGGAGGGCAACAATGGCAGGCAAAGGGAAAATTGGGTGCGGGGAAGCTGGAGCCTGACATGGAACAGTAAAACACAGACACAGAAGGAGATGGATGGGATTCAATTTGCATGAATAGGAGGGGATGCACACAGACTCTAGAATGCGAAAGGGGGATTGGAGCCAATGTGGCAGAAGAGGGAAGGGTTGCACAGAGACTCAGGGGGTGGAGATGGTGGTGGGGGGAGGTCTTATGGTTATTCATCAAGGAGCCGGAAACTGAGTGAAAGACAGTCATAGTCCATGGACTGGGGCCGAGAGGTCAGGATGGGAGATTAAAGGGAAGCCTAGGACTCAGTGGGCCATGCTACAGGGCTAAGCGTGGCACGAACACACGTCGTGCTTCTACTCGAGGGAGGGGCAAGGCTGGTGTCCTCAGTATGGATCAGGCACAGCTTGCTGTGCAGGGCATGGTCAAAGTCTCACTCTTGGGGGTAATGGGGGTATCTGGCTGGGTACTGGGCTGCAGATGGGACGGTCATGGTTAAAAGAGGTACCTGCAGCCTGTTAAACATAATAAAAGGGGGGAATACTCAAACGTCTCCATTGGGGGCATGGCGGTATGGGGGGGGGGGGGGGGGGGGGGGGGGGGGGGGGGGGGGGTGCGGGGGCAGGGGGGGTCACCTCTCTATGTGATCCTGCGCACAACCTCAAGATGGGAGGGTCACACGGGGCATGGGCACATCAACAATTATGGGTCCAGGGGGAGGCCAGGTACGTCCACCACGATCCAGGGTTATTGGGGGAGGCTGGAGGATAATGGGAAGGAGGTCTACCTGCACATCGTGAGGTTCCAGGAAGATCAGCGTGGGGGACCCAAACTCTGACAGGGGGAGGATCAAAGCTGGTCTCAAAGTAAAAATGCAGCATCACCATCTTGAAACCCTGAAGCTATAACGCAGTTTAAAATCAAAACTAGAAAAGAACCTGCAAGAGAGGGGGCTGAGGCAATGTGGGAGGAGCCCACAGCTGGATTCAGGGACCCTAACAAGGGCACACTCACACTGCTCAGAGCAACAGCTGGAGATAGAGTCTGAGCTGATGGGACTCAGGAAGAGTTTATTGAGAAGTTGCAATTGGAGTCACTGATATTTGGAATGCTTTAACGTGAGACTGGAGGAGTCATTAGGTTTACAATGGAGTTGATCAATTTGCGCATTAACAGAGAGGAATGTGAGGTGAAAAATGCAGCCAACCATGATGGGAGCACAGCTGCTGGATATGTGCAAGATGATTACTGAAAGCCTCTAAGGTACTTTCTGCAATTGGCATGGCTAATGGGCCAAAGGGCCCATCAAAGTCATCCCAAAAGTGCAGGTCAGCATGATCAGTATACAAGAGTAGACATAGTAGGAGTGCATTAGGTAACTTTGAAATATCTTGGATGCACTCAAGCCTCTTCCAACCTCCCTAAGATTAACACGTCAAGTAGCTGGGGTGGCATCTTGGTCACCTAGATCTGAGGTAGCACCCCAGCTGGAACACTGGATCAGAGAAAGGCGAAAAGTGTAGACGCAGCTCTAGGGCATGACAGTAGCTTTCTGGTAGCGGTTGGGAGCTCTACTAGAGTTGCCCAATACTCATTAATTTGTTGGATCTATCTGTCCACAGGGGGAAGGAGGATTTAATAAAGGAGCCTGCACCCAGTGCTGCCTTCTTGATGCAGTTGTTATGACATGGCAGATGATGTGTGCCAGGTGGACCAAATCCACAAGGGAAACTTGGTCGCACAATCACATCGGTTTTGCAATTTGTAATTATTATGAGAAGATGTGTGCACTGAATTCAGAAGTAATAAGTCTGCCAAGACCTTTAGAGATTTTAGAATAAATTAAAATATTTATTGACAAAATAAAAGATTTCAAGCGCATACATAAGACTGTAATTACTTACCACTATAATAACACCTAAAATTCCTAATTAACCTGACTTCCAGTTACACCACCTTTAAGGCAACAGTCCAAAATAGATTTTAGATTTAAAACAGAACCAGCAATTTAACACAATGCCCACTTGACAGTGAAATTCCAAATGGCTTTTCCCCAACTTAGCAGACTCTTGCACAAATGGCTGGAGGTTTCATTAAAGCTATTTCACACACCCCTGTTAGATCTTACATGGCCTTCTTCCACATAGCCTTTCCTTCTCCTTTCTCTCTTTTTAATATGTAGGTTCTATTGTTCCATATGTCTTTGAAACTGCATCTTCCTCATAATATAAACATGTTCACGTTGCCAATACTGTCAGTAACCTTTAGGAAAAATAAACACACTCCTTAACCTAGCTTATCTGGCTAATTGTAAACAGACTAAGATCCCTTTGAAATCCAAATCCTTTCATTTATCTAAAAATGCTAATTCCCTTCACACATTACATGCTAAGCCAGCATTCATGTTTACTCATTAGCTTGTCAAGCACCTAGCTTCCTTTCATGATTTCAAGCTTAAAGTCTACTTGACTCTAAAATGTAATTAGATCACACAGACAGACCCAACAATACTTAGCCCCATAAACCTACTTCACAATAAACCAGAAAAGTATTATGAAAATTATTATACTTTTGTCACACCTCCACCCTTATGGGAAAATGAACCATCATAATTTTAAAAGACAGCTTAATTTTCTTACACTACCCCCTACAATTATCTATATGTCCAAACCATTCCATTCCATTCCATGCATTAACATAACAATACATATAAAAATCCTTGGAATTAACAGAGGTTATTTCAGTCCAGTGTCCAGGTTTTAAATGTTCAATTTCCCTTTGAGCTTTAAACTCTCAACAATACATCTGCAATTAGATTTTCTCATCCAGCCACATGCATAACCTGTAAATTAAATGGTTGCAGTAACAAACTCCATCTGAACAGCCTTGCACTTTGGTCTCAAAATCTGTCCAGAAATCTTAAAGGATTATGGACTGTATAAACAATTGTTTCTGAAGAATTGTTTGCAACATAAACCTCAAAATGCTGCAACGCTAACATCAATCCTGGAGTCTCCTTCTTGATTGTTGAATAATTTATCTGTTGCACATTCAACTTTCATGAAAAATACCCTATCGGTTTCTCAATTCCAGTTTCATCTTCTTGTAACAGTACAGCCCCAATGCCTATATCACTTGTGTCAATGGTCAACTTAAATTGCTTGGTATAATTAGGTACTGCCAAAACTGGTGTTGTATTCAATGCAGTTTTTAAACTGTCAAATGCCTTCTGATGCTCCTCTGTCCATTGAAACTTCTTGTTATTTTTTAACAGTTCAGTCAATGGAGCAACAACACTTCTAAAATTTGGTAGAAATTTCCAGTAAAACCCACTCATCCCCAGAAATCTCAAACCTTCTTGTTTTGTTGTAGGCACTGGGAAATCCATGATGGCTTTGACTTTCACATCTCTCGGACCCACCTTTCCATGTCCAATGGTACGGCCTAGATTTGAAAATTGTGCTTTTGTAAACTCAATTGTAGTCAAGTTCATCCCCAAATTAGCTTTTTGCAGTCGATTAAATAATTGTTCCAGATGTTGTAAATGCTCCTCCCACGTTTGATTGAAAACTATCAAATCATCAATATAAACAGCACAATTGCTCAGTCCTGCAATTACTTTGTTTGTCAGTCTTTGAAATATTGCTGGTGCATTTTTCATACCAAATGGCATGACTTTAAACTGACATAGTCTATCTGGCATCACAAAAGCTGTTGTTTTCTTTGCTCTCACCGATAACGGTACTCACCAATATCCTCTTAGTAAGTCAATCTTTGTGATTAACTTTGATTGTCCCACTTTCTCAATGCAATCTTCCAACTGTGGTATAGGGTATGAATCCACTTTTGTCACTGCATTCACCTTTCGATAATCTACACACAGTCTTTGTGTTCCATCCAGTTTCAGTAACATCACAATAGGTGAATTCCAGTTACTGCAACTAGATTCAATGGTGTCATTTTGAAGCATGACTTAAATTTATTTCTGTATTTGTGATAATTTTGCTGGACTTAATCTATAAAGATGTTGCCTTATTGGAAATGTATCCCCTACACTTACATCGTGTGTAGCTAAACTTGTCCTCCCCAGCTTATTCCCACAAACAGCTTTGTGTGACTGCAATCGTTTCTTCAAATCATGTTGACACTTGTCTGGAAGGTAACTCAATATTACATTTAAATTTTTTAATATCCTTTCATTATTCAATGTGATTCAGAATCCTTCATTTATACCTCTTTCTCCTTATCTACCACCACAAATACTTCCTTTTTTCCCTCTTCCCTGTCAAAGTACTTTTTAAATATATCTATCATACTATTCCTTTCACACTATAGTGAATGCTTTGTGGTTACCGCTTCTCAATGAGAATCAATTCCAGCTTAGATTCAATGGCCCCAAAATTCCTTAGGCCCCAACCTACTCCCAAATGCAGTGGACACTAGGCACTTGCATGGCGAGGGTGGGTGTTTCATGTCTGCACAGAATGATCAGTGGCACCCATCCAAAACTGCCAGCAGGAATCATAAAGTCATTTATTGAACAGAAGGAGGCCACTAAGTCCATTAGGTCTATCCTGACTCTTGGTAGAGCAATTCAGTCAGTCCCATTGCCCTAGTTTATCCCTGTAGCCCTGCAAATTTATTTCCTTCAAGTGTCTATCCAATTTTCTTTTGAAATTATCATTGTCTCCACTTTCATTGCCCTCATTGGCAGAAATTCCCAGGTCATTACCACTCACTACATAAAGAGCTCTTGATCACATCCCCCTGCATCTCTTTCCCATAACCTTAAATCTGTGCTCCTAGTCCTTGTGCGATCAGCTAATGGGAAAAGTTTTTCCTCATCTTTCTTATCAAAACCTGTCATAATCTTGTACACCTCTTTCAAATGTCCCCTCAATCTCCTTTACTTCCAGGAGAACAAACCAATTTTTCCAGTCTAGCCTTGTAACTAAACTTACCCATTCTTGGAGCCATTCTTTTAAATTTCCTTTGCACCCTCTCAAAGACCCTTATATTCTTCCCAAAGTGTGGTGACCAGAAATGGACGCAATACTCTAGTTGGGACCTAATCAGGGCTTTATAACGATTCAGCATAATTTCCCTGCTTTGGCACTCAATGCATCTATTTATGAAGCCCAAGATCACAAATGCTTTGCTAGCTCGCTCAGTATGTCCTGCCACCATGAAAGATCTATGCACATGCATCCCCAGGACCTTCTGCCCCGCAAATTCTTTAGAACTGTCCAATTATGTTGATAATACCTATCCCTATTCTTTCTGTCAAAATGCATCACCACACAGTCCTCTGCATCAGATTCCATCTGCCACTTGTCTACCCAAGTTGTTGGCCTTTCTATGTCCAACTGCTGTCAATTTGTATCATCATCATTGTTAGCCACTCCTCCAAGTTTGGTATCAACAGCAAATTTTGAAATCTTACTCAGTTGGGTTTAGTACTGACCTTTGGGGAACACCACTCTCACCATCCTCCAGTCTGAAATATAGTCATTTACCATGACTCGCTATTTTCTGACCTTAGGAATGTCAAGATTGACACTTTGCTGCTCCAATGTCAAGGGCGAGCCTCAGCGAGGCGATAGATGAAATCGTCTCTTTGGAAAGGCAACTGATTCCCCCTGATGTTGGTTATATTTCTCTCATGGAGATTTGGGGCCTTTTCTCAGGTTTCAATGAGACACATACATTTAATTATATCCTACATATTTCAGTTTCTTTACAACCAGTTTTTAAAGCAGCCAAAAAGAAAAAAATGTTAATTAGAAAATAATTAAAATTGGTTAATTTCCTCATTTACTGTGTTTTCCAGGATACAGGAGATACACCACTGAGTTGCTAGCATAGTCTATTTTGTTGTACACCTTTTGCACTATGTCCCCTATTTAGGAATTTACTAAGTGAGATGAAGGGAAATATTCACAAAATTTTTTCCAGTCATACTGACAGTGAGGATGTTGAGGTCTTGGAGACCATGCAGAGGAAATTAATTGAATCGTCCAAAGGATGAGGGACATAGTTATGTGGACAGACTGGAAAAGTTTGCATTATTCTCTTCAGAGCAGAGAATCTTGAGAGGAAATCCAAACAAGGTATTTATTCCAAATCAGTAGGGCTTTTGATAGAATATGTAAGGCAACAATTCCTTCAACTGGCTGGACGGTCAGTAACCATGGGACAGAAATTCGAAATAATTAGCAAAAAGAACCAGTGGAAGATGCCGAGTTTATTTTTAGGCAGTGAGTTGTGCCTAACTGCCTGAAATGGTTGTGGAAGCAAATCCAAAAATAATTTTTAAAGGGGAGTTGAATAGATATGCAAAAAGGGAAAAGTAATGAAGTGCAATGAGGAAAGAGCAGGGAGCACAACGAATTAAATGATTTTTTCAAAGAGTTGGCACAGGCACACTGGGCCAAATTCCCTCCTTTGCTGTACTTTTTTTATCCATTTACTGGATGTGGGCTTCACTGGCTGGGCCAGCATTTATTGCCCTTCCCTAGTTGCCCTTGAAAAGGTGGTGGAAGCTGCCTTCTTGAACCACTGCAGTCCATGTGGTGTATGTACAACCAGAGTGCTGTTAGGGAGCGAGTTCCAGGATTTTGACCTAGTTGACAGTGAAGGAACAGTGATATATTTCCAAGTCAGGATGGTGACTGACTTGGAGGGGAACTTCCAGGTGGTGGTGTTCCCAACTATCTGCTGCCCTTGTCCTTCTAGATGGTAGTGGTTGTGGATTTGGAAGGTGCTGTCAAAGGAGCCTTGGTGAATTCCTGCAGCGCATCTTGTAGATGGTACACACTGCTACTACTATGCATTGGTGGTGGAATGAGTGAATGTTTGTGGATGTGGTGCCAACCAAGCGGACTGCTTTGTCCTGAACGGTGTCAAGCTTCTTGAGTGCTGTGGGAGCTGCACTCATCCAGGCAAGTGGAGAGTATTCCATCGCACTCCTGACTTGTGCATTGTAGATGGTGGATAGGCTTTGGGGAGTCAGGAGGTAAGTTAATTATCACGCGATTCCTAGCCTCTGACCTGCTGTTGTAGCCACAGTATTTATTTGCCTATTCCAGTTCAGTTTCTATTCAATGGTAACCCCCAGGATGTTAATAGTGGGGAATTCAGTGATGGTAATGCCATTGAACGTCAAGGGGCGATAGTTGGATTCTGTCTTGGTGGAGGTGGTCATTACCTGGCACTTGTGTGACACAAATTTTAATTGCCACTTGTCATCCCAAGCCTGGATATTGTCCAGATTTTACTGCATTTGGACATGGACCACTTCAGTATCTGAGGAGTTGTGAATGGTGCTGAACATTGTGCAATCATCAGCGAATATTCCCACTTCTGACCTTATGAGGGAAGGAAGGCCATTGATGAATCAGCTGAAGATGATTGGGCTGAAAACTCTATCCTGAGGAACTCCTGCAGTGATGTCCTGGAGCTGAGATGATTGACTTCCAACAACCACGACCATCTTCCTTTGTGCTAGGCATGACTCCAACGGAACATTTTCCCCCTGATTCCCATTGACTCCAGGGTTCCTTGATGCCACACCCTGTAAAATGTGGCCTTGATGTCAAGAGCAGTCACTCTCACCTCACCTTGGGAGTTCAGCTCTTTTGTCCATGTTTGAACCAAGGCTGTAATGAGGTCAGGAACTGGGTGGCCCTGGCAGAACCCAAACTGGGCATCAGTGATCAGGTTATTGCTAAGCAAGTGCCGTTTGATAGCACTGTTGATGACCCCTTCCGTTATTTAACTGATGATCGAGAGCAGACTGATGGGGCAACAATTGGCCGGGTTGGATTTGTCCTGCTTTTTGTGTACAAGACATGCCTGGGCAATTTTCCACATAGCTGGGTAGATGCCGGCATGGCTAGGAATGCGGCAAGTTCTGGAGCACAGGTCTTCAGTACTATTGCTGGAATGTTGTCAGGGCCCATAACCTTTGCAGTATCCAGTGCCTTCAGCCATTTCTTGATATCACGTGGAGTGAATTGAATTGGCTGAAGACTGGCCTATGCGATGCTGGGGACCTCCAAAGAGGGCCAAGATGGATCATCCACTCGGCACTTCTAGCTAAATTGTAGCAATTCAGCCTTATCTTTTGCACTGATATGCTGGGCTCCTCTGTCATTGAGGAAGGGGATATTTGTGGAGCTTCCTCCTCCAGTGAGTTGCTTAATTGCCCAACATCATTCATGACTGGATGTGGCAGGACTGCAGAGCTTAGAGCTGATCCGTTGGTTGTGAGATTGCTTAGCTCTGTCTGTCACTTGCTGCTCATGCTCTTTGCCACACAGGTAGCCCTGTCTTATAGCTTCACCAGGCTGACACCTCAATTTTAGGTTTGTCTGGTATGCCCTCCTGCACTCTTCATTGAACCAGGGCTGATTCCCTGGCTTGATGGTAATGGTAGAGTGGGGAATATGCTGGGCCATGAGGTTACAGATTGTGTTCGAGTACAATTCTGCTGCTGCTGATGGCCCACAGTGCCTCATGGATCCCCAGTCTTGAGTTGCTAGATCTGTTCGAAATCTATCCCATTTAGCACAGTGGTAGCGCCACACAACATGATGGAGGGTATCCTCAATGTGAAGGCGGGACTTCATCTCCATAACGACTGTGCGATGGTCACTCCTACCGATACTGTCATGGACAGATGCATCTGCAGCAGGAACATTGGTGAGGATGAGGCAATGTATTTTTTCCCCCTTGTTGGTTCCATCACCACCTGTTACAGACCCAGTCTAGCATCTATGTCATTTAGGACTCGACCAGCTCGGTCTGTGGTGGTGCTACCGAGCAACTTTTGGTGATGGACATTGAAGTCCCCCACCCAGAGTACATTCTGAGTGCTTGCCATCGTCAGTATTTCCTCCAAGTGATGTTCAACATGCCAGCCATCACTGATTCATCAGCTGAGGGAGGGCGGTACATGGTAATCAGCTGGTGGTTTCCTTGCCCATGTTTGACCTGATGCCATGATACTTCATGGGGTCCGCAGTTGATGTTGAGGACTCCCAGGTAACTCCCTCCCGACTGCAAATCACTGTGCCACCACCTTTGCTGGGCCTCTCCTGCCAGTGGGACAGAACATACCCAGGGATGGTGATGGTGGTGTCTGGACATTATCTGTAAGGTATGATTCCGTGACGATGACTATGTCAGGCAGTTGTTTGACTAGTCTGTGAGACAGCTCTTCCAAATTCAGCACTAGCCCACCCAGCTGTTGGGGAGGAGGACTTTGCAGGGTCAACAGGACTGCAATTGCTGTTGTCACTTCCAGTGCCTGGGTCGACACCGGTCGTACGTCCGGTTTCTTTCCTTTTTTTGTGACTTTGTAGTAGTTTGTTACAACTGAGCGGCTTGCTAGGCCATTTCAGAGAGCATTTAAAAGTCAACCACATTGCTTTGGGTCCGGAGTCACAGGTAGGCCAGACCAGGTAAGGATGACAGATTTCCTTCCCTAGAGGAAGCTAGAGGACATTGGTGAACCAGATGGTTTTTTTACAAAAATCAACAATGGTTCCATGGTCATCATTAGACTTTTAATTCCAGATTTTTATTGAATTCAAATTCCACAATCTGCTGATTCGAATCTGCGGATTTGAACCGGGTCCCCAGAGAATTACCCTGCGTCCCTAGATTACTAGTCCAGTGACAATACCACTACGCTATCACCTCCACCTTAATGATTCAATGGTTGGAGGTAATTTTCAAGGTGGGGTTCACGTACTTCAGTTGCAAAACCTCTGGGAAACCCATGTTTTTGGGAGGCCCAATGCGATTTCAAGGCAATTTGGCACTTATCTGGGCAGTGTTGGCCTTCTGTTGAATTAAGCCCTGAGAAGGGAAGAAATCCAGCTCCTAAGAGCTGCCAGCCAATCACAGGCCGGCAGCTCTCCAGTATCAGCAGAGCCATTGAGAGCCACTGTCAGTATTGCTCTCGGGCCTTCACCAGGGGTCGAAGTCAGATCCCTGGAGAGGGATCATTGTAATGGGACGGGGGTACTTGGGAGGGGTGCGCTGGCAAGTGGGTGAGGGGGTTTGACAGCAGGGGGATGTGTTCCACCGGGTACCCCCCCAGCCAACCCCCCCACCCCCACCCCAGGTTCTGATGCCAGATCCCTCGATCAGGCATTTAGTGCCTGAGAATGAGGGACCCTCTCCCCAGTAGGCTGCAAGCAAAACAAGCAAGGTTTGCTGGGAAGGTTTTCCTTCCCACACCCAATGAGAGAAGACCATTAAGTGACCCTTAAGTGGCCATTCAAGTGCCTCAGTTGGCCTCTGGATGGGAAAGCCGCCCTTCACCTTCCCCACCCGGAGCTCGATTGAGGGGAGACGAGAAGGTGGTGGGAAATCCACCCTGCCCAGTCAAACAGTACCCTCAGCTTTCGAAAATGCCTTGCGGAGGGGTGGTGACAGTGGTGGGGGCATTTAATCCAGCCCTCCTTTTCTACTTTCAAGCGCCATAATCTCATTGTATGAATTGAGAGTAGGATGGCAAAATTGACATGTTCAATGCAGGGCATAGTGCTTTTCAATCTTTCAAAGGGAATTTGCTTTTTTGAATTTCATGACTGTACAGCACATAAATCATGGAAGTAAAAATAAATATTTATTGCACCAAGCTTTCTCATCCAGAGAATGTTCAGCTTTTTTATATTTTATTCAATCAAGGTGTGGCTACTAAATTCCTCACATTGTTTACAAATTGATTTTGAAATAATTTCTTCAGTGACAGTTTGTGTGTAAGTCATGTCATCACTGTACCATTATGCACAACCTTAGACTTAACCACCTGAACAAAGGATGTTCATCGTAAATGAATATGACTTTAAATGCATTCTGCTACATGTTGGAAGGAAACTTCATGCAGCTAAATGTTTTGTGAAGGCATAAAAACATTCAGATGGATTTTTAAAAGTGTGTACACAAATCTGTTAAGTTTTAATTAAAAGTTCATTGAGCACAGTGCGTTATCAGCATTTGAGATAATTAAATCTTTTTTACTGATGAACTATAGACCTCCATTTTGAAGACTCTCCATTATGAAGACCAAGCTGACTACAGCTCCAGTTCAATGTTTTATTTGAACTGATGTGAGAGGCAGGGTGAATGAAGAGTTTATAAATGCGTTTTTACTTACTTGCGCATACTTCCTTTTAGCAACAGATTTAAAAACACTGCATTTTCTTTGCATTGTAGCCTATATAACATTTTGCCTCAAATATGCCACAAAAAAATAAATTATCTGGTGATGCAAGTCATTGCTACTTCTGGGACCTCGCTGCACATAAATTGGCTGGTATATATGTGTGCAAAGCTGAAGCGTGTGCATTTCCAAATAATTCATTGCCTGTGATGTCCTTAGGGTATGAGAGGCACAATAAGAATTGAAGTTCTTTTTATCTTCTTGCCTTTAAGAAACTCCAAAAGTATTCCTGAACACCCGTTGTAAGGTCACAAGGGAAGACTGCAGAGAGAGAGGCAGAGGGTAAGTCACAGTAGGACAGATGTGGGTGGAACAAAAAAGAGATGGGACACTGAGAGGGTATAAAGAACAAGGGAAAGCGGCTTAAGGATATCAAGAATTCATAGCACTATTCTCTGCTGCTGCCCATACTTGGAACTATCAAAGTTTAACCAAATTATACAACTGCTCTTCAGCAGCACACAGTTTATGCCTGTTTCTGTTGTTGTAATTCATCCATCGTGCTTAATCACTCATTCAAACTCATATCACAAATAGAATTAAACCCAAATTATTGGCAACAAAAAAATTGAGGTTATGGCACTGTTTTACAACAGACAACACTGAGATTGAGGTTGGCCAAGCTAAGTTATACTGTCAGCTCCAATTTACACTTTGCTCAGACTCATGCCCAAATCCATCAATATGGTTGGCACTTTGCTAAAAAAAATAGAAGTTTCAAAAATGACCTTTAGAGTTAATTTCAACATCTGTTACATCTAATGCTAAGCTGAAGGGAAGCATGAGGAGATGGCACACATCAGTAGCCAGAATATGTTCACTGTCAGTTCAGTGACTTCATGCCCTTGTAATGTTACAGATTTTGAGGTCAGTGCACTTGAAGATGATATGGAGCCAAAACCAGACCTGTTAATGATATTTTATTTCTGCATGGAACTGGAATCGCTTTTCTGTAGTGTTGACATCAGGTCATAAAGAAAATGAGGCGGACACAGGGCACAGTGCCTCAGGAACATAGGACATCCGAACATAAGAACAGAAGTAGGCCAATAAACCTGTTCAGCCTATTCTGTCATTCACCAAGACCATGGCTGATCTTCATTCTACCTCCATCCTTATATCTGCCCCATAACTCTTAAAACCTATGATTAACAAAGACTTATCAAGTTCAGATTTAAAATTAACAATTGATCTGACACCTTCTAAAACTCCTTGAGTGTGGAAATGTTTCCTAATTTCACTCCTATAAGGGCTGGTTCTATTTTTTAGACTATGCCCCCCATCTCATCCATTTCCAGTGAAAATAATTTCTCTCTATCTAGCCTATGTGATCCTCTTAAATACCTTCAAAATTCATGATCAAGAATGTGCCTTTTACCCTCAACATCAACAGAGCTCTCCTTCTTCTATAGCATTTCAATTCATATAGAATCATAGAACGGTTGCAGCACAGAAGGAGATCATTTGGCTTGTTGTGGGCATGCTGGTTCTCTGCAGGAGCAATTCACCTTGTGCCACTCTCCTGCTTTCTCGCTGTAGGCCTGCATGATTTTCCTTTTCAGATAATAATCCAATTCCCTTTTGAACCTGCCTCCACCACGTTCTCAGGTAGTACATTCCAGATCCTAACCACTCACAGTGTAAAAAAAAGTCTTTCCTCACATTAAAATTGCTTCTTTTGCCAATTACATTAAATCTGTGCCCTCTGGTTCTCAATCCTTCCACTAATGGGAACAGTTTCCCTTTCTATTATGTCTGGGCCCCTCATGATTTTGAATATCTCTATAAAATATGCTCTCATCCTTCTCTTCTCTAAGGAGAACAACCCCAGTTACCCATGTAACTGAAGTTCCTCAATCCTGGAAGGATTCTCGTGAATCTTTTCTGCAACCCCTCCAATGCCTTCACATACGTCTTAAAGTGTGGGGCTGAGTTTTACGTTCTGTGGGGTGGGCCCCTGTCCCGATCAGGCGTAAAATCACATGAGATGACGTCGGCCGAGTGTTCCGATGTCATCGCACACTCAGCGGGCACACGCAAAAGTTGGAAGCGCACCCACCGATAATTAAGAGGGCAATTAAGCCCATTAACGCCACAATTGTCTCCGAATTTTCGTGGCCCGTCTAACCTTACGGTTGGCGGATGGGCAAATCGGCCAGGCCATGGTAACGTGGCCTGAATTTTTCACTCGTCGGGCACACGCAATCGGCAAGCCCAGAGGCAGAAGTGAAACAGGCCCCCGACTGTAATTTCACACTGGCTGGCCAATTAACGGTCAACCAGTGTGAAATGTACACTGGGAAAGGCTCAGCACTGCCAGTGGGGGCAGGAAGAGGGCAGGCGCCGATGTCACTGCAGGTGCTGGTGAGCGCTTCCGCTGAGCTCCCTAAAGGCAGACAGCTGCCTCAGGGAGCTGCAGGCGACCACAGAATAAACAAAAGAACAAAAATGCTGCAAAATATGTCCATGCAGCACAATCAAGCACCTGAAAGCAAACCTCATAAAAAAATAGTCCCCAACTTTTTCTTTTTATTTTATTTCCCAATGGAGATTTCATCCCGTCCTGGACCGAGGTTTGAGCAAAAATGTAAAGGCTGCCTGGCCAATTGGCTCATCCGCCAACCTAAAAATGGACGGGCCATGAGTAATCACTTTCAACTGCCTCCTTAATGGGCTTAATTGCCCATTTAATTGTCAATGGGTGCACTTCCAACTGCCATGCGCGCTGGCCAAGCGAGGTATCGCGCGATGATGTTGGGATGCTTACCTGACGTCATCTCGTGCTATTTTGTGGCTGAACAGGTTGGGCGCATGCCCAACTGCAGTACGTACATTGAGTTCAACAACTTCAGATCATGAACTCTCTCCTCCATTCCCACCCCTTTTCCAACCCCCTTCTTTCTAATAATTATTATATTTTTTTAATATATTTTTCTTTTCCCACCTATTTCTATTATTATTTTTAAATTTACTTCCATCCATTGTTTTACCTTTTATCCTATTTTGATCCCTTCCCCCCACCCCACCCCCACCAGGGCCATCTGTTGCTTGCTCATCCTGCTTTCTACCCTTAAAGTCACCATTAGCGCACCCTTTAGCTAATATCACCACCGTCATCACCCCTTTGACCTTTTGTCTATGACATCTTTGGCAATCTCTCCTTTGCTTCCACCTATCACTGGCCCTCCATCCAGCTCCAACTGTCCCACCCCCTTAAACAGCTTATATTTCACCTCATTTCTATTTCTCTTTAGTTTTGATGAAGAGTCATATGGACTCAAAATGTTAACTCAGTCTTCCTCTCCACAGATGCTGTCAGACCTGCTGAGTTTTTCCAGCTATTTTTGTTCTTGTTTAAAATTCTGGCCCGTGACTTCCTTGATTTTGTACTCCCTGCCCCTATTTATGCTATACACTTATCTACAGCGCTCTCAACCTGTCCTGCCACCTTCTATGATTTGTGTACATATACCCCTGAATATTTTTTTTCTTTTTACTTTTGGAAATCTCTACAAAAGCAGTAAGAATGGCAGTGTGGCAGTGAACTATTCATGATTGGACATTTGGCCAATCAATGGTATATTTGAGGTATTTATTATTTGCTTTTGAGATGTGGGCAATTCAGGCAGGATTGCATTTATTGTTCATCCCTAGTTGCCTGAGAAGGTGGCAGTGAGACTTGTCCTTGCCTGTATGAAAGCTGAGATGAGGTCTGGAACTGAATGGTCCTGACAGAACCCAAATTGAGCATGAGCAAGCAGGTTATTGGTAAGTAGTTTTTACTTGCTGGTACTCTTGATGATCCAGCCATCATCTTACTGATGATTGGGAGTAGGTTGTTATACCATAATTGCCTGAGTTAAATATATCCTGTTTTTACAGAAAGACATACCTCGGCAATCTTCCACTTTGTTGAGGTAGTGTTGCTGTCATTGCTGTCTTGGAACAGCTTACCTAGGAGAATGGCTAGTTACAGTGTAAACAACTTCAATAGAGACCATCGCTTCTGCTGTATCCAGCATAACCAGTTATTTCTTAATATCACGTGGAGCGGAACAAACTGGCTAGACACTGATATTTTTGATAGTGGAGACTTCATGAAGTGGTTGAGTAGGATTATCCACGCGGTACTTTTGGCTGAAGACATTGCAAACATTTCAGCTCTTTCTTGTAGTCTACCATAGTTGAAAGTAGGAATGAATGTTGGAGCTTCATGTCCCAATAGTTAACTGGTTGTCAACCACCACTCCTGCCTGGAAGTGAGAGAGCAACAGAACTTTCCTTTGATCAATTGGTTGTGAGACTGTTTAGTTCTATCTGGTGTGCACTGATTCTGTATTGTAGTTTGAGAAAGGTCACTGATGCAGGAACTATGCAAATGTTTCCCTTTCACTACATATCTGTGTGTTGATTAACTGAAAGGGCACACTTCTGTTCAGTTTGGTTTGTGGAGAAAGCTTTGCAGCTTTGTATATGTATGATATTTTCCCATTGCTTCGATGGATGACTGTTCAACAAGAGCGATTGTTCGTCGTCTAGGTTGATGTTGTCTCATATGTGATGTTAAGCCAAAATTTGATTTGCTGAACCAAATGCAAATAGTACATATGAAGTCATTGTTGGAGGGGTGGGTGAAAGCACTAGCTTTCTGCTGGGCTTGCTTGCCTGTAGGAACCTGATTCTTTTCTCCTCAATGTTGAGATTGTCTGATGACAGGCACTTCTCCATTTGAATCTGTCCAGGCTTGTTTTTTTTGCCTATGCAGTGGATTCCAATTTTCAGGCCCCAGGAATTGTCTTTCAGGATGTTTTTGTATCTAAGTTTGGGACTTCCTATGGTGCAGATTCCCATGCTCAGCTGGCTGCAGAGTACCCATCTGGTATGCAGGGATCCTCCATGTGACCCATATGGCCAACCCATTGAAGTTGAGTTCTGATGAGCATGCTCTTGATACCAAGTATGCATCACCTTGCGAGAACTTCGGTGTTAGGGAATTTGTCCTGCTACTTGATGTTGCAGATGGACCTTAATCTGTGAAGGTGGGATGGGCAATAAATCCCATTTTAGGGATTGGCAATAAATGCTGGCCTACACAGCAATGCCTACATCCTGTGAAAGAATAAAAAAAAATGTATCATGTTGCTTTATGTGATACAATTTCTGTAAACAATATCTCATATTGAAATTGTTTTAGATATTTCAGAGTATGTAATGATTTTTAAAAAAACAGTGACTGTTTGAACTCATCTACTCTACATTTTACAATAGGCTTACTGAAGGATATGTCCTGGTGAGGAGCAAGTCTGAACAGCTGGCACGAAAGAGGAGTTGAGGTCTGGGGCAGATCATTCACGATCTTATTGAATGGTGGGGCAGGCTTGAGGGAACAAATGGCCTACTCCTGTTCCTATTTCTTATGTTCTTCAACTGACGTTATTGATGAATGCTTTGAGTTGCAAATCATGAACTGTTCATACTTGGTTTATATTTTCGTGTGACGGTTGTACTATCTAGTCATAGGTTATTTATCCTTGTAACATAAGTTGAGGAGAGGTATGACTAATGTTTTCTATTGATGAAGTATCATGGCGCAACCAATGATAAATACTGAGCTGTTCAAATCCCGGAGGGAAACTTGAGACAACTGCCACAACTATTTTTCAAGTTGTATATATTTCGAGATGCGGGCTTTGAATTCAATAGTAATCAGACGACCAAGCCTTATAGGTTTTTACAAAACTAGATAAAACATTTATTAATAAGAGAAATGATTTTAAGTACATATATATTTCTTCAAATTACCATGATAATAACTTCTAAATCCCCTAAATAATCTATCTCCCAGTTATACCTCCATTAAGGCAACAATAAAACATAGATTTTAAAAGACACAAGCAAAGAAACATAACACCCTGAACAATCCAATTCAAAGTGAGCTTTCTTAACTTCTTTGTAGACAGCAGCTTGAAATGTAGGTGCTGAAGGCTTTTCACACTTGTTAGATCTTAAAATGTCTACCCTTACATACAGCCTTCGCTCCTTTATACATATTTTCCCCTTTGAATGCAAATTTCCATTGTTAACTATGTCTTTGGACTTTACCATTATGATAATAAAAAATTCTCATAGTACTAATTTTACCAGTAATCTTTGGGAAAAATAAACACACAGTTTCTGAACTTCACTTGGCTAGGTGACACATTTCATCCCTCTTTCAAAAACAACCTAGACTAGTTTATTTAAAAATGCAAATATCCTTTTACACCCTACATTCAAAACTTCCCCTTGGCCAGGATTTCCTGGTCGACAAGCGAGGAAGGGGGGGGTGGTGGCACTCACTGACATGTAAAATGACACGCGATGATGTTGGGCGGAATTCCCAACGTCACCCCGTCCCATTTCAATTTTTAGGTAGGCGGGGGGGGGGCGGGGAGGTGCTCAACAGTATCAGCTGTCAATGGCCAATTGAGGCCATTGACAAAGTTGTTGAAGTAATTAATGGACCCGCCCGTCCAACCTTAAGGTTGGCGGGCTGGCCCTGAGCCCTGGCGGGCATTAGAAAAAGCATGAAACCTCATCCACAGGTGGGATAAGGTTTCATGTAGGTTTTAAAAAATGTAATTAAAGTCTATTTAAAAGTGATGGACATGTCCCAATAGTGTCACATGAGGGGACATGTCAGGGAATTTTTTTGTGGAGCTGATCTCCCTAAGGCAGCACTTAGCCTCAGGGAGATGAGTGAGCTCTTTTACACGCTTGCATGAAAAAGCTCACTCTCGGCTCAGGGAATCCCCCTCCTCCCCCACTACCCCCCACCCCTCCCCTGCCTCTGCGTGCCTAGTCCTAAAACTTCCCCCCCAATGAGGGGAAAATTCTGCCCCATATTTACTACTTAGCATTTTAAACCTAGATTATCTTTTAATGTGTCAAAGCCTTCAGACCAGCTTCCTTTAATTCAATTAAGTCACACACACACACACGCACACAGATATATGCAGACACAAATACCACTATTTACAATAAATTCTAATAACATTATTCTATTTTCCTGACATGAAGGGATAGGATGCAGGCACATTAGGTATCTGATTTCAAATGGATTGGGACAGCAGAAGTAGAAATCATATTTGTAAAGCCCACAGGAAAAGAGTTAAGTCACCAATCAGGAAGTAGTTTTTTCATTCAGAGTCATCATCCTCTATGTTTATCTACTGAGATATGGGTGAGTGTGGAGTCACCATGGTCCTTTAAAAAGGAACTCTATGATTTTCTGATAGAAAGGAACATTTCCACTTAAAGCAGGTAAGTTGCTTAAAAAATTGTTGAGTCTTTTGGGCAACTACAATGTCCTGGAATATAACCAGAAAATGGAAATACTCAGCAGGTCATGCAGTATTTGTGGATATAGAAACGGAATTGACATTTCAGGCTGATGAACTGGGAATGTTTATAGATATAATAGATTTTAAGCAAGTGGAAGAGAAAAGGGTGCGAAAAAGAACAAAACAGAAGTTCTGTGATAAGGTGGAAGGCAGGAGAGAGTAAATGACAAAGAGTTGGTGGGCCATGTTGTGATATGGTGCACATGTAAATTTATGTAGCATCTCTTAAACTGCTGACAATTACTACCACCAAGAGAGGATGTGATGTAGTAGTCCCATGACTCTGTACCCAGAACACAGCAGCAGTAGAAGTCATAAGCCTCCCAGTTAACATTGTATGTATATCTTATAGTCTTATCTTCTAATAAATAACCCAACTTATTGTTTTACCAATTCTTGCTGTATGATTGGTACGTTTGTGTTTAATAGAAGAATGTAACATGGTGGCAGTGTGGTTTTTGAAGATTTGACTGAGAAATCTACAAGCCTCAACCCTCTCAAATGCAGCAGAAGAGCTGGTGTGGAAGTGAAACAGACGTCAAATATAACTCATGGTGTGTAAGTGATTCTGTAGTACTGTAGGGATCCAACACATTGTACCTTCATTCTGGGACATTGCCCTTCATACTAGGCAGCAGTCACCGGGTCCCAGTAAGATTATTCAAATTTGGGAGAGCTTAATTAGTATAATACTACCTGCTGCAAAGTGTATAGAGGAACAGAGATTAAAATGCTGACACTGGAGAGTCTAAGTTTAAGTAGAACTCTACAAAGATGGGAATTCATTACTGCTACTTCAGACTATTGCTTTGGCAGATCAGAGGGCTGATTAAATACTGGACACTGGGATAGGGAAGAAGAGTCCATCCAGTAACAACTTCTAATGTCTAGAAGAAGGCAGTTAAAAGTATTTTTCTTTGTCTAACTTTGCCCTTTAAGCTTGTAGTCCATTTTTGTACCAAAAAGCACTGTATTTTGGGTGGAGCTTCAGTAAGACCTGGAAACCAGAAACAGCTCAACAGTGCCACCATTACAGTCAAGCAGCAATCTATTACCCTCTAAGGCTGTGGCCATGTATGGTACTGCAACTCAGGGAGCCAAACCAAATTCTGAAGGGCTCTAAAAAAGCCTCAATAGCTGTTCCAGATATTTTCAGCAATCCTGCAAAAGTCACAGGATGACTACAAACTTTCCAACACTCACTTTGAAGGTGATGGACCTCCTGTCTGAGTTTATCTTGTTCCCCCCCTCCCCCAACAATGCATGGAGCTCTGTTTTCTGGATATCAATTTCGTCGAACCAGACAAACAAGCCATAGAAATTAAAATTGCTACAAGCAATGAAAACCTCCAAAGACTGAACATTGCCTGTCAGACAATGAAATTAAAAATACAGATAAAATATGGTCAACACTTGAAGATCAATTACACGTGAAGCTCAATTGCATCATCTGGAATTCATGTCTTTTAAGCAACAACCAACAGAGACCATTGATCAATTCATAAATAGATGCAGAGACTAAGGGTTACTATGACTTCATGGCAACAGAGCTAGCCAAAAGAAAAATTGACCTTGTGATAGCATCTACCCCGATAGAAACATTCTATAAAAACCTCTCGGACCAACCCAAAGATTACAGTATGGAAGCACCATTGCAAAGCGAAGCCTGTGGATCTGTCTACCTAGTAGTATGGCTATGTGTAATATGTTCACCTTTGGCACGTTAGCCAATTCATGTAACTCTAGTGAGCAATGCGAGCAGTGCCTCATACATACACCCAGAAAGGGCCCAGCTTTTAATGATATAAGCAAGGCATGGGACACCAGAGGACACTAAAAGTGCCAAGTTAGAAAGCAACAGCTGGAACAAGTGTTTCGACATTGCAGGAGACAACAACTGGAGACCAGACAGGGAAAGCATTCCAGTCAACCAAGAGCGCATAACATACATTGTCCAAATAATGAAAAGTCTGGCAAAGGTACAAGGTCACATGATGAGGATAATCAAACTAACGATGCAAAAAGTGAGCAGACATTCCACACAGTTAACATCAAAGAATGTTTTGCACAGTGTTGCCGATAGAAACCTTTTTGTCACCATCCAGATTATATTCCCGCAGATGCACAACAGCACAAATTGTATGCAAAACTAGATACCAGTGCAGGTGCAAACATCCCTCCACACGGAAAGGTATGTACCCACAGATGTGGCAAGTAATGTTTCAACAAACTACTGCCAAATTTACCAGCGTATAATGGTTTGGAGATTCTGTCCCTGGGATCCATTCCACTCCGGTGTCACTACAAGAACTTACCCTGGTCACCCCAGATATTTTACGTTGTGGGTAACAGGTTAGCCAACCTAAACATCAGGCAAAAAGTTCTAGGATAACACCCAACTGATGGTACATGGAATCTGGTAGAAATCATCAGCATTTGCCCATAAACAAGATCCTAACAAATAGGAGCGCCAAATGGCATGACAATACAACAGAACAGATGCAAATCAGAACAATACTAGAACCAGAAACACCGAATAACCCAATTGCAAATAGAACAGATCTAAGACACAACTGAAACACAGCACTCATTCCAACAACCAGTATTCTGAAAACATATAGCAACATCCAGCCAAGATCACCATAACTAAGTCTGGATGGATAAACAAACCACTAATATGGTTTGAGTGGAGAAAGAAGCTCTGTGGTGAGCAATAAACAGTCTCTACCAAAGCATCCTAGTCTCAGTGCTGTCTTCACAACCAGGCTTGGGACTTTTCTCTAACACATGTACATCATATCACAACATCCCCTTTGTTCTAAACTACAGGTTTACCCTTAAGGATCAAACTATTTACATGACAGCAAGATAAATAACATTGTGGCTGAATATACCCCTGTACTAAGCAATAAATTTATAAGTCTGTGAAACATTTGTCATTATGATGTGACTTGTGCATGAGTGATAAATCTGTAATTTCACTGGCTGACCAAATATATACTGAACTATTTAAAAAGGACTTTTTAAAGACAAGAAAAGATACTGACTAAAGATACAGACGCTCCTCTATGAGGATATCCAACAATTTCTTTGGACAAGCATTTCTTCTTGTGAAATAATCTGACAACAGATGACTTGCGTTGACCCATTTTATTTTGAATATCTCCTTACTTTCCAACATCGGTTTTAAACTCGCGAGATCAATCCTCAACCTCTTTTCCATAACACTTTTTGTTGAATGGACACTGTCCCAGAATGGTTATCTGTATAGGCATATAGGATCTATGGGCACATTTTTCCCTGGTTGTCCCATATATAGGAGTTTCTTAAAATATAGCCATATCTGTCACTTCTACTAGCGCAAGTGTCTCTGCAGCTAAGGTGTTTTTACCTACTCTCTTTATTTTCTTCAATTACCATGCTAATAGACATCATTTATTGTTTCTTTTCATTAAATACATAATGAATCCTGCTTTATTTGAATACCCATTGGGAAGGTTAGTGCACGAGACATCACTAAAAATGACTAATTTCATCCCTTCTGGGTCACTCAGGTCTGGAAATCTGAGTGTCCATTCTTCTAAACTTAATTCCTTCAATGTCTCATTTGCTTTTAGCACTTCCCTAACAATAGCATATTTCAGCTTGTTGCTCAATTCTAATACATCATAACACGCATCCGGTCTAGTTTGTGTGTATAACCAGTTTATTTGCCCAATTAAGCTTCACAATTGGTTTGCTTCTTCCTTGGTTGTAGCATCTTCCTTTTGTGAGGATCTGGCCTGATTTATCGGGATCTTATTAACATTCCCTAGGTAAGGCTGTTGATTTAGGGTTATTCCCAACTTAGTCTGCCTAATGTCCAGGCGTATATGCTTAAAAGCTCCAGAAGCTCGACTTCTAATTTTATCCATCTCAAATGTTTCTAAAAGTTGCAGGTCCATCCCCACCCAGCCCCCCTACCCCCACCCCCCGCCGCAGATAATCATCTACGTGCAATAAGAAAATGCCTGCTGGTTTTCTTTCATCATACCAATAAAACATTACTGGATCTGGTTTTAGCTAAAGACAACCAGCTTTTAGTAGGACAGACCTAACTGAAAAATACCATACCTTGGATGCATCATTTAGCCTTGTTCAGCCCCCATAATTTCCCCTCAATATCTCCAGCTTCTTTTGGAGGCTTTAAGAATACTTCTCTTTGAAATTGCTCCCCTTGCAAAAATGCAGCTTTGACATCAATGGATTTGCGTTCCAATGAGTACATCACTAAAAATGCTAGGAAAATCCTCAAACTTAGAGTCTACTCTAATTTACTGGTTGCCAATTGTTCCTCAAATCGCCTAACTACAAGTCTGGCCTTAGGTTTATATGTGCCATTGGCGGGTACTTTCTCTGTACATATCTATCCATGGGACAACACTGGCTGTCCTCTGTCTGGCAGCTCTGTGCAAACACCAAACTCTCCAATTGCCAAGTTCTTTTTATTTTGCCTCCTTTGCCAATTTATTATCTAACTTGTTAGGACCTATTGGAGCTTCGCTATCATAGGGGCTAATATTTCTTGTATTGCTCCTTGCCTGTTCATTGGTCCTTGATCTTCTTAAACTAAATCTCCTGCCCCAATCTGGACTACTACTACTCTACCTGTCCCTCCTGTGACTCGATTTCCTTTCACAAGTTCTTGATCTTTACCTTGGGCTGTGGTCACTATTAGGCCCACTGTCTAAACTTACACTACATTTCCTGGCTCTCCGCATTTTTACTTCCTTCTGCCAATCCATTGATCTGATATCCTGCCCCCTTGTCTTGTACATTCAGCCAGTTTTGTATTTACCTGTTCCTGCCCTTCCAACTATGGTGGCTTCCCTCCACTCACTAGCCCCATCTAGCATACGTACCACTCTAGTTCCAACTTTCGGTAGTTGATCTTTGTGTTAAATTGCCCAATCCTGACCTTCATTTTTACTCTCAGTAGAAAGATGGGGATATTGGTGGAGTCATTTCCTCCAGTGAGTTGTTTTATTGTCCACCACCATTCACGACTGGATGTGGCAGGACTGCAAAGCTTAGATCTGACCCATTGCTTGTAGAATCAATTAGCTCTGTCACTTGCTTATTGCTTATACTGTTTGATATGGAAGTGGTGTTGTGGCTTAACCAGGTTGCCTAGGTACCTAGGCTGATGCCGGTTGGTCCATCCTATTTCATTCCTTATTGACTTGTTTTTAGCTGTTTACTACAGCTACTTTGAGATCATTTCAGAGGGCATTTAAAGTCAACCGCATGGAGGCCAGACCAGGTAAGGACAACAGATTTCCTTCCCTAATGGACACTGGTGAACCAGATGAGTTTTTCCAACAATTGACAATGGTTTCATGATCATCATTAGACTTTTTAATTCCAGATTGTTATTGAACTCAAATTCCACTATCTGCTGCAGTGGGATTCAAGCTCGGGTTCCCACAGCATTACCCTGAGTCTCTGGATTACTAGTCTGGTGCCAAAACCATTAAACCACCACCTCCTCTTTATTAATATTATTTACTAAGAAAATAGTTTTATTGTCTTTGATCATTTATAGATGTCAAATTTTAGGATGGCTGGAAGCAATCTGATTGACTCCCATTATGAAGTATGTTTGTCGTTTGTGATTTTGCCATTTGTGAGGTTTCATCAGAACAAAGCCCCCATGAATGGTGGGACTTCACTGTATATTAAATTGAAAGAAGCACAAGTAAATCACTGCTTCACCTGTAAGGAGTGTTTTGGCCCTTGGGCAGTGAGGAAAGGTGGCAGCTGTTTGTGATTCTGACACTTTCACCTCCTCGAGACACATCTTTTTTTCTTCAACTTGTCCCATTATCATTCCCTTTGACCTTGCACCCCCAACTCTCTTTTCATTTAATCTCTTCCACCCTGTCAGAGACCTTCCCTTTTGACCTTTATTCCCATCTCCTTCCTTTCACTTGCTTGACACCTATTACATCTCTAACTTTATCCACTTCTGATGAAAGGTCATCGACTGCAACATTGACTCTCTTTCCCTCTCCACACATGTTGTTGGGCCTGCCGAGCATTTCCAGCATTTTCTTTTTATTTCAGATTTCTGCAGGAAATAATTGAAATTTCTCAGCGGAGCATTCTCTGGGGTTTTTAGTTGGCCACTTTCTTTTTCACTTCCTCCCCTCCATCACCAGTAGGGAGTATTGTTAGATGGTGGATGGGTGTTATTTGTGTTTACAACTCGAATGGGGCAGCCTTGACGTGTCTTTTCTTACTCTCCCATCATGTCACTCAGCAAGTTTCTCTTGTGATTAACTGAGTCATACACATCAGAAAAGGCTAAATATTCTATCTGTGATCAGAGTTGACTTCAACATCTCTGGATTAGACAAGGGCCGGAATCGTCCCAGGTTTGCACTAAGTGCGGGAGCGGGTGGGTAAAACAATGTTTTACCCCCTTGGCTATGATGGCAGGTTTTCACGCCATATCATCCCAAACACGCCACATTAGCTATGCATTCCCGAGAAAAATGCCATTTCGATGGTGGGCGGGATCTCATCCGCCCGCTGTGTCATCACCTTGCCACTGCATCAAGCCGGGCGCCATATTTAAAGTTCAGCTGCGTGTAAACATCTCAGTGCTTCCTTCCCACTCATGACTACTGCAGGGAAGATGTCTACAAATGGCAAAAAGACTGCAGTCCCCAGGTTTAGTGACGCCTTTTGGGTGCTGTGGAGGGCAGCCACGATGTCCCCTACCCCCGCTCTAAGCATAGAGTGGGCAGCAGCATGACCCACCAGGATTGGCAGTGGTGATCGGTGCTAATGCTGCACAGAAGATGTTGGCCATCCAATGCAGCTTGAGGATGAAGGATCTCATGCATGCAGCCAGGGTGAGGCAACCATCTCATCACTCTAAAATCACACACTCAAGCCCATCACATATTCACTGGCATCTCACACTGCCAGCTCAAGGGATGTCACCACTCATTCTCACACACATACCCTCACATGTCCATCTGGTCTCATCTCCTCTGCAGACTGCAACCTCAGCCCTCACCATCTTGAGGCCATTTGCACAGATGAACATGTGTCCCCACACACACCCTGTACAGCCCTTGTCCTGCAGCCTCTTCCTTGTCTGAGGCCACTTCTCCCCCTTCGCCAAGCAAGTCCCAGCCCTGCAGCTATTGTAAAGCCACTCACAAATGGCTGTTCTGGTAGGTAGAGACCTGCCTGTGAGCCTGTGATGTGGTGCTGTCTGTGAAGCCTGGCACTGCTGACTGTGAGTGCTGCCTGAAGCAAGGTGGGCAAATAAACCTTGAAGTCCCGAGCAAAGTGGAGCTCGCCAGGTGCACGTTGCTTATGTGCTGTTGTGAAACACGTCAGCGTGTTTTCCCACCAATGTGGGCGGACGATCCAGTGGAGGGGGGGGTGCTGGGGGGTGATGGGGGAGGTGGGGGAATGATTCCAGCAGGCTGGCCTAATAAAGATATGCTCGTGTATTACAGTGAGGTTCCCAACGTCCGATGGCAGAGCAATGGCGGGATGAGCAGATGATCGAGAACAGGTTTCATGCCATCATGAAACCAATTGTGCCATACTTTCCGTTCACACCACGAAACATGCCCAACACCAGTGGGCGTGGAAAATCCAGGCCAAGGACCATTATCCGGTGACACCTGAGAAAGATATATCAGCACACCTTTGAGTGAGAGCAGAATTGGCTCAATCTATGATTGTTTAATAGCCTCCTAACCTTCGCTATAGAGTTTTACACATGGCAAATGGCCAATATGGTGAAGTATCAGAAGACAAACAGTACTTATTCAGCCTACTGTTCTGTAAAATGATTCTAAATAGTTGTTTATGTTGGGTTTGTTTTCACTGCTCTTTACCTGTTGCAGCTTTCAATAGTGAAATCATAGTAGATAAGATAAAAATACTAGACAATATAAAACATTAATAAACTCTCCAGGGACATCAGTATATGAAAGAGTTATGAGTCTAATAACCGATATCATAACATCAAATGGCACCTTCAGCAAAGAAACATATTATCACAGGAAGCATTAAAATGATTATGTGATGGTTTTACAGCAGCAGTACCACCATGCAACTTTTCATTGAGGGACTGAATAGTCTCCCATGTGTGCATAAATTAACAAGATATGTATTTTTTGTCTGAAGTCTAACAAAGGAATTTGTGTTAACAACTACAGTGTCAGGTATGCAAAATGGACAAAATAATAGTACAGATGGCCACGGATAGGTAGGTATTCAATACACAGAAACACTTTTTAAAAATCAGGATGTTGGGAATGAGACAAGTGAAGTGGGCACTTTTCATTCTAACGCTAGCAAATTTGCTGAACCTAGGGAAGGCTATTCTATCAGCAGGATTTGCTGAGCAAACACCAATTCCACAGCTGGTAAACAGCTCTCAGCCTAATATTTCTGTGTATGTCGTGTTCGTGAGGAATCTTGTCTGCTCGCTGCCCATATCAGAACACAGTGGAAATGCTGGGAACCTCACTCTCTGGCACACTGGGGGAGCAAAGCCTCACTCACAAGCCAAGGCCAGAGCCAAAACCAGGCAGGATAAAAAAAAAGAGATCCTAAATATAAGTTATGATTTAACATGACTAAACACCTAGGACATTTTTCTAACACTATGTACCTTTGCAGAGATTCTTGGTAAAGAAGGAAAGGTGCAACATAAATCAATAAAAGGTAGACATAGAGAAGATATTAGATGTTTCCACTTGTAGGAGGACCAAAACCAAAGGTCACTGTTATAAGATAGTCACGAATAAATCCAATATGGAATTTAAAAGTGTCTTCTTTTCCCAGAGAATCAAACTCGCTACCTCAAAGAGTATTTGAGATAAATAGCATAGCTGCATTTAAGGCAAAGCTAAATAAAGACACGAGGAGAAAGGAATAACATGTTATTTTGATCTGACATGATTGTGAAAGGTAAAATACTCTTCCTCAGTCTTCTTGCTCTGTCTGTGACCTTTGACACAGTTGACCTCACCATCCTCCTCCAACACCTCTCCACTGTCATCTGGCTGGATGGGACTGCACGAACCTGATTCCGTCTTTACCGACTTTATCGTAGCCAGAGTGTCACTTGTAATTGCTTCTGTTCCCACTCCTGCACTATTATCTCTGATGTCTCCCAAGAGTCTATTCTTGTATCGTTCCTAGTTCTCATATACATGCTGCTCTTGTTACTGTATGAGTGGAAATTTCCTTCAATTAAATATTGGGAAGAATGAAACCATTGTCTTCAGTCCCTGTTACAAACTCAGTTCCCTAGCCACCAACTCCATCCAGTTCCCTGGAAACCATCTGAGGCTAAACCAGGCTTTTCACAATCTTGGTACCATGATTGACCCCAAGCTGAGTTTCCAACTACATATCCACTGCATAAAACAGCCGATTTCCATCTCCCTAACATTGGCCCACTTTGCCCTTGCCTCAGCTCACTGCTGCTAAAACCCTAAATCATGTCGTTGTTACCTCCAAATTTGACTATTTCAATACACATTCTGGCCTTCCACATGCCACCCTCCATAGACTTGAGGTCATCCAAAACTCTGCCTCCCATGTCCTTATTCACACCAAATCCCATTCCCCTGTGCTTACTGATCTACGTTGGCTCCTGGTCAAGTAATGCCTTGATTTTAAAATTCTCATCTATGTTTTCAAATTCCTCCGTGGCCTGGCCCCTGCCTATCTCTGGAATCTCCTCCAAGCCCCACAGAACTCCAAGATATCTGCACTTATCTAATTCTGACCTGCTGAGAAACCCTGCAGTTAGTTGCTCAACCTTCAGTTGCCCAGGCACTAAAACTCTGGAATTCCCTCTTAAACCTTGCCATCTGTCTATGTTCCTTTCTTTCTTTAGACACTCCTTAAAACCTACCTCTTTGACCAAGTTTTCATCCGCTCTAAAATTGCTTTATGTGGCTTGGTATCTAATTTTATTAATAATGTTCCTCTGAAGTGCATTGGGATGTTGAGTTACATTAAAGACACTGGATAAATGTAAGTGATTGTTGCTGATAGGTTAAGATGAACTAGGGTGGGAGGAGTCTTGTGTGTAGCGTAAGCACTAGCCACTGTTGGGCTGAATGATCTGTTCTGTACATTCTATGCAATTCCATGTCATCTTTTATTAAGTTTTATACACTGTTTGATATTCATTACATTAAACCCACACCTTATGAAAGTAAACAGCTACTCATCATACTTCATCCAGAGATTTGTTTATTTCCTCATCCACAGTTGATATGGAAATCGCTGTTCATTTGTTTTACTGGAAATATTTACCTTATCTGTCTGGATCTTTTATTTTCAAATTCTTTCAGTGAAGATGTGCACCTACCTCCTTTCAGTCAGGTAATTTCTGCATCAGCAAGAGCTATAAAACAGGAAATCTTCAGAGATATTAAGATACAAATACAGAAAATCCTGTACAGCACAGGATAGTATTATTTTTCAGCAAAGCTATTATCTGAGAAGATATGCACACATTTTTTAAAAGTGCTCTCTCACTCTGCAATGTAAGAAGCAAAATGACATGCTAGCAATTAGTAGTCGTAGTAGCATTATTCAGTGATGTTTCAGCAAATAAACAGAAACAGCAGAACACAAATATGCAGAGAAGGAGTGGGGAGTGTCACAACCTGTAACACTCCCTGTAGATCTGGTGAGATTCTATGCTAGTAGTGTACAATAGTTGCCAGTAAATCCAGTAGGGGATTCAGGAGAAATTTTGTGGCCTAGACAGTGGTAGGAGTGTGGAACTCACTACAGTAAGAAATAGTTGAGGCGGATAGCATGGATGCATTTAATGGGAAAACAAGATTACCAAATGAGAGAAAAAGGAATAGAGGGTTATGTTGCTAGGGTTAGATGAAGAAGGATGGGGGAGACTCATACAGAATGCAAACATTGGCATCGACCAATTAGGCTGAATGGCCTTTTACTGTGCTGCAAATTCTTTGTAATATTCCAAGTTGTATTCCCTGTGGAGCCCATTCAAGATCTTTGGTAATATTGCAGTCTTCCATCAGAAAAGGAGAAGCCATAACATCTCAGCCTTCAGGTTTATGATCCTCCTGATTGTATTAAGAAGCAGAAGTTGTAATTTCCAACTCTTAAAACATGTAACACATTATATGATATGACTATGGAGTGAGTTAAAGGCTGTAGTTTGATTCTGGCAGTTCAAATGATACTTATAAATCACTGGAACTTCTATTTCTTGCTTTTTAAGGTAATCCAAACCCCTTGATTAGTTTACAAGCTTTTAATCACTCACTGATAGTTACAATTGCATGTTTAAATCATCTGAATCCATTATTAGATTACAACCTTAAAGTTTACCTTGAAGTAAATATAACATCTGAAAGATGTTTCATCAGCATTTCTTATTAAATTGGAAGAGGACTGTTATTGATATTGTGTTTGAAGTCTAAGTGCTGTTTTATTCAAGGCCTAAAACTACATCTGTGTACAATGTGGTTTTAAGAGAATTTAGGAACTGGGAGCACAGAATGTGCTGCATTTATTCAGTTAATTAGGCACCAAAGTTACCTAATCAATGTCCAAAAAGAGGTAACTTTTGCAGTTGACATTTTGCTGGATTTAGTATTATGGGGGCGGAGGAGGAGTTTCTTCTGTTTGTTAATTATAGTGAAATCATACGTGTGCTCTTTACAAATATGTCTCTGATTCTGTTAAAGTGGTGCACATGGAACCCTTCCTCAGCATGCTAAGAGTAATTGACTTGTTGTGGTTCTGAAGTGACACTTATGATAAATCCATGAAATGTCAGCACTTAGTGCATGAAGCACGACTTGTTTCCTGAGAAAGTCAATTTTGTTCAAAAGGTCCTAGCGGTTCTGGATTTTCTGCTTTTGAATCAATGATCCCTGTTCCTTCTGAAACCATTCTCCAAGCAATGTGCTCGCCACCTACTCCTATCTGTAACAGCAGATATGGGGAGAAACATTTGAAGAGCACCATCTCGCTGTGGAATAGCGGGTATAAAAGTGAGCACAGCATCAGCATGCTTGATGTTATTATTAAATGTTAAGCCAATGTGTCGATGGTGAATAGGGGAGAAAGGTGGTATGAGACCACTGAAGACACAATAGGACAGAGAGAGAGGGGAAGAATATCTGAAAGTCAATTGATATGGATGGAGCTTTGGAAGATGAATGGAGATGAACATTCCAATGATTTGTTTAATTATATTTGCAAGTCATGGCATGTAGAAGAAGTTAGCTTCAGGGTTCATGTTCTTGGCTAACCATATTCCCAGATTGTTGAGTTGGCAAATTAGGCTTCCTGGGTACAATATGTATGCATTTACAACATTGCTATGATCTCAGTTGAGACCAATAACTATTTTTTTTAAAAATCCAAAATCCCAGTTATTTACTGAAAAAAATGAAGCCACACATTTAAAACAAACAATAAGTATTATCTTAGATAACTACTGTGCTCTAAAACCCAGAATCAATGTGAGTTAAACATGAATTAACAGGCAAATTGTAGTTGATTATAAACTATAAATTACACATTAAATGGCAGATACAACTAAGACAGATCTTACGAGTTGGCTCAGCAGTCTACTAGGCCTTTATGCCATCAATCTCAGTCACAAAGTCCCTCAAAACCCTGTTGCCCTCATGAAGGATTTCAGCTCCTCTTCTTCTAGGATTAAACTTGACCCTCAGCCGACTGCAGAACACAATCAACCCAAGTTCCATGGGTGCAGTCTTTGGCAGAACATCCTAACTCTGCTGCTCTGGATGGTGTAGATTCATCAATGTTACCTTCAACTAACAGAAGCAACTGCAGCAGCTTATTGTCAGCTTCAGGATCTAGCCTCTGTATTCTTCAGCCTGCCTGTACTGTACCACTGGAATCATCATCATCTTGAGATCTCATGGTGCTGTCTCCTTTTATATAGTTTCAACCCGAAGTAATTTATAGTGTAATTCCAACCTCAGTTTAAGTCTTGGTTTCCATAGAAACTGGGAGGGTCAGTTTTCTTTCTCAGTTTCCCTTTTTATTTTCCCTTTTCAATTAGAATCAGTCTTAAAAAATACAAAGAAACCATGGATTCCATCACAACATTTACATTTTCAAAACATTTTTATCTATTCCCAGTGTAGGCAGCTATCTCCTGAATGGAAGTGCACCTTGTGCCACCCACATTTCTCCAAATAGTGGCAGTAATGGCCACTGGTGTCTTTCTGGGAATATGTGTTGAGTTGCTTTGCTTAAAGGGCAGGGCCTCAACTCAAACGCATTGTCTATACATTTAATCCAGTGCAAAACCCAGAAATGTGATTACGGGAGAAGAACTGCACTTTATCTTTGTGAGGCACCTTCTCAACATGCACTAGTGAATCTAATGGGAAGAAATTACTTATCAAATATAAGCCAATTCAGTAAGAAGAGTGCAAGTCACTTTTTTCTGTGTGGTATATATCCAATTGAGAACCCCTCAACTAATGAAGTGACAAGTCCCCTTTGCTCTCCCCATTTTCTCTACAAAATCCAAATTTGTTGATATGATTTTGCTTTTTGATGTGTCTTATCTTCTTTTTTGGAGATCTGGTGGTGTCCCTGCCTCTGAGGTGGAAACTCTGGGTTCAAGTCCCACTCCAGGACTTGATGACCAAGGAAGATGTATTCATAATGTAGCCTGTTGGGGGACTGGTTGACACAGTTGATTGGATGGCCGGTGCAGATCAGATTGGTGCCAACAGCACGTGGTTCAACCCCTGTTCAAGATGGGGTGAATTTTGGACCTGCCTCCTTGCCCTACCCATGGTGGAAATTGCAGCATTGTGAGTTAGTCAGACCTATCTTTGGGTAGAGAATAGCAGAAGATCTTCTTTTTCTGCTCTATTGAACCATGATGATATTTTCCAGAATTGCACGTGGCCCTTCAGCTAGATTTTCTAACCAAAATCACTTCTGGGTGGACAGACAGAACATTTTCTATAATCTGCAGTACAATCAACCGTATTACAATCGACCACACGATAATCATCAATACTTCAACCATGTTCTTGACCAAGCAATGGCAGACTGTATGTCATAGTATTTGCCCTTACATTCATGTAATTCTCAAGTTCAACATCCCAGAATGGTGCTGGAGATTGATTGTTCCTTGTTAGGCATCTAAAGTTCAGGAAAGATCTGTTTTGATTTATCTTGCCTCACTCGCAGATTGAATACAATACTGCATGAATACGATTACAGATTACTCAGAGAAGAACAGCGACCTGTATTGGTTATGCTCAGTGATATATATGCACTGTATGTACACGGACTTGCTTTCCACTTCTCTTTAACTCTGAAGAAGAGTGATATGGACTCGAAACATTAACTCTGTTTCTCTCTCCACAGATGCTGCCAGACCCAATGGGTTTTTCCAGCATTTTCTGTTTTTATATCTGCTTTCCACTTACATGGATAATTGCTGTTCAATGTATAAAGTTTGAATTATTGAGTAGTCCAGTTACTATCCGTGTTAACACTGAAAAGATTTTCTTGTACGTGTTTATTATTGATTATTGATTATTTTATCTTTGTACAATCTTTGTCCTAATTTTGTGGACTTTTCCCCTGTAATTTTCAGCAATTCAGGAGCTGAAATGTTCTGACCTCCTCTACAGAGGATCTAGGGCCAGTATGAACAGAGCAAGCAATAGCTTTTCTTCTTAGCCAATCCGAGGCATGCAACATCTGAACCAGGATGTGTCAGTTAGAATACTTAATTCAGTGTAAACTCATGCACAGAAAGGGAAATGTTCCTGCACCCTCCCCGTTTAAAATTGTGCCACTTAGTTCATATTTTGCTCCTTCCTCTGACCAAAGTATATCACTTCACCCTTCTCTGCAATAACTTTCAACTGCCATTTGTCTGTCTCTTTAATCAATCTGTCTTTATCCTGCCCATTGTTTATTACATTTCTGAGTTTTGTCTCATCAGCAAATTTTGAAATTGTGCCCTGTACATCCAAGTCCAGGTCATTAATATATAATCAAAAAGAGAAGGGTCCAAATACTGACCCCATGGGAACACTACTTTATACTTCCCCCCAAATCAAAAAAAAACACACATTTGCCATGACTGCCTGCTTTCTGGGCTGCATACTGTGACACCACTACTCCCAGACACAATAGATACGATTGAGTAATTTTCCCATAGACAGGAATTTTCATTCGGAGTGCGGGTGCACGCCCAACATGCCCTAGCGTAAAATAGCACACGATGATGTTGGGTGAGTGTCCTGATGTCATTGTGCACTCGCGTGATATTTTGGTCGGCAAATGTGCACATAAGTTCCTAGCGTGCCCGTCAACAATTAAGAGGCCTAGTAAGGCCATTAATGTATTAATTAACATGGATTTTTCGCTGCCTGTCCAACACTATGGTTGGCAGGCAGGCAAATCGGCCAGGTGGCCTTTGGATTTTTGTGGAAACCTCATCCAAAGGTAGAATCAGGTTTCCGATATTAATTTATAAAAAATAAAAATGTTTGGGCAGAATATTTATAATCTATATGTTTAGGTGAGGGAGTTCAATGTGTGGACATTTTTTTTCACAATTTAAAATCCTTATTTCATGGTTTCAAATTCTTCAGCTCCCTGAGGCAGGTCTTTGCCTTCAGGGAGCTTTCATTGCACGGTCCCGCCCCCATCCCAGCAGCACTGAGTCTTTCAGTGCATGTTTCAAGCTGGCTGGCCATTAATTAGCCAGTTAGCGCGAAATCACAGTCAGGGGCTGATCGCAGGCAGCGGGCTGTTTCCCAAACGCCCACCGTGCCCAGCCAATGACCTCAAAGTTCAAAGCCCCATGAGTCAGACGTGTCAGTGAATGGGACTGATTTTATGCACATAATTTGTATATAACTATTCACTCACTTTCTGTTGAAGCTATCTCTCCCTTTGCTTCCTTGTCCCAAGATAGCGTTGGCAACCATGGGCTTATTATGATTATGCTTGACAAGATAGTACAGTGGTTTACCATTGCCTTCTACATATGGCTGACCAGGAGGCTCTCCCATTCTTACTTCCTGACATCGGGCATACTAGAAGGATTCACAGGCTGATAATCAACCTATTTGACCCATGTTATGAATCCATGACCCTTAAGTCCCTGGAGTGGGATTCAAATCTGGAGCTTCTGGCTCAGAGGCAGGGACTACTGTACCACAAGAGCTTGCTGAAGTGATTGCCTTGCCTTTATTGGGTGACACTGCCATAAGTTAGGTCATATGTTCTGTTTATACTTCACAGAGACTTTATTAAGTAAACTCTGTAAATTGTTTGCTGTTAGCCCTGCTGAAGATCCAAGTCACACACACCTCCAAGTCATTGGGTAATACAATTGGGTCAATAGATGATCTGCAGAAATTACAACATAGAAACAGGTCATTTGGTTCACAGGTTTATGCTGGTGTTTATTTACCACAGCCTCCTCCCATCTAACATCAATGTACTCTATCGCTATATCCTTCTATTCCTTTTTCCGTCATGTACTGATTTAGCTTCCCCAGAGAATCTATGGTATATGTCTCAACAGCTCCACATGGAAGTGAGTTTCATATCCTCACCACTCTCTGTGTAAGTGTATCAGTCATGGCTTAGTTGGTAGGACACTCACATCAGAGCCAGAAGGTTGTGGGATCAAGAAGCACTCCAAAGACTTGAGGGTAAAAATTAGGTGTAGGAGTCTAGAACAGCACTGGCAGGGCTCTGCACTGTCGGAGGCAGCAAATTGCTGCAACATTTCCTACATGATAAGAGGAACTACACCTCAAAACTGCTTCATTGGCTGTAAAGTCCTGGGGTCTTAAAAGGCACTATGTTAATGCGAGCCTTTAAGTTAAACTTCTGAATTTCTTATTGGATTTATTAATGATATATTGATATATGAGACATTGATAGAGGAGATTTGATAGAGGTATTCAAGATTATGAGGGGTCTGGACAGAGTAGATAGGGAAAAACTGTTCCCACTGGTGGAAGGGTTGGGAAGAGAGGGCACAGGTTTAAGGTAAATGTCGAAAGAGGTAATGAAGACATGAGGAGAACTTCTTCACACAGAGGGTGGTTAAGACCTGGAATGCAACGCCTGAAAGTGTGGTGGAGGCAGGTTCAATGGAGGCATTTGGAGAGCTGGATGGCTCTTACTGTGCCACAACAATTTTGTGATTCTCTGTGATTCTGTGATTTATGGGCCCTGGTTTTGGACTTCCCACAAGTGGAAACACCTTCTCCTTGGAGCCATCTCCTACTCGACTATTAAACCTGATGTCAGAATATTTGTTGCCACTGACCTGTGGGAGAACTGATTTTATGGAATTCCTAATATCCCTTAATCCTAGACAGAAAGGCTATCATGCACCTTTGAAATGGGGCATGGAGATCTTGCAATCAGGTGGATACTGGTTTTCCATTATGTCAGTGAAGGACAGAATGCTGCTGGTCAAAACCCACACAGTGGAGGTAATGACTTGCCTCCAGGCTCTGTGCTGTGTCTAAGCAGACGTAAGCAGATATTCCTGCAGCTGCCACCCACTCGGACCTGAAGTTGAGCTGACACGAGGATGAATTTTCCTGGCAATTTGGCAATGGATTTTGGGGCAGAGTTGCCAGGAAAATAGGAGGAAGCTGCATTGGGACAGCTTCTCATTGCCTTCCCATCACTAGGAAACTTGCCCAGAGGTTGGCCAGGAACAAAGTTGGCAGCAGGTTTCATGGAGGCCGATTAGTGAAGGTAAGAGGAGCAGGGAAGAAGTTGGCTCAACAGGAGGGCCCACAGTGATGTCCAACTGGCAGCCCCACCAGGAGAAGTGAGCAGCCCTGGAGGAGTAGGAGAACCAGGGGCATCTAAAAATGGACGTGCTTAGGCCACTTAGGGTTCTTTCATTAAGGTAATGGCAGATTCCCGCTCCTGAGCACTCTCCGGAACACTCCTTGGAGGAGGCCTCTTGCTGAGTGGTTAGTGGATTATCGCAGGCTGTATTAAATGACTGCATCATGAGTGACAAAGCACACAGAGATCCAGTAGCAGTTGCAGGCAATCGTCCAGAGGGGTTACCTCTCCATCCTGAGTCCCCTCACAGTGCTCTGCCGTCTTTCATCTCAGCTGAAGAAGGAGGCCTTTGAGAGCACATCCATTTTTAGATGCCCCTGGTTCTCCTTCTCCTCCAGGGCTGCTCACTTCTCCTGGTGGGGCTGCCAGATGGACATCACTGTGGGCCCTCCTATTGGGCCAACTTTTTTCCTGCTCCGTTTACCTTCACTAATTGGATGGCTAATGTGCAGGCAGCCAAATAGGAGGCCACCTCACATAAAATCATGCCAGTGGATGTGGTGCCAGCAATTCCAATTTCAGACCCTCATATGATTCCAACATCAGAGTCTCGACAGCCACGAGAAAATTCCAGCCCTGCTGTCTGAATTTACCCTTAAAAGATTTACCGATTAGATAAGGTGCTAGAGGGCAGAAAATTGCCAAAGCAAAGTGGAGGGCAGGACGCCAAGTCAGGCAGCTGTTGTACCACAACACCAATTCTGCCAGCTTGCTTGCAGCAATTGCAGTGGCTTTGGTTCCATGATGCCATCAAGCTGAATCGCAATCGATAAACACCTCACTGAAGGTCACATTTCAACTATTACTCCGATCCTGCTGTCTTCTCTCAGCAACAGAAAAAGAGTCACAAAATACCTGTCGTTAATTATTCATAAATCAGGGGGACATTCTGCTGATTGTGCACTTTTCATTTCCCATTAAAAGTACTGTAAAGAGTACACTGTCATTCACAGTCTTTCACCACAGTATTTCATTTCTCTGTGTACTTTTAGCAGATCGAAGAAGTGTTTCTTCAAAACTGCACAATCCTTTCTTCAATGATCTATTTGTCAATTTCAAGTCAATTGCATAAATTGAGATTCTATCTCTGCAATCTGCAACAGTCCGCACAGTATCTGCAGTTCTTGCCGTAGTTTCTTTCATCAAACATGGTGGAGTGCACAACAAATGTTAGCACCAGTAAGAGTAAGCTTGATAGTGTTTATCGTGCCTCAACCTGAAGATTTTCAATCATGTGAAAATTATGTTGTAAAAGATTCTGAGTCGAATTTAATGCTTTCATGCATTATGCATTATTAGTTGGAAATTTTTATTTAATGAGTTGCCAGTTTTACTTGGCCTATTAGATAAGTATACTGAGCCAAAACTCTTATCAGTGTTGGTTCTGGAAAGCTATTGGCAAATGCACGTAAAAAAATTGGTTTTCTGGCATGTCTGATGGAAAACTACATGTAGCATAGATGGCTATAATGAACAAGACACAAATAGAACTGTAGTTTCCCCATTGATTCAGTATGAGGTTTTTTGTATTATGCACAATGTAGACCAAGAATGTTCAAGATTTGATTTTTGGCTTCTATTGATTACCGTTAGAGCTGCTGTGGAGCTCCTCAATTAGTCTCATGGTCACTGGACTTGAGCAGAAGTGAGAGATGGGGTCTAAAGGTTCTGCAGGAGAGTGGCGGAGACACAGGGTAAAACAGTGCGAGGAAAGTGGCGGATAAAAAGTGTGAGGAGAGTGGCAGAGACACAACATAAAAGAGCGTGAAGACATACCTTGTAGTTAAGAAGTATATAACCTTAGTTGTCAGTGGTACTAGCATTCATTAAACACAATAAATTATAGCATACATAGGAAAAAAGTAATTAAACTAAATTAAATAAAATAAGTTAGAATGGCGGGATAGATGTTATGTTGCAGCTGTGAGATGTGGGTGTTTTGGGATGCCAAGGCAATTCATGATAAACACATCTGCAGGAAGTGTAAGCAGCTGGAGCAATTCCAGATCAGGATTATTAATCTGGAAGCCAAAATGCAGACACTGCGGAACATATGGGAGGGGGAGAAATACCTGGATACTTTGTTCCAGAAGACAGTCACACCTCTTAGAATAGGGTCATCTGTTTTGGTCAGCAATGAAGGACAGGAGGATCTGACTGTCAGTGAGGCAGGTAATTGGACCACGCAGGTAGTAATGGAGGAGCCTCAGACTTTGCAATTGGCAAACAGGTTTGAGATGCTCACAACCTGTGTGGATGAAAGCGAATTCTGCAATGTGGATGAGCCAGCTGGCCATGGCACCATGGTACAGGAAGCCATTCAAGTGGGGGGAGCAAAAAGGAATGTAGCAGTTGTAGGGGATAGTATAGTGAGGGGGAATGACAATGTCCTCTGCAGCAAAGAGCGAGAGTCCAGACGACTATATAGCCTGCCTCGTGCCAGGGTTCAGAATATCTGCTCAGGGCTGGTGAGGGACTTGCAGTAGGAGTGGGGGGGGATCCAGTTGTTGCAGTCCATGTAGATACCAATGACATAGGTAGAACTAGGAAAGAGGTTCTGCAAAGTCAGTATGAGGAGCTAGGTACCAAATTAAGAAGCAGAACCTCAAAGGTAATAATCTCTAGATTATTACCTGAGCCATGTGCAAATTGGCATAAGGCAAATAAGATTAGAGAGGCGAACGTCTGGTGTGGGAGAAGTGGGTTCCGGTTTGTGGGGCACTGTCATCAATACTGGGGAAGTGATGGCTGTACCGTTGTGACAGTCTACATCTGAACATTGCAGGGGTGAGTGTCCTCACATATTGCATAACTAGGGAAGTAGAGAGGGCTTTAAATTGAACAAGAGAGGTGAGGGATCAAGTTTGGGTAGAGGTAGCAATTCAAGGTGTAGAGTCAAGACAGGAGAGCAAAATAGTAATATGAGAAATGAGGGTCAGAGAATGGCAGGAAGGGACAGAGAGAAAAAAAACCTAAGAAAACATCAACAGTCAAGACTAGATGTTACAAAGGCAACAAAAAGAAAAGACTGAAGGCTCCCTATCCACGTAGCATTCATAACATAGTAAATGAATTGATGGCCCACATTGAACTAAATAAATATGATCCGATAACAATTACGGAGTCGTGGCTGCAGGACGACAAAGAGTGGGTCCTTAATATTGAGGGGTACATGACATTCAAGAAGAATAGGAAGCTAGGTAAAGGTGGAGGGGTAGCAATGTTAGTCAAAGAGGGCACTGCTGCAAGA
This sequence comes from Carcharodon carcharias, assembly GCF_017639515.1. NCBI lineage: Eukaryota > Metazoa > Chordata > Chondrichthyes > Lamniformes > Lamnidae > Carcharodon > Carcharodon carcharias. The sequence continues at coordinate 131,150,915 of NC_054474.1, forward strand.
CTTAGAGATGACCTTGGTTCAGGAAATCAGGGTGTAGAATTGGTTTGGGTAGAGATGAGGAATAGCAGAGGGAAAATGTCACTAGTGATAGTTCTACAGGCCTCCTAACAGTAGCCACAGTGTAGGACAAAGTGTTCAAGAGAAAATATTGTGTGTTTGTGACAAAGGGACGGCAATAATCATGGTGATTTTAATCTATACATAAACTGGAAAAATCAGATTGGCAGTAGTAGCCTGATTGATGAGTTCTTAGAATGCTTTTGAGATAGTTTCTTGGAGCAGCATGTTCTGGAACCAACCAGACAGCAGGTTATATTAGACTTGGTATTATGTAACGTAACAGGATTAATTAATGACCTCAGAGTAAAGGCACCCTTAGTTAGCAGCGACCACAATATGATTAAATTTTACATCCAGTTTGAAAGGGAGAAGAGTGGGCTAAGATTAGTAGCTTAAACTTAAATAAGGGCAACTATGTGGGGATGAAAACTGAGCTAGCTAAAGTGAACTAGGAAACTAGGCTAGAGGATAGATCAGTAGAGAAGTAGTGGCAGACATTTCAGAGCATTCAGAATAAGTACATTCCTACTATAAAGAAAAATTCTAAGGGGAGGACCTGCCATCTGTGGTTAACTAAATATGTTAAGGAAAGCATCAAACTTAAGGAAAAAGCATACAAAGATGAGTGGCAGGACAAATGATTGGACAGAAAATAAAGAGCGGCAGAGAATGACTAAAAGGTTAATCAAGAGAAAGAAATTAGAGTATGAGAGGAAGCTAGCAAGAAATGTAAAAATGGATAGCAAGAGTTTCTAAAGGTATTTAAAAAGGAAAAGAGTAAGTAAAAATGAGAGTTGGTACCCTAAAGAGCGACGGTGGTGAGTTAATAGTAGATAATAAAGAAATGGTGGAAGACATGAACAAATATTTTGCTTCTGTGTTCACTATAGAGGATACAAAAAACATTCCAGTAAAAGCTGCAAATCAGGAGGTGAATGGAGAAAGGAACTTGGATGGACTACATCATAGAGCCTTAAAAGAGGTTGCTAATGAGGTAATTGATGCACTGGTGTTAATTTTTGAAAATCCACTACATTCTGGAAAAGTTCCACCAGATTGGAAAGTAGCAAATATAACCCCTCTACTCAAGAAGGGATGGAAGCAGAAAACAGGAAACTACAGGACAGTTAGCTTGACATCTGTTATGAGGAAGTTATTAGAGTCAATCACTAAGGAGGTAATAGCTGGGCACTTAGAAGAGCTCAAGGCAATTGGGAAGAGTCAGCATGGTTTTGTGACAGGAAAATCATGTTTAACCAATTTATTGTAGTTTTTTGAAGGGAGAAACGTGCACAGTGGATAAAGGGGAGCCCTGTAGATGTAATGTACTTGGATTTACAGAAGACATTTGATAAGGTGCACCATCAAAGCTTATTACAGAAAATAAAAGCGCATGGTGTAGTGGGCAATATATTATCATGGATAGATGATTGGCTGGCTGGCAGAAAGCAGAGAGTATGCATAAAAGGGTATTTTTCTGATTGGCAGGATGTGACGAGTGGAGTCCTATGGAGGTCTGTACTGGGGCCTCAGCTTTTTACTATTTATATCAATGACTTAGATGAGGGGGGTGAAGACATGGTAGCTAAATTTGCAGATGACACAAAGATAGGTAGGAAAGTATGTCGTGAAGAAGACATAAGGAGGCTGCAGATGGATATAGATAGGTTGAGTGAGTGGGCAAAGATCTGGCAAATGGAGTTTAATGTGGGAAAATGTGAAGTTGTTCACTTTGGCAGGAAGAACAAAAAAGCAGAGTATTACTTAAAGGGAGAACGGCTGCATAATTCTGAGGTGCAGAGGAATCTAGGTGTTTTAGTACATGAGTCACAAAAAGTTAGCATGCAGGTACAGCAAATAATTAAGAAGGCTAATGGAATGCTATCCTTTATTATGAGAGTGATTGTACATAAAAGTAAGGATGTAATGTTTTATTTATGCTGGGCATTGGTGAGACCGTCTCTCAAATACTGTGTGCAGTTTTGGTCTCCTTATTTAAGGAAGGATGTAAATGCATTGGATGTAGTTCAAAGCAGGTTTACTAGATCGATACCTGGAACAAGTGGATTGTCTTATGAGGAAAGGTTGGACAGACTGGGCTTGTTTCTACTGGAGTTCAAAATAATGAGGGTTGATTTGATTGAAGTATATAAGATCCTGAACTGCCTTGACAAGGTGGATGTTGAAAGGATATTTCCTCTTTTGGGTGAGTCCAGTACTAGTGGACACTGTTTTAAAATTAGGGGTCGCTCTTTTAGAACAGAGATGAGGAGAAACTTTTTTTCTCTCATAGGGTTGTGCGATTTTGGAATTCTCTGTCTTAGAAGGTGGTGGAGGCGGGATCATTGAATATTTTTTAAGGCAGAGGTAGATAGATTCTTGTTAGGCAAGGGAATCAAAGGTTATCGGGGTTAGATGTGAATGTGGAAATTGAAACACAACAAGATCAGCCATGATCTTATTGAATGGCTGAGCAGGCTCAAGGGACCGAATGGCCTACTCCTGTTCCTATATCTTATGTTCTAATGTTTCTTATGCAGTACAGTGTTTCTGTTTCTCAGGCACTAAATGGCCTTCTAACCCTCCACTATGATAGGTGGGAGGTGCAAGATAATTATGAATTAGAAATGCGTCATTTGCTGCATTGGTACAGGCCAAAAAAATCACCGTGCAGTGCCCACACCTAAAACAGGCATTAGACCTTTTACAAGAGACACCTCTCTCTGAGCATCACTGATAACAGCCCTCACCACATGTTGTAGTCCACAGTTCACTAGCTCAATGGTAATTTGGCCCAAAGTCCAACACTGGGCGCACTCGGGTTTCACAGTTTAGACACAGGGTTAAACTTTGTGCAGGCCCCTGAGCACTAAACATGGTCTTGCCAGAATTTCTAAACTAGGGAGCGAAAAATAACCCACCTCAGCTCTCCTGATTTCTGGTGAATGATGGCTAATGAAAACAGCATGTGTAGGAATATCAGGTAAGCACAGCACTCACCTTGACTTTGAAACCCATGATTAAATCACCTGCTAACATTCAACCTCGAGGATCACACATGAAGAATGGTCCTTGGGGATAAGATATTGATGGGCGGAATCATCCCAGATTTGCATTAAGCATGGTAGTGGGTGGGTAAAATGATGTTTTACCCGCAAGCCACAATAGCAGTATTACACACTGTATTGTCCCAAAGCTGCCGCATTACTTACGCATTCCTGGGAAACACGCCATTTCCATGCCGGGCAGGCTCTCATTCACACGCCACACCATCACCTCGCCACTTCATCACGCTGGGCACCATATCTAAAGTGCAGCCTTGCACACACCTCTCAGTGCTTCCCGCCCAGGACTGCTGCATGGAAGATATGGCCCCAAAAAGCAAAAAGACTGCAGCCCCCAGGTTCAACAACACATCGCTCAAGCGCCTTTTGGATGCAGTGGAGGCACGCCGTGATGTCCTCTACCCTAGTTCCAACCGCAGGATGGGAAGCAACACCACTAATCCAGCCTGGGAGGCAGTGACAGTGGTGGTCAATGCCAATGCCCTGCAAAAGAGGACAGCCACCCAGTGCCACAATAGGATGAAGGATCTCCTCCGTTCCACCAGGGTAAGTCACTCTTCTCATCACTCTCAACTTATACACTCACAAACTCACAAAACATCACACATTCACAGGGCCCTCACTCACTGACAGTTCAGGGACATCACCATTCACTCTCTCACACACACCTTCATTGTCCTCATCCCGTCCATGGGACCACTCACCACCCACACATCCCAGGTATACTTAACATCTGGCCTGGCAGGCATCCTGCTTACACTCTCTCCATGTATTTTCATGAATGACAAGCTGGCACACAACAAGGAGGAGTGGTCACAGACTGGTGGAGGAAAGCCTGAAATCAAGTCCTCATGGACTTTGAAAATAGAGCCATCCAGCTGGCCGGTGAGGATCTGAACCGGTCCTGTGGTCACAATGAGGTCGGCGCTGCTCTACCAAGTGAGGATCCAGTAGTGCAACATCCATATGACAACCATGCTGTGAGTGATGTGTCCTGTTTCACAGGCCACTGCCATGAACTAATTATCTCTCCTTGCTTCCGCAGGCACATTTGGGAAACTGCCAAGAGAATCCACAATGCGGGGCCTTCAATCAAGCCCCGAGGAAAGCTCAGAACAGGAATCCACTGAAATCCTCTATGAAGATCTGTCACAGCGCTCACCCACACCCTTCACCAGCACAGAGACACACACCTCGGTGGCACCCAGCTTTAGAGTAGCTTCAAGATCACAATCTAGTGAGCGGATTGCACTGCCTGATCCAGGTGTCTGGCACTCGGAGGACAGCTGGAGGCCAGAAATTTGCTAAGTCTGAGTCAGATGGTGAGCCTCTGGACTCGGTCATGTCACAGTTGCTGGAGTTGCAAAGGCAAGCTCGGGAACATCAGGAAGGGATGTCCGCTGCATTCCTCAGATTACAAGACACCATGAAGGGGTCCATCTGCCTTCAGGCTGAGGTGATTGCACCAGCATGCCAATGCACCAAGGTCAACACTGGTAGGATGGCGGCTGCCATGAAGATCTAGGTCCTGGATGTCGCTCCTGCATTGCTGCACGTGCTGAACTTCATCGCCGATGCCATAGTTGGCCTACAACAGTGTGTACGTGAGAGGGGTGCAGGGTATCCCGATCTCACTCCAGCTTCCCCTTCTCTTCGAGGAGTCAACCAGGAGACATTGGGCACCCACAGGGAGGAGGATCAGTGGGTGCAGCCCCTGGGGCAATCCATTTAGGTTAGTCTAGGATTGTTCAGCCCTTTCGAATCCCCTCTTCCTGTGACCTCAGCAGCTCCAGCTCCACAAGCCAAGGAGCGTGACACTGCCACACAGCAGGACCCCAAAATCAGGCCCCAGGTTTCCATACGATGTCCTCCAATGTCATCTCAGACAGAAGGTGTAGAAATCAGCAGGCTGCCTCCACCTCCACTGTGGATGTCCAGGGAGCAACAAGACATAACGGCACGTAGCAGCAGGGTTAGGAAAGTCAAGGAAAATTAGTTGCACAGCCTGAGCACAGATGTGAATCACTTGTACATAATGTTAATTATTGTAAATAAACTCTCAACAATGTCTCCCTGCCTGTGGGTCCTTGTTCTGAGGAGCAGTATTTCTGTCACACAGATATGAAACCTTTCAGCAAAAGGTAAAGGCAGGTGTCTCAGTCCAGGGCCTCTTTCCTGTGCTCTGTACAGCCTTCAGACCAAAGTGATGGTCCAGCCTCACACTCCCTGGAAACATTACTGATGCCTGCAACTTAATGGTGCTCATCATTGCTGCCAGAATGTAGTGGGCAGGCATCACAGAGTTCTGTTATTCTCTCTGTGAGCTCTCAGCACCTTTAAGGTGAGGCTGGCCCCGATCTCTTCAGCATCTGTGACCAGTGGCACTGTGCTCCTGAAGGGGTCAGACACTGAAGGTGGAAAAAAGGATCAAGTGCTTTTAAAGTTTCATGGCTATGTCTCCATAATGTGACTGTGATCATAGAGCACAAGTGAGCTGCCTTCGGCCAGAGAGGAGTCAGACATTCTTAGATGCAATGTGAAGATCTATGGTGTGTCCTGACTGCGTGTTGTCATCATCCTCCTGCAATCGAGCGAATATTAGGGTCTCCACTGTGTCTCCATGACAGGAGCATTATCATGGAGGGTTTGTGCGCTGCCATAAGCCAGACTAGAGTCAAACATTCATAGATGCAATGTGAGGATCTTATCCTCACTGCATGTCGTTATCATCCTCCACAAATGTAGCAGCTATGAAGGCTTCCAGAGCACGCCTGCCTCATCTAGCCAGTGTTATGGCTTCATCCCTGTTATTGTTGCCTTCGAAGACCTCCTTATGCTTATCACTGTCAGTGTCCTCCTCATCAGGGCATACCTCCAGCTCCTCCATCTCCTCCTCAGCCGGCTCCTCTCCCTGTTGCAGTACCAGGTTGTAAAGGGTGCAGCAGGCGACAACGATGCGTGACACCCTTTGTAGACAACACTGCAGGGCTCCGCCAGACTGGTCCAGGCACTGGAACCTAATTTTCAGCATCCCGATCGTTTGCTCCACCAAGTTGCGAGTTGCAGCATCAGCCTCATTATACCCTCGCTCTGCTGCAGTCTGAGGCCCCCGCATGGGTGTCATCAGCCAAGTGCTCTGTGGGTAGCCCTTGTCCCCGAGAAGCCATCCCTGCAGCCTGTGTGGACCCTGGAAGGCATCAGGGATCTGTGACTGACCTAGAAAGCAGGAGTCATGGGCACTCCCTGGGAACCATGCGCAGACCTGAAGGATGCATTTGTGGTGGTGACGCACCAGTTGCTCATTCAGCGAATGGCAGTCCTATACCGGTACATAGTTGACCCTGTGTTGTGTTGGAAATCTGAGTGCCTTGTGAGTGCAGTTGAATACACCTTGCACCTGTGGGACACCCAAGATCTGGGCAAATTCAATCACTCTTGCATCCTGGCTGTCCTGTTCCCAGGTGAAATGCACAAAGTTGTGCGCCCTCACAAAGATGGCATTCATGACCTCATGAAAGCATTTGGTGAGTGGAGGCTTGAGATATCCCACAGAGGTCACCTGTGACGCCCTGAAAGGAGCCATTGGCATCGAAATTGAACGCTGCTGTCACTTTCACAGCCACTGGCAGTGGATGCCCTCCATGTCCCCATGGTGCAAAATCCTGTAGTTGCTGGAAGATGTGACCGACCAGTTCCCGAGACATGCGCAGTCTTCAGCGACATTGGTTCTCGGTCATCTGCAGGAATGAAAAGCAGCGTCTATACACCCTAGGTGTCACTAGGCACCAACCAGCGACAGCTCACTGTGGCTCTTTGGCAGCGTGCGTGGGAGCCCCAGACACCCCTTCTGCCTGAGGGCACTGCTCCTCCCTCTGCGCAGCCAGGTGCCTCAGTCACAACCTTCTCCATCGCCTTCACTCTCTGTGCGCCACGAGGCATACAGCTATTTCACCAGGCTTCATGATCCTGATGTACTTTTCTGCAGGATGGAAGACAGAGATGCATGGGTTAGTTTGGGTGTACTAAGAACCTCTCTTGTTTAAGTCTGAAGGCCCCTTAACGCATCCCAGAGAGTGCTGGTCACCACTTGGATGCCAGAGAACAGTGCACTGCAATGCTGCACTCTTAGCTTAAACCATTGGGGAGAATGATCCAAACTGAGAGGATAAGACCGCAAGGGGCTGTGAGCGCCTCCACCAGTGACTGCTCCACTGCCAGTTTTAGCAAGGAGATTGTACAATGTGCCCATTGTCCAACTGTTCTGCATTCCACTAAAATGCTCCTTAGTTTGTAGTCTGTGCAGGAGTGAAAAGCTCTAGAGCACTTGGTGGCACTTTCATGTCTCTGCGTTACTTGAGTGGGCAGATAAACTAGAGGCCCGACTCTATGCATGTCAACGTGGCTGTGTCTGAACTGTCTCAGGTGCAGAAGAATGGTCACTTTATACAAGGTTTCCTCCCTGGCCATTTTCCTCCCAACTCCCACCCTGCAGGTGCTTGTGCACTACCTTCTACCACAGGGCAGCCCTTGCCACCCGCACCCCCCCTCTCCCCCCCCCCCCCCCCCCCCCCCCCCCCCGTATCGCTTCAACCGCAAGACAGCCCTTACCCCCACAACCCCAACATGCCTCAACTTTGGAGTCCAACAGGTGATCCTGGTGAGCACTGCGCAATGTTACTGTGCACTCACCTCTCAGTTCCCCTCAAAGTGCAGCCCACCAAGTGCACACCTTATATATGCTGTTGTGAAAAACGCTGGCACGATTCCATGCCAACGTGGGTGGACTGGCTTTATAATGATCTGCAGATGCATTACAATGAGGTTCCCGATGGCCGATGGCGGGAATTGTGGCTCGCCATTGACAGGCTGAGCAGATGATCACAAACTGATTTCACAACGTCGTGAAACTGATTTTTGGCCTTCTCGCCATATTGTCCGATCATGCCGCCGAGCACACCCGATGCCAGCGGGCATGGACAAATCTGCCCAATGTCACTTGGCACCTTTGCAGAAATAACCAGGAAAAGATTTAACTCTTTCAGTAGAAAAGGGAAAGAAACTTAAACAAACATAGCAGAATAAAGCAGATATTAATCCAACCTGCGTGATTCTTCATCAGCGACCAGCTTCCTTGCTCTGTACCAAAGCATCTAGCTTCTACCTCCATCAACGATCCTCTTTCAAGATCTTTTCAAATTGCCCCTCCATCATGCCTTATTGATTTCAATGCAACCATAGAGCCATTCTGATTCAGGGTAAGCCTGAACCCCTTTTTGACATCCCGAAGTAGAACGTCTCCAAATGCCCTTGGAATCTGCTCCCCATCTTTCGACATTATAGTCTCTATGTTAATCTGGGATGGGATTTGAGCAGACAAGGCAAGCACCTCACCGTCACTCCCTGACCTGGGCCTGGTAAATTTTAACTCCTGAGCCTGGGCTGAATGTTGTTGGTCTGCTGCACACTGAGACACACAGAAAAGGCAACAAGCCAGCAGGTGGGAGTGGACACTTGGTTGGCAGGTTGGAAAGCTCACTGACACACAGGGAGGTTAGGGAGGAGGTTGTGGGATTGTCTCACAGGAGGGGAGGAGGTTGTGGGATTTTCTCACAGGAGGGAAGGAGTAGCAGCCCCAGACTGGCCTAACTTTTCTGAAGGCGCACACTTGATCTTCCTGGCTCCACAGGAAAAATAATAAAAGCTACTCAAAATTACCTCTTCTCATCCTAGGTTCTCTTTCCACTGGCTTTAATTGGCCAAAAAAGCACAACAGATTCCCTATTCAGGCAAGAGCTAAAATCACAATTCATATTTAACGTGGTGAGTGTGGTATTCCATGGTTTAATTGTTTTGTGTTTGATTATGTGGACGGGATTTTCCATCCCCGCCATGGTGGGACCCACCGTGGAGGATGTGGCAGGCCAAACAAAGGTCCATTGACTTGAGGCAGGACTGGAAAATCCCAGCCTGTGTGTCTGTTCACTGTTGACTACACAATGTGTGTGATTAGCTAAGCCTGGGTGTGGTGACTAAGAAAGAGAAACTGAACAACAGGCATGCGACTGGAAGCATGAGAGCAGACATTTTAAAGCATTGAATAAAACTCCTGTTCAGACATATAACCTGGATGGTATCATCTCTGTCCATCTCTGAGGCATAGAACACAACAGTGGGATCCATTTTGGTGGATAAGTCAACTGGCTAACTGCTCAGTTTTGCATCAAATAGGTAGGGTTAAAATCTCTCAGCATTTTTCTACCCATGAGTAGACCTGTCTAATCTGCTTCTCCATAGCTTCTAGCACCATAGAACTATAGAAAAGTTATAGCACAGGAAGAGGCCATACAGCCAATAGTGGCTGCGCCGGTCGAAAAAGGAAAAACAAAACCTGGCTGCCCATTCTAATCCTACCTTCCCACACCTGGTCCAAAGGCTTGCAGGATACAGCACTTTAGATCCAGATCCAGATACCTTTTAAATGAATGGTTACCTCAGTTGCCTGGATGCCTGGTTTGTGATGCACAGTAATGCCAACAGTGTGGGTTCAATTCCTGTACTGGCTGAGGTCATACATGACCTCATACTTGCCTTCTCAACCTTGCCCCTTGCCTGAAGTGTTAAACTCACAGCCAGTCATCTCCCTCTGATGAGAGAGCAGCCCATGGCTCTCTGGGACTACAATGACTTTCATTTTTTAAATGAGTTGAGGATTTCTGCCTCCACCACCAACCCAAGCAGTGAATTCCAAACACCCACCACCCTCTGGATGAAGAAGTTTTTCCTCATGTCTCCTCAAATCCTTCTACCAATCTCCAGTGAGGGACCTGGGAAGTAACTCTTAATTATTGCACTTGAGGTTGTGCACTGCAATCTGTACAGGCAACTTCTCCCTGCAAGACTCCAGCCTCCTTTTCCAATGTCATGATTTTCTATGTGAGTCATATATTTATAGATTTCCTTTCCTTTTCAAGAAGTTTTCCACCCTTATTGTGTTACCTGTGAAGCAACACTTCACACTCACAGTGACAAATCCAATCTACTAATTATGGAATTCCCCCACGGCTACACATTTCTATTTTCATAGCCAGCATTTTGTCTTTTACCTTGGGTAACCCCTTGTGGTACGGTGATATTACACTTGATTATTGCCTACCTATTAGCAAACCCCAGGCCCGTGCAATTGCTAATATAAAAACCAGAAAATGCTGGAAATACTCAGCATCTGTGGATTTAATGTTTCAGGTCATGACCTTTCATCAGAACTTCCAGCATTCACCTTATTTTGCCCATGGAATTTATATCCTGTCTCCCCTTTCATTATTCCTGTTTAGTTGTGGGCTTCTCACTTTTAGCAACGAATCCTATGTAATGACAAAAAAGAGGGAAAATGGAATTGGCGACACTGTAGTTTCTCTTCAAATCCTCCAAGATCAACCACTGATGTCAAAATAGCGAAGTGAAGAATGACTGGAGGACGAGCTGATAGGCAGTGTGAAGGAAGGTTTTATTCTGTCATTATTTTTCATGGAACTTGCATTCTTTTCAGAAACAATTATGATTTCTCTAGATATAATCAGCAGAAGGAACATCTCGTTATGTTTAAGAGGCACACACCCGCTAAAGTAAATCATATTTCTTGATATGCAAATGATGCTTTCGCAGCCAGAAATTTTGCAAAGACAACAAAACATCAACTTAATTAATATGGAGTCTTTAGTGTAGTAAAATGCCCCAAAATCCTTCACGGGAAGGTTTCCAAACAAACTTCGACACTGAACCACCTAAGAACATCTTATGGCAGATGATGAAAATCTTGGCCAACAGGGTAGGTTTTAAAAAGCATCTGAAAGGAGGAGGGAGCGGTAGAGAAGCAGTGAGGGAATTCCAGAGCTTAGGGTTTTGGAGACTGAAGTCCTGGTCACCAATGGTAGAGCAATTAAAATGGGGAATGTGGAAAAAGACCAGAATTAGAAGAACACAGATATCTCAGATGGTTTTATGGCTGGAAGAGATTACAAAGATAGGGAGAGGCATGAGCATGACGCGATTTGAAAACAAGGCTGAGAATTTTAAAATTGAGGAGTTATTTCCAACCAGGACCCAATGTGTATCAGTGAGTGCAGAGGTAATGGGTGAATGGGACTTAGTCATGTTTAGACATGGGTAGTGAGTTTTGGATGCCATCAGTTTCAAGGAGGGTGGAATGTGGAAGACTGATGAGGTACGTGTTGGAATAGTCAAATCTAGAAATCCCTTTGGAAATCAATCGGTCTATTCGATACAATGGTATTTATCGCTTGTTCTGTCACTCTTTGGTTGAATTTTAGAATAGTTTTTTCATTGTCTAGCCTATGGCAACTGGAAGGTTTGTAAAATGGCTAAGTTAATATTAACAAACAAAAATGGCTTATCAAGGTTGTCTATCCAGCTGAGTTCTGTGTATTCATTTCGCCCACATATTGCATTGAGCGAAAACTCTTCCCAGCTAGTTGCCCTCAATGATCCTAGTACATACATATGCATACACTGAGCCTCACACATGAATATTTTAAACAGAGAGCCTTTTCATGGCTCAATAAAAACACTGGATCTATTATATATATTTTTTCAAATGACTTCCTTCCTCACACTTATTTTTGATATGAATTGTGTGGCTCTTGGAATATGCGCTAAGTTTAGTGCAGCTGCCAAATCACATCATTATCAACATCAGGAAAATATAAACCCATAAATTGTCTCATTGTATCAGCCCATGCATAGATTTTTTTCTTGAAACATTGAAATTGCTTTGCAATAAAGGTAAGTGCTGAACTAAATAAGAAAGAAAATCGCATTTGACCTGGTAAACAAAAAGTCTTTTGAATAAATTCTGATGAAGCAATGAAAAAATAAATCAACCCGAATTTGATTCGGATGGGGTCCCTTTAAGGAAAGGAAAAAAGGTCTCCATAATCATAAAGCATTTTGATGGAGAAAATAAGGAGAAAATGTTGCCACTGGGATGAAGATTGGTACTCTGAGTATGCAGATTTAAAACAATTGGTAAAAGAACTAATGATAAGATGAAAATATTTCTTTTCGTGGCAGCAAGTTCTTACATCTGCAGTGCACTGCCTGAAAGAATAGTGGAAGCAGAACAAATAAGTTTCAAAAGAGAACTGGATGTTAACTTAAAGAGGGAGATAATTTGTGGTGACATGGGGAAGAGCAAGGGGGTAGGACTATTTGAATAACACTTTGAAAGAGCCAGTATAGGCACAATGGACCAAATGGCTTCCTTCTGTGTTGTGAAATTTTATGTAATGTTACTCCATGAAATTCTTTGACCATTCTGTGAGAGATTGTGTTAATCATCTGTTGCCATTCCTGGCCTGATTGTCCATTGCCTCATCACCGGTTAGCCTGCCACAACAGTCTGTGCGCTCTCAGGTCTCACCACAGCCTTTGACCTGGAGGATGGAATTGCAAAATTGCAGTCTGTTTCTGCTGAATAAATCCTCTTTTCTTCCTCCAAATATTTGCATCCATATTCTCACAATGTGAAAACATTGGAGTTTTGTACCAATGTAGCCATATAGAATACATGAAGCACTGAGAACACAATTCTAATTTGGATGAGGTACTTAAAAGTTCTCTATGAACAATTCCATGTTTTGCTAAGTTTATATTTTCTTTCTTCAGAACGGTGTCATTCAACATCTAGGCAGATTTCTCAAACTCAAATACCAGAACTGTTCAAAATCTTTGAGATGAAGAATCTCTTATCTATGATTTGCACAGTATAAATTTTTAGAAGCTGTCGTGTATATAGACAAGCTTTTTCTTTTACAACTTATCAAATCTGTATTGGGTTTCCATTTCTGTCACCAATGTGTATTGCCACTCTTCTCCCACTCACCACGCCTCCCCCAAAGTCCTCTAATACCAGCCAAGGCACTAATGTTGGCCTCAACATCTTCTTGACAAAGTGGGGGGGGGGAAGGGGGGAAATCAAGCAAGATTCTTGCTGCTGATCACTATCTAGTTGCTTATTCTGGGTAGCGTGCACAGGTGGTTGTACAGGATCGAGCTCAACTGTGATTCTACCTATTGTCGAATAGCCCAACTGTTTTGGTTCCCAAATGTAAAATGACCACCTTGTATGAGGCACTGGAGAGTTGTTGGTACCTATGGAACCCACAACTGAGCAAATATTAGCACCTACAGGAGAGGAGAGAGGAAATAATCCCCAAACAGGTTACTCTATTTGTATGAACAAGACAGCAGTACACCTTGAATTCCTAAAGTCGTCCACCCAGTGATCTTTCTGTACTGTCAAATCCTGATAAGCACATTAGTATTTTGCTGGCAAATGTGCTTGAATCAGGATTATGCTTTGATAAGGATTTCTATAAACTACAGATAAAAAAGCCAATTTGCAGCTCTTTATATCACAGCCATTTGTTCATTGGTTCAGCAATTCGATCGACAGAGAAACAGATAACGCATAACAAAAACACACATTTTACACAAGAGTGATTTAGATTTCTAAAGAACCTGTTATCTAGATACAGATTTAGGACGGACAAGAAATGAATTTCAAAGGAAATGTTTTCCACTTGGAAGACACTGAAGGGATGAAATTCTGGTTTTCTAGGAAACACAGGAATTCATCTACCTTTTTTTTCCTGCATCAACAACTTATTCATGAAACTACAGGATGCGCAGTTCTGAAATGTTCTCATTATTACAGCGTGAATACCATTATTAAACAGACTTTAGTTCAAGTTGTGTATTTATGTCCTATGATTACAGTTGGAATCGTCAGCAATAAGAATGAAAGGGAAGCAGTTTGGTCCATTGGAATACTCTGTAACTGGCACTACCTCACACTTTTCTGGATTGAATTCCACGTACCAATATTCTGCCCAAGTGACCATGCCATCTATCTCTTCCTGCAAGCTAAAACTTTCCTCCTCACTGTCAACCATATGACCAATTTTTGTGTTTCAAGATCACTCTGCCCAAAGCATCTCCTTACCACTCAAGGCAACCCATGCAAACACTTTTAGCAGAAATGTCCATGTCCACTGGCATCGGGCGTGTTCAGCAGCATGAGCAGACAATGCGGCAAGAAAGCCGAAAATCAGTTTCACAATGTTATGAAAACAATTTGTGATCGTCTACTCAGCCTGTCTATGGCTGGCCGCGTTTCCCACCTTTGAACGTTGGGAACATCATTGTAATACATCTGCATATCATTATAGGGCCAGCCCACCAGAATCATCCTCCTCCACTGGATTGTCAGCCCATGTCGGCAGGGAAACACGCTGACGTGTTTCACAATAGCATATATAAGGCATGCACTTAGCGGGTTGCACTTTGAGGGGAACTTGGAGGTATGTGCACAGTAACATTGCACAGTACTCGCCCAGGTTGCTTGTTGGACTTCAAGGTTGAGATGTGTTGCGGGGGGGGGGCAAGAGCTGCCCTGCGGCTGAGGTCGGTTGGAGGAGGGGGGCAAGGGCTGCCCTGCGGTTGTAGGTAGTGCACAAGCATGTGAGGGAAGGAAGGGAGAAAAGTGGCAATGCATTAGAGAAACCTGGTGCCCACACCTCTGCAGCTGAGACAATTCAGATGCAACTACATTGATATGCGTGGAGCCGGGCCTCTAGCTTATCTCCACTCAAGCAACGCAGAGGCATGAAAGTGCCACCGAGCACTCCAGAGCTTTTTACCCTTCGGGCACAGACAGCAAAGTAATGAGCGTTTTTGTGGACTGCAGAACAGTTGGATGACTGGGCATATTATACAATCTCTTTGCGAAAGCTGGCTGTGGAGCAGTCACTGGCAGAGGCACTCACAGCCCCTTGCAATGTCAGCATCCTGGCTTGGACCAATCTCTCCCATGGTTCAAGGTAACAGTGCAGACTTGCAGCACGAGCTAGGAAAATGCCTATGCCTGAGCTGAGAGCACAGCATGCAATGCAATGGTCAAAGCTGTGGCCAATCAGTCAGGTGGAGTGGGGCTGAGGTGGGTGCTGTTGTGGGCAGCCATGCAGCGCACTAAACTCTGGCTATCCAAGTAGTGGCCTGCACTCTCCAGGATGTGTTAAGGGGCCTTCAGGCTTAACCAAGAGAGTTTCTTAGAATACCCAAGCTAACTCACGCATCTCTCTTTCATCCAGCAGGAGGAATACACCAGGACCCTGGAGCCTGGTGAACTAGCCGTATGCCTCATGGCATACAGAGAGCGAAGACGACGGAGAAGAGAGCAACGGAGGTGCCTGGTTGCACAGAAGAGGAGCAGCACCATCAAGAAGAAGGGGTGGCTGGGGCTTCTGCACATGCTGCTGAAAAGCCACAGTGAGCTGTCGCTAGTCAGCGCCTAGTTAGACCCAGGGTCTATAGAAGCTACCTTTCATTCCTGCAGATGACCGAGAACCATTGTCGTTGAAGACTGTGCATGTCTAGGTAACTGGTTGATCACCCCAAGCAACTGCAGGATTTTGCACCACGGGAACATGGAGAGCGTCTACTGCCAGTGGTTGTGAAAGTGATAGCGGCGCTCAATTTTTACGCAAGTGGCTCCTTTCAGGGCACCGCAGGTGACCTCTGTGGGATATCACAATCCTCCACCCACCAATGCATCCATGAGGTCACGGATGCCATCTTCACGAGGGCAGATGATTTGTGCATTTTGCCCGGGACCAGGAAAGCCAGGATGCAAGAGCAAATGGATTTGTCCAGATCTCAGTATTCCCACAGGTGCAGGGTACGATTGACTGCACCCACATGGCACTCAGATCTCTATCACAACACATGGTCAACTATATCAACTGCAAGGGCTTCCATTCGCTGAATGTGCATCTGGTGTGCAACCACCACCAACGCATCCTGCAGGTCTGTGGTTTCTAGGGAGTGTCCATAACTCCTACATTCTCAATAGGTCACAGATCCCTGGCATCTTCCAGGTCCACAGAAGCTGCAGGAATGGCCCCTCAGGGACAAGAGGTACCCACAGAGGCTGTGGCTGATGACACCTGTGTGGCGGCCTCAGACTGCAGCACAGCGAAGCTCATGCTGCAATTTGGTGGAGCAGACCATCGGGATGCTGAAAATGAGGTTCCGGTGCCTGGACTGGTCTGGTATGGCCCTGCAATACAGTCCGCAGAGGGTGTCACACATCATCGTCGTCTGCTGCACCCTTTACAGCTTGGCGTTGCAAAGAGGAGAAGAGCTAGTTAAAGAGGAGATGGAGGAGCTGGAGGTCTCCTCCAATGAGGAGGATGTCAACTGTGATGAGGATGAGGACATCCTTGAAGGTGATGATGAAGGCAATGAGGCGCTCGCACCGGCCAGATGAGGCAGGCGCACTTGGAGGGCCCTCATAGCTGCTACATTTGTGAAGGATGATGACGAATGTAGTGAGGAGATAACATAGATCCTCACATTGCACCTATGAATGTTTGACTCCAGTCTGACTTATGGCAGCACGCATACCCTCTGTGATATTGCTCCTGTCATGGAGCAATGTCTGACACCTGTCTGGCCAAGGGCAGCTTCTTTGCACTCTGTGATCAGAGTTATATCATGGAGATGCAGCAATGAAATTTTTAGAGCACCTGATCCTTTGTCCGCCTTCAGCACCTGAGCTCTTCAGGAGCACAGCATCACTAGTCACAGATGCTGAAGAGATGGGGCCAGCCCCACCTTAAAGGTGCTGAGAGCACACAGAGAGAATGATGGAACTCTGTGACACCTGCACACCACATTCTAGCAGCAATGACAAGCACCATCGAGGTGCATCAGTAATGTGTCCAGTGTGTGTGAGGCTACACAAAGCACAGGGAAGAGGTCTTAGACTGAGACACCTCCCTTTAGCTTGTGTAGAAAGATTTTACATCTGCCTGACATGAAGACTGCTCATCAGGAGGAGAGTTTATTTACACGTTGAGAGTTTATTGACAATAGTGAACAGTATGTACGAGTGGTTAACACTCATGCCTAGGCTGTACAGCTACATCTTCTCAACTTTTCTAACCCTGCTGCTATGTCTTGGTGTTCCCCGGACATCCACAATGGAGGTGGAGGCAGCCTGCTGACTGCTACATCCAGTCTGTGGTGATGTTGTCGGGCATCCTCTGGAGGGCCCAGACCTGGAAGGCCCCAGCCTGCTTTGGGCGTTCTGCTGTGTGGCAGTAGCACCCTCCTTGGTTTGTGGAGCTGGAGCTACTGGGGTCGCAGGAAGAGGGGATTCGGATGGGCCGGACATTCCCGGAGTCACCTGGGTAGATTGCCCTGGAGTGCGCACTTGCTGATCCTCCTCCCTATGGGCTCCTGGCTGACTCCATGATGAGAAGGGGAAGCTGGAGTGAGAGCGATCCCTCACGCATACACACTGTTAGAAGCCAACTATGGTGTCGGAATGGAGTTCAGCCCACGCAGCAGTGCAGAATCAATGTCCTGGACCAAAGTCTCCATGGCAACCACCATCCTACCAGTGTTAACCTCGGTGCATTGGTATGCCGGCGCTATCACCTCAGCCTGAAGGCTGCAATCTGAGGAGTTCAGCAGACATCACTTCCTGATGTTCCTGAGCTTGCCTTTGCAGCTCCAACGACTGAGTCCCGAGGCTCATCACCTGAGTCGCAGTCAGCAACGCTCTGGCCTACAGCAGTCCTCTGATTAACGGGGTCCTGGGGAGTCCCTGCCGCTGCCTGCAGTGGATCAGACAGTGTGATGTATTCACCAGGTTGTAATCCCGAGGCTACTCTAAAGCTAGTTCCCACCAAAGTGTGTGTCTCTGCGTTGGTGGAGGGTGTGGGTGAGCGCTATGACCAGATTTCAAGGAGGGTGCCTTCAGATTCCTCTTCAGAGGTTTCTTCTGGGCTTTACTGGAGGCCCTGGGTGGACTCCATCAGCTGTTTCCCAAATGTGCCTGCGAAAGCAAGGGGAGATAATTAGTCCATGGCAGTGGCCTGTGAAAAAGGACACATCACTCACCGCATGGTTGTCTGATGGATGTTACACTACTGGACCCTCACTTGGTAGAGCACCGCTGACCTCACCATCAGCACAGGAATGGTCCAGATTCTCGCTGGCCAGCTGGATGGCTCTGTTTTTAAAGTCCTTGAGGGCCTCAATTTCAGACAGTCCTCCGCCAGTCTATGACCTCTCCCTGTTGTGTGCCAGCTTTTTCTGCATGAATAAAGATAAAGTGTAAGCAGGATGCCTGATAAGTATGCCTGGCATGTGTGGATGGCGAGCGGTCCAATGGACGGGCTGAGGATAATGACAGTGAGTGCAAGAGAGTGAATGGTGATGTCCCTTGAACCAGCAGTGAGGGCCCTGTGGATTTGTGATGAGTTTGTGAGTGTGTGAGTTGAGAGTGCTGAGAAGTGTGGCTTACCTTGGCGGAACGGAGGAGATCATTCATCCTCTTATGGCACTGGGTGGCTGTCCTCTTTTGCAGGGCATTAGCACTAACTACTGCTGCCACCACCTCCCAAGCCAGATAGGTGATGCCGCTGCCCCTCCTGTGGCCTGAGTGAGGGTAGCGGACATCACGGTGGGCCTCCATGACTTCCAAAAGGCACTCGAGAGATGTGCCATTGAACCTGGGGGCTGCAATCTTTTTGCCTTTTGGGGCCATGTCATCTGTGCAGCAATCCTGAGCTGGAAGTATTGAGAGATGTGTGCATGGCTGCACTATAAATATGGTGCCCGGCATGCTGAGGTGGCAAGGTGATGGCCATGGTGGGCGAATGAGAGCCCGCTTGCCATGGAAACGGCCTGTTTCCCAGGGATGCATAATTAATGCAGCGGTTTTGGGACAATACGGCGTGAAAACACGTCATTGAGGCCGATGGGTAAACACCGTCCGTCCCCCCCGACCACCCCCCCCACCCCCCACCCATCCATCCCCCGCTACCAAACTTAGTGCAAATCTGGGCCAATTCCATCCTTTATGTTTTGAATTTTTCATATTAAAGCTTTGTATAAAATAACAAGGCCTCAATTTCTCCCTCCTCCCACCACCCAGCCCTCACCCTCCCCCCACCTCCACAATGGCAGAACCCTTTCCTTGTCAATTTATTCCCTCCTTTCAAGACATTATCCCCTTTCTTCCTACAGAGCAGCACTCATGCCTCCAGTTCCCCTTCCCCCAACACTGAGCATCTGTTCAGTCCCTGGCTTTACATCTCTCCCCTTCCCCCTCCCAATATGACCTACTCCTCCTACCACTGAGAATCACTTCAAGTGCCCCCACTGCTCCCACCCACCCCCACCACCAACCCATCAACTGAGCAGCAAACATTGGGGGTAATTTTAACTTTGGATGGTAATGTAAAATAGATGATATTGAATTGGCCACCCATCACACAGCCTGTCTCAGTTTCTCTTCCATTGACTTCAATGTAAAGGACAATCGAGGATATGTATAATGGACAATTTACTATTACTCATTTTGCACCATCATTTAAATTAACTCCATTTTGTTTTCCTTCTTCTTTATTGGATAATTATAGGTTAGCCCAGAAGTGACTAACAGTATTTGTCATGTGGAAACACATAAGAGGGCCAGAAGTAAGATTTTGGGAGTACAGAGAATGAGGTAGATGACAAACCCATTTTAAATAGTTACCTCTTTACTTCAAATAGCGATAAACGGAACACCGCTACATTTTCCCTCCAATTCTGTGCCCTCCTCTCGTATTGTGGGCTGCTTCTGTGGGCATCAAGTGTCCTCACTCAGTGGCCATTCACCACATGCATGCCTAGCTGGTGACTTTTAACACACTAATAGGTTAGGGACTACTGCAGCTCAAACCTGAGCCCACCCATGTTATTTGCCTGAAACAATCAGTTGATAGCAAACAAAGCAGGAATCTTGACTGATTTTTCATAAGCTGAAAATAGAGTGTCTTATTTCCAAAAGAGGAAAGCTTGGGAGATCTGGCCATTCCTTCTCTATTATTAAGACAGCTACATTGTGGCACCAAGCCCGATGTCATGTAAATCAATATGCTTCCTTTTTGTAGATGTTGTACCTTTAAAACTTTTACTCTAAAGAAGTTGGATTTATGATGCCAGTGTGAAATCACACAGGTGCGTCAGATATACTTAGGGGATGTGTCAAGTACAATACTATATATCAGTTGTTACTGGAATAGGTTATTTCTGTGCTAAGCTAGTGGCAATAAAACTGTTATTTTCCAATTGCAGTATAATTTTACTCTCCAATCCCTTGGCTTTAGAGACAGTGAGTGCATTCTGACAAAACAAACAGGAATTCCTTCGTCAAGGGTCCTGACCACATAAACCAGTAACACAACTGTGGAATTTTTAGGACACCATAAACCTTGAGCAGCTTGTTACATGTTAGGACTGATTATGTATATAGCACAGGTGCAAGGAAAGTAAAGAAAGGAAGTTGAAAAGTTTATGATGCAATTTTCTTTTGGAATTAAGTAGGACAGAGGATTGCAAAATAATTACATTGACGGTCATTCAGACCATCATTCATCTATCGAGAGAAATCTTAACATTCACCCCATTGTTGCACCCAATTGTTTCTTAAGCGATTGTAAAAATGAACATTTGCCTACTGTATCTTAAAAACTATTCCACTATTCCTGATATTGATCACTCTTTGTGTGAAAAGAATTTGCTAATATCAGCCCTGAATTCAGTTTCTAGTTTGAAATTATTTCTCCTTGTCCTACTCTTGCAATTTGAATTAATATGCTGAATCATTTTTGATCTTCACAACAATTTAGTATATATTTATAAGACCAGCTTTCAAATACTTCTTTTTTATTTTGCCACTTTAAGGTGCCTTGTGACACATTTACATATGATGGACAACATAGAAACAGGCCAATCGATCCACCTGGTCCATGCCAGTGTTTATGCTCCACACAAGTATTCTTCCAGCCCCTATTCAACTAACCCTATCTACAAAAACATTTGAGTCCTTTCTCCCTCATGTGTTTATCTAGCTTAGCTATGAATGCATCTGTGCTGCTTACCTCAGCAACTCCATGTGGTTGTGAGTTCCACAGTCAAACCACTCGTTACGTAAATAAATTTCCCCTGAATTCCCTATTGGATTTATTAGTGTCTATCTTACATTTATAGTTTTGGTCTCTCCAAAAATGGAAACCCCATTCTCCCTGCTACCCCCATGTTGACCCTTATCCAGCTGTTCCATAACCTAAGATTTCTGACAGGTCACCCTTTAGCCTTCTCTTTTCTAGAGAAAAGAGCCCCAGCCTGTTCAATCTTTTATTATGTTTACAACCTCTCAGTTCTGATATCAGTTTTGTAAATCTGTTTTTGCACCTTCTACTGAATTCTATATCATTTTTGTAATATGAAGATGAGAATACTACACAAACGTGGTCTAACCAAGATTCTATACAAGTTCTACATTAAGAGGATGATTCAATTGCACATTGTTGCTATATTTGTTGTACGCTAGTTTGGGTGCTTTGCATACAGATTTATTTAACGCAAGTCATGTGCTGACACCTTTAAATAGCTGAAGATGGATAACAATAAACAATATTCAATCATATTGAAAACATGAATATGCTTCCTTTCAGACCATCTGAGTGGGCCATCTAGTCCATGTAACTTTTGAGTCATTTGATTGTGGTAATGACCTTGGCTATCTGCTATTACCATTCCAGCAATTTTCTTGATCCATAGGAGTCAGTTGCCGGTACCTCAATTTCTTACAATGTAATGGTCTGTGCTAACCATGTAGCACATCCCTTCAATTAGTTACTTATTATGTCTTAACAAAAGGTTAGCAGCATTAATATTTCTTGCAGGCTTCTGCAGTTGAAAATAGTGAGGTTCTCGATCATTTTTTCCTTCCAAATTCTGATATATTTAATTTAAACATCCCCATTTAATTTCAATTACTGCTGGTTTTCATTCATTTTGCGTACTTTATGCTCCAGCATCAGAGGCACCTTTAGGCTAAGGTTTGACTCATTTATCTTTTATTCATCTATTAGACTATCTGTTTAAAGATGTGACAATTCTGTTTTTAAGGAGATTTTTCTTGCTCCGTGAATCTGCAGCCATTGTCAGAGGCTTTAACTGTTCCATTAGCCTCAACAAGTTCCATCATCAGTGAGTTTTTAAACTGCTGGCATTTTTTAACCCCATCCTTATCATTATTTTTGCCTCAATGTGGTTGTCAACAGAAAGCAATTTGTGTATCAAATGGGATGTTAAACAAACAACATTCCAACAATCATTTTAGCTACATTACGATTCACTTGGAAACCACAACTGACCAATCGCACATTGTGTTATTCCAACAGATCCATCATCTGCACTGCTGCTAGACATCGGACACACAAAAACAGTATCACTCATGCTGGTGGACGGGCATTCAACACCAGACAGGATACAGAGGGGATAACAGATTTACAATATCACCCATTAAAATAACAAATGATTTTCTCTATACATTTAGATTTGGGTGTGAGCAGAAGGACTGTTGGGGCATCATCAGCCACGAGGTAAAATCTACTGTCCACGTCCTCGTCTGTTTTCTCTCGTTTCCTCCTAATAGCTCAGTGTCAGTTTTTGTTTTATCATGTTTCTGTGAAGCAGCTCGCTACCTTTTCCTACATTAAAGGTAAATGTAAGTTGTTTTTGCTTACTAGACAAACAGTGTAGTAGACTAGAAAATGCTCTACATGAGCATCTTAGTCTTTTAAAATACAAAAAATGCTAGAAATGCTCAGCAGGTCAGGTAGCATCTGTGGAGACAGAAACAGAATTAACATTTCTGGTCAATGACCTTTCATCAGAACTGGAAAAATAGTTAAAGAATGTAATGGGTTTAAAGCAAATTCAGAGGCAGGGAAAGGGGTGGGGGGTGGAGGAGGGAATAACAAAATGGAAGGTCTGTGATAGGGTTGACACCAGAAGTGATTCAATGACAAAACAATATATTTATATTAGCATCTTTAACATAATAAAACATTCAATGGTGCTTCACAGGATCATTATAAAATATTATAAGGAGATATTAGGTTAGGTGACCAAAGGCTTGATTGAAGAGGTAGATTTTTCAGGCCTGTCTTGGAGGAAAGTAAGGTAGAGAGGTGAAGAGGCCTGAGAAGGGTATTCCAGAATTTTGGGGCATAGGCAGCTGAAGGCATGACCACCAATGTCAGAGCAATTAAAATTAGGGATGATCACAAAACCAGGATTACAGGAGCACAGATATCTCAGAGGGTTATGGGGCTGGAGCAGATTAGAGACAGAGAGGGGTGAAGCCATAGAGGAATTTGAAAACAAGGATGAGAATTTTAAAATTAAGGGCAGAATTTTTGGCTCGGCGAGTGGGGGCAGGGCCCGCTCGCTGAGGCGTAAAATAACGCGTGGTGATGTCGGACTTGCCATTTAAATTTTAGATTTTTAGTCAAAGGCCTATCAAGGCTGTTTAAAAAGCTAATAAAGCAATTAGCTGAGCTGCCCGTCCAATCTCAAGGCAAAGAGCCCAGGCGGCCTTCATATTCTTCATGGGACCTCATCCACAGGCATGATGAAGTTTCTTGAACATTTTTAAAGTGTTTAAAACATTTTTAATAAAATTAATGGGCATGTCCCAGCTCATGTGACAGTTTCACATGAGCTGGGACATGTCCTTAAATTTTTTTAAAAACTTTTAATCAATGTATAATAAGTGAAAGTGATCTCCCTGAGGCGCCTCTGTGCCTCAGGGAGATTTCTGTGCTTTTTCGCATGCATGCTGGACGGGCCTTAATTGGCCAGCCCATGTAAAATGGCACTGCTTAGCCGATTGGGGGCACTGATCGGCTGTGTGCCCACCTGCGCCTGTCCGCACACAACCCCACCAAAGGGGAGAAAATTCTCCCCCAAGAGTTTGCTTGACTGGGAGACAATGTAGGTCAGTGAGCACAGGGGTGATGGAGTAATGAGACTTGCTGTGATTCAAGAAACAGGCAGCAGAGTTTTGCATGACCTCAAGTTTTCAGAGGGTAGAATGTGAGAGAGCTGTCAGGGGTGCATTGGAATAGTCAAGTCTAGAGGTAACAAAAGTAAAAATGAGAGTTTCACCAGTAGATGAACTGAGACAGGGGCAAAGTCAGGCAGTGTTACAGAGGTGGAAATATGCAGTCTTAGTGATTGTGCGGATATGAGGTTGGGGTCCTGGGGTCAAATGTGAACAGACTAGTTTAATGGCAAACTGTTACTAGGGAAAGGTTTTTGGAATGGAGATGAAAAACAATGGTGTCAGTTTTCCCAATATTTAAGTGGAGGAAATTTCTGCTCATCCAGCATTGGATGTCAGGTAAGCAGTCTGACAACTTAGCAGTAGTGGAGGGGGAGATGGTGCTAAACTGGGGCTGGGTGTCATCATTGTACATTTGAAAACTAATGATGATGTCACTGAGGGGCAGCGAGTAGATGAGAAATAGGAGGGGAAAAAAACATAGATCCCTGGGGGACACTGGCGGTAACGGTGCAGAAGTAGGCCGAGAAGCCATTGCAAGTGATTCCCTGGACACGATTAGATAGAAAAGAATGGAAACCATGTGAAAGCAGCTGGACAACAGTGGTTGGAGAGGCATTGGAGGAGGATAGTGTGATCAGCTGTGTCAAAGGCTGAAAACAGGTCATGAAGGATGAGGAAGAAAACTTTACCTTTGTCAAAAACACAAAGGACATCATTTGTGATTTTGATAAATGCTGTTTCGATACTGTGGGAGGACAGAAACCTGATTGAAGGGATTCAAATGTGGAGTTCCAGGAATGTTGGGAATGGATGCAAACCCCTTTTAGCCAGCAGCATCATCCTTTTTGTCATTTAATATCATTTGCCTTCCACCCTAACACAGATTAACAGAAACAAGTACCTTCTGCCCTCCGGTAATATCAAAACATGAGGTATAGTCATCCAGACAAACTACAAAAAACATTTGTTTCCAGGACAGTGTATCAACTTTCTTCACAAGGACAACCCCACAATAAAGGAAGAAAATAGTCACAGCCCCATCACAATCTTCAATACCCATCTCTAGATTATTTCCATTTAAAAGTTTTCTTTATCGGGACTACCTGATGCTGGTCATGCCTTGTTTAGCTAGTACTACCCATTTAATCTTGGCGGAATATGGATATTAGTCTGTGGTGGTGACACAACTAAAGCAGAAGCAGAAACAAAAGCAGAAGATCTTCCCTTTTGTTATTCCCTCCTCTCCCCTCATTTCTTACCTCTTTACTTTCTTTAAGCCTGTTATTGATTTAATTATTTCCAGTTCTGATCAAAGTTCATTAACCTGAAATGTTTACGGTCCCACCGAAGTCAATGGACTTTCGAACAGCTTGCAGCATTTTATGGCCCCACCCCACTACAATGAGGCCATAAAATTCCACCCATTAACTTTGTTTCTCCTTGCACACATGCTGCCTGACCTGCTGATAATTTCTGGAATTTTCTGTTTTTATTTCAGATTCCCAGTATCCGCAGTATTTTGCTTATCTTAGTCACGCTTTCTTTCCAATTTTTTTCACCACTAGCTTATCAAAGGATACTGTCCATCTTAAGCATTTTCACTTTCATCACCTTAACACAAGACAATACTTCGCAAGACGAAGTCTTTGCAAGGTTGGCCTCTTTCACCTTGTACATAGGAATTGGCTTGAGCATATCCTTTCTCTTCACATGTAAGAAGAACATTTTTTTATGGCACTCTGAGCTAATGAGGTGATTTGATTAAGGTTTACAAGTAGTAACATTGTTGTCTTCAACAGTCAACTTGTTTTCATCTTCTTCATCTGAGGTAATATTCATACACCATATTCAAGTAGTTTTCATCACAAGTTCTTCATAAAGCAGCAAAAGAGAACTCTTCCTATATATATATTATATATGTATAAAAGATAAAGCAAATACAGGTAAGCAGTCAATCACAATTGAAGCTTTTCTCTATAGGCCAATGTTCTCAGTGAGATGGATATGTGAGGTATCAGTTGACAGGTTTTATCTCTGTCCAATTGTCTCTTCTTAACACAGCCAAGAGTCATTTTTAATCTCTCTTTAATCCTTGCGGCATCCACACTGAGTAACTGTGCAGGTGGTACATTAACGTTTCTCTTATCCTTTTAGCTTCCTTAATAGCTGCTGTTTTTCCCATGTGACTATCGCAGCTAACCTAATTTTCCTGATGACTGCCCTCTGCAGCTAAGACTTCATAGAAGGTAAGAAATTATAGATGAGGGAAACTATTTGATCTCACCTTTATTTACCCAATCAGAGTGAGCCTTTTAATCCCTCATCCACACCCACCCAATTGGTTCACAAACATTTCCAGGGTTTTCACTTCCATAATTCTATCCAGGTGTTCATTCTGTGAGCTGATCAGTCTTTGTGTGAACAATTTCCTGATATGAGCTCTAAACTTCTCTTTTACTTGTTAAACCTATGGCTATTTATCTTATTCTTGCAACTTAATTTCAGTATTTACCCTCTCCATGCCATTTAGTTTCTTGTGTAGGTCTTCAGGATCACTTTTCACATGATTTCTTTCAAGACTGATAAATCCAAAGTACTTCATTTTTTCTCATCACACAGGCAGCTAAAACTGAGGATCAGCCTTATGGCACTCTGCCTGACCTCTAATGCTGTTAAGTCTCAGGGACAGAACCAGGCATATTACCCAAGGTGCAGTCGGTACAGATTGAAGGTGAATTCTTTTGACTTATCGTCTACTGTTTTGGCTGTGTAATTCAACATTTTTTCTTGATTACAACTCTACATTCATTGAACATATTGAGTGTCACACTTCTTACAAAGAATACTGGGTCATTTTCAACTTTGTCCTTTACTATTTCAAGCCCGGTCAGCGGGTGGAATCTTCCCAGCTGCTGTGGTGGCTGTGGCACACATACTTTTAAATATTTTTAAGTCTTTAGAGGACACCTTCATTTTCAGTCGACACTGCTGTCTACCTCCTGCATTGGCAGTGCCCACCTCTCCCAGTGGGGCTTCCAGCACCCAGAGCCTCAGATATTTGCATTGACCCTCCCGACTGGCCTGCCTGCCTAATTAGATGGGGTTCCCGGTGGTGGCCTCCTAATTGGCTGCCTCAGGGAAGATGGCACAGGTGGGCAGGACTCATAGTCCATCCAGGTCATCACCAATGCTTGAGCTCGATGGTGGAATATTTTCAAAGGTGGCAAGGTTTTAGCCTTAGAGTGCCCGTGTTCATTCCTTTTGCTACTTTATCTGCCGCTCTATATATTGCACCCAACTCATTCAATAATTTCTGAGATTTCCTCGAATTCCAATTGGCTTTTCCCAATTTGGATGAAATCTGCAAATTTCAGAAATCTTATGTGTACAGGATTTCAGAAGCATAGCTATGAAGTGCTAACTCCTCCCAGCCAAAAGACTTCAAACTCAAATTGCAGGTGATCATCCTGTCTGGTTGTACTTTTCTGGAGATTTTCACCTCTTGGGTGACTTCTCAGACCAATTACTTGCCTGCACTGTAGAACCTCCTACTTGTTTGAAAAATAGTAGTGATGTTGTGTTACAGATCACTCAGGGAGTTTGAGTTGCAGAGGCAACATACACTTTTACACGCATATTGTAGTCTGGAGCTACGGATAGTGAGGGTGGAGGTTCCAACTTTTTTTCCATCATGTGGCTGACAAGGAATCCCTCTTGCTCTTACCACCTGCCATTGACACTTGTGGAAGGACCTGCAAATTTATAATCAACCTGTTTGGCCATGTTATGAATGCAGCTTGATTGGCTCTCAAGTCCTGGGGTGGGGCTCAAACCTGGAGCTTCTGGCTCAGAGGCAGGAGCGCTATCCACTGCACCACAAGACCCCCTTGAAAGACGATAGGTTCAGTTAATAATTGAAGGCAGAGTTATTAGCTCTTCCAAATCACACTCGCATTCAGACACACTTCCTTCAAATATTTTCAAGGGCAGTCTCTTTCATTGGAGCACCACTGTTGAGGGCAGAGTGAAGCAATCACCTTCATCTGTGTTCCTCTCTTAAGCACTATCATTTCAATTTGCCAAGACACTGCTATCTGGACATCAGTTCAGTTTTTTGATAACTGCTTATAAAACTTACTTTAAAAGAGTTGGTTAAAATTCTTAAACATAGTACGCTCTGACAATACAGATTATGACTTTCCTTTTTCTATCTGAAGGCTTTTATTATTTCTAATCTCACACTTAGTTCTTGGCCTTGTTCTCATCTGAAGGTTTCTCATACATTAATTTACAACCTTAGTTTATCAGTGTTGAGATGTCAAGATGTGACTGTTACATTATAGGTTTTCACGCTCCATGTTTCTTTGCATGCAACTTCATTGGCCTTTCACAGAAGTGGCTGTTATGCTGTCACCCTGTGACCCCCACCTATAACACAAGTCAGGTTGTGTCTTATCTCTCCAATATCTAGCTGTAGGTATGTAGTTAGACCCAAGGTTGTACAAAGAACCCTTTGTATTCCAACTTAGTAGAACATATTGTGATGCCACATTATCACTTTGAGAGGTCGATGATTGTTCATCAGGCTGTCAGGCTGGACAAACTTATTTACAACTGTTAACTTGTGGTAGTTTTACAGTAAATGTAGACTTTACTATTCTTTTCAGAAACAAAGGTTCTTTGTTTCAGTAACAGTTCAGCATTGCAGAATGTTCTGACCATCCCTAGCCAGCTTCAAATCAACTGGCCCTTATACAGTCCTGCCTAAAACATAGCTTCAAGTTCCTCTGAAAATAATTAAGAACAAAGGACATTTGAATTATCTTTGCCATGAATGCATTTTGGTCCGTCAATTCACAAGGTTCAAAGGGAATTTTCCATATACACATATATATACATAAAATCTATATATATATACACATATACATATATATATATATATATATATATATATAGCAGCCAAACAGCTACCATAAACAATTCCCTGACTCATTTATAATTGAATGGAATGGGTTGACTCCACGCTAACCCCAAACTCTTTGAATTATCCACGAAACACAGCCTTAGAAAAGGATTTGCCAGCAATTGATCCACGCTAATCAAAGCCTTCAATGTATCAGATTGTAATGTATAGTCTCTGCAGCTTTCAAAAACAGACAACAGTAAACTAAGTTTAACCCTTTGTATGCTGTGGCCACAAAAAAAAGTCTATTCGATAATCTATTACAGAAAGAAAAAGCTTCATTTTTGTCACACTGCCAGCAATAACTTGCATTAAAATTCACCTATGCGTGGTAAGTCAAGTGGCCACTTTTGTGATCTAATTTGCATCTTTGGATAAATTATGTTCAGCAAGTTGAGAGTTGGTATTGCTGAGGAGTATAGCAGTCTTTTGCTTTGGTTAATCAGAATCAACATCAAGACACAGGTCTACAGTCATGCCTAGTTTACTCTGTCACAACACTGTGCCCTTACTCTAACGTTAGAAGACCGATTCTCGCTCCATCAATCTATATAGCCATTCTGAGATTGCCAAATGTAATGCAAATTTGTCCCATAATGTGAGCAATTCTCATGCTGTAGACTGAAATCATTTCAGACTAGATGAAACATTGTCCAAACTTATTTCACAAAAGGCTATAAAGCCAGAGAGAGGAAATAATTTTCCTTCCACCAATAAGAACTGGGTTCCAACTGAAGTGCCAAGGTTGTTTATGCCAATAGACATATTCTATTGTCTTTCAATCCTGGCACTTCAGTTGGAACACAGTCCAAGTTTACCCTTTTCTCAACTGCAATGGGGGGAATGGTTTGATCCTGAATATGTAAGTATCTGGTACGCTATATTTAACTGCTAATTCTATAACCCCTGGCAGGAGCTGCTCACTGCTCTGGGGTTGCTAAAAAAAATCAACAATTCTACTCCAAGGTTAGCTGACAAGATGTGAGACATCTCACAGTTTTTTTGCTCTAGTGGGGAAGAGGCAGTCAAATATATCATCAACATCTTTCTTCAACACCAGCGCCAGGAGCTCGTTGACAAATGAACCCATACTCTGATTTGATGTCCATCTGCTTGGGAGATGGGTACTCGCCATTGTGTGCTACAGTGCTATGTGACATTTATTTTCTAAATTACAAATTGTAACTGTGTATTACTGCCTAAAATATATCGTAGCGCAGATAATGCCAGTGCTCCAAAGCATATATTCGTTGGATCTTATAGCACAGAAGGGGACCATCTGGCCCATCGTGCCTATGCCATCTCTTTGAGAGAGCTGTCAAATTTAGTTCCACAACACTGCAACTGTGTTCCTCTCAGGTATATGTCCAATTGTCTTTCAAAAGTTACCATAGAATTTGATTCCATCATACTTTCATATAGTGCATTCCAAATCCTAACAACCCTCTGTGTGAAGAAATTTCTTCTCATTTCCCCTCTTAATTCATTTGATAATTATTTTAAACCTATGACTTCGGGTTACCACCACCTAGTCAGAGGCAACAGTTTCTCCCCACTTACTCTTGCAAAACCTTTCATAATTTTGAATAGCTTCCTGTTTTTATTTTCCAATTTATTCTTTCATGGAATATGGGCATTGCTGACTAGGCCTTGCCCACTCCCAATTGCCCTCGAACAGAATAGCTTGCCAGGCCATTGCATAAGGCAGGTAAGAATCGACCACATTGCTGTTGGTCTGGAGTCACAAGTAGGTCAGACCAGGTAAGGACAGCAGATTTCCTTCCCTAAAAGGCATTATATAAGAACATAAGAAATAGGAACAGGTGTAGACCATTCGGCCCCTTGAGCCTGCTCCACTACTCAATAAGATCATGCTGATCTTCTTATGTTTCGATTTCCAGATTCTCATCTAACCCCGATAACCTTTGATTCCCTTGCCTAACAAGGATTTATCTACCTCTGCCTTAGAAATATTCAATGACCCTGCCTCCACCACCTTCTGCGGCAGAGAATTCCAAATTCACATAACCCTCTGAGAGAAAATATTTCTCCTCATCTCTATCCTAAAAGGGCAATCCCTAATTTTAAAATAGTGCCCCCTGGTTCTGGCCTCATCCACAAGAGGAAACATCCTTTCCACATCCACCTTGTCAATACCATTCAGGATCTTGTATACTTCAATCAAATCACCCCTTACTCTTTTAACCTCCAGTGGGAACAAGCCCAGTCTGTCCAACCTTTCCTCATAAGACAACCCACTCATTCCAGGTATCAATCTAGTAAAAAACAAAAAACTGCGGATGCTGGAAATCCAAAACAAAAACAGAATTACCTGGAAAAACTCAGCAGGTCTGGCAGCATCGGCGGAGAAGAAAAGAGTTGACATTTCGAGTCCTCATGACCCTTCGACAGAACTAGGTGAATCCCAGGAAGGGGTGAAATATAAGCTGGTTTAAGGTGGTGGTGGTGGGGGGGGGGGGGGGGGGGGGGGTTTGGGTGGGGGTAGAGAAGTGGAGGGGGGTGGTGTGGTTGTAGGCAAAAGCAGTGATAGAAGCAGATCATCAAAAGATGTCACAGACAACAGAACAAAAGAACACATAGGTGTTGAAGTTGGTGATATTATCTAAACAAATGTGCTAATTAAGAATGGATGGTAGGGCACTCAAGGTATAGCTCTAGTGGGGAGCTGTGACCCCCACTAGAGCTACCTTGAGTGTCCTACCATCCATTCTTAATTAGCACACTCGTTTAGATAATATCACCAACTTCGACACCTATGTTCTTTTGTTCTGTTGTCTGTGACATCTCTTGATGATCTGCTTCTATCACTGCTTTTGCCTACAACCACACCACCCCCCTCCACTTCTCTCCCCCCACCCAACCCACACCCCCCCACCACCTTAAACCAGCTTATATTTCACCCCTTCCTGGGATTCACCTAGTTCTGTCGAAGGGTCATGAGGACTCGAAACGTCAACTCTTTTCTTCTCCGCTGATGCTGCCAGACCTGCTGAGTTTTTCCAGGTAATTCTGTTTTTGTTTTGTTATCAATCTAGTAAACCTCCTTTGGACCCCCTCCAACGCATTTACATCCTTCCTTAAATAAGGAGATCAAAATTATACACAGTTTTTGAGATGCGGTCTCACCAATGCCCTTTATAACTTCATGCATTAGTGAACCTGATGGGTTTTTTTTATGACAATCAATGATAATTTCATGGTTGCCATTATGGAGACCAGTTTTCAATTCCAGGTCTTATTAATTGAATTTAGATTCCACCATCTGCTATGGAATTTGAACCTGTGCCCCTAGAACATTAGCCAGGGCTTCTGGATTACTAGTCCAGTAACATTACCACTCGCTATTCTCTCCCCCTTTTCCTTTTCTGTTTTAAGGAGAATAATCCCAGCTCCTCCAACTTCTCACCTGATTCATATAATAAAGTTCCTCATCCTTGGCATCATCCTGCTAAACCCTCTCTGAGGGCACATCCTTCTTAATATCCTCCTTTAAGTATGGTGCCTAGAATTATAGACATGAGTGCTCCAGCTGAGGCCTAACCAGTGATTTGTAAAGGTTTAGCATGACTGGTTTGTTTTGTATTCAATGCCTGTATTTATAAAGCATTCGATACACATCCTTAGCTGCCTTATCAACTTGCACTGCCACCTTCAAGGGTTTGTGATTATCCCCCATATCCCTCAGCTCCTGCACACCCCTCAAGTTAATGCCATTTAGCTTATACTGCCTCTCCATATTGTTACTCCCAAAATGTATTACTTCACATTAACTGGCATTAAATTGCATCTGCCATGGGTCTGCCCGTTTCACCAGTCTTTCTATGTCCTCGTGAACTCTGCTGCCATCCTGCTCACTATTTATTATGTTGTCAAGTTTTGTCATCCCCGAATGTCAAAACTATACCCATGGAATGTAATCAACCCCTGCAAAACCCCACTATGTACTTCTCTCCAATCAGAAAAAAATCTGTTCACAACTGTTCTTCTTCCTATCCCTTAAACAAATACAAAACCAAGTTACTGCCATTCATTTAATACCATGTACTTCTATTTTCCAATTAAATTTCTTATGTGGTACTTTATCAAATTCCTTTATAAAGTTCATATGTGCAACATCAAACTTCATCATTAGCTCATCAAAAAACTCAATCAAGTTAGTCAGGCATGATCTGACTTTAACAAATCTGTGCTGGCTACCCTTCATTTAACCCATACAAGTGAGAATTAATTTTGTGTTTGAGAATGGTCTCTGTAGCTTTCCCACCAGTAAAGTTAAACAGATTGGCCGATAGTTACCAGGCTTATCCCTACTCTTCTTCTTTGAATAGGGATGTAACATTTGCAATCCTCCAATCTTCTGACATGACTCCCATATCCAAGGAGAAGTGAAAGATTGAGGTCACAGCTTCTGCTATCTCCACTCTAGCTTCCCTCAATGATGTAGGATGCATTCCATTTGCACTGACTGGACTATTTGTCAATATATTTAGTACGTTCCTTCTACCTTTTTTTAAAAAACTTGTCCATTTTCCTTACTCCTTTGACTGCAACATTAGCTTCCTTTGTGAAGACAGATGAAATTTACAGTAGCTTTGGAAAGGAACGAAGCAAAAGGGGAAACATTCAACTGAAAGAAAGCCAATTTGTGATGGATCTGGCATAGATGGACTAGAATTAAAGTTTGAATAGGAAAAGGGTAAATAAGCAATGTCTGGCCTTCAAAATGGAGAAAGCTGGGGTACAAACTAAGCATATTGCCATAAGGAAGAAAAATGGCACAACGAAAGCTTTAGATGAGAAAGGAAAATGTGGTTAAAATAAAATAGAAATGGGTTGATGCAAATGTCAAGTAAAGAATTCACAGCTCTGAAGAAGGGTTATATGGGCTCGAAATGTTAACTTTTTCCTCTCTCCACAGTTGCTGCCAGACCTGCTGAGTTTTCCAGCATTTTCTGTTTTTATTTTGTATTATATATTATGTTAGGAGTTCTTCATCCTTGTTTCTCTTTACTGCCCCACCCAGTCTATATTAGGGTAACAGAAACCCCCTATTGCTGCTCTATTATTTCTCTGAAATTTGGCCACAGATTTGTTCCTCTTACCTTTCTCAATATTTATGGGCCTATTGTAAACATTCAGCAATGTAACAGCTCCCCTCCTGTTCATTAACTCTAACCAAATGGATTGTGGTTTTGAAGTTGCTGTACAGGATTCATGACAATGCATCAATGGGGTTCCCAATTTCTATGCATAAAACTAATTCAGGCTTTCAGATCAGTTAATTATAGGATGTAGGCATTGCTGACAAGGCCAGCATTTATTGCCAATCCCTAATTTCAGAGGGCATTTAAGAGTCGACCACATTGGTCTGGAGTCACTTATAGGCCATACCAGCAGATTTCCTTCCCTAAAGGGAATGGAATTCAAATTCCACCAACTGCCATGGTGGGACTCAAATCCAGGTCCTCGAGAGCATTACACTGGGTCTACTGGATTAACTAGTCTAGCGACAATACCACGCTGCCATCGCCTCCCCGAAGTCCAAACAACAGCGATTAATTGCAGAATTATAAGTAAGGCACGTTGTGCTTGCTGGTCAAGCCAGTGCTGCATTGGGTAACGCATCCATCTGGATGTGAGACATCGCTGGTATTATTCCAAGGACAGGGAGTTCTCCCAGTAAAATGGTCAGCTTCATCTGTCAATGGACAGCACTGGATTAAACCGATCATCTCATTGCTCTGTCTCAGAGCTTGCTCTGCCCACGTGGTTGCCTTCTAATGAAACTGTAAATTGCTTGCTTCGAGATGTTTGAGGGATTGCATGAGGTGGTATGGGAAGTGAAATTCTCTGGGTCTTACCCGGTGCTCCCAAATTCGAAAGAGGAACAAGGATTGCTCCATTGGCCGATGGCCTGTTGTACATTACGGGACACCGTGCGGTTCCCAGCATAGCCCTCTCCGCAATACTTGCACTTCAATTACCTTCGAGCCTGTTTATTTATGAACATGGCATTTTGCTTTTAAATGTATTTATCTCCGAGCAAAACAATGGAACTTTCAATGGAATTAATCAGGACACCCTGATGCGCTTCTTTATTGCACTGCATTCAATTGCATCTCATATCTGTGAAAAGGGAAACTCGACCGTCCAATATTTTGCACGCTTTCCATCATTGGACCTTGTCTGTACGAAAGATGAAGATAAAGAGAAATTTGTATGCAAACAGACCCAGAAAGTAACAACGCTGAACTTGTGCATGGTGCGTGCGTGCACAGGTATTCTGTACACATACATCAGCCATGCTGCTGTGACTAGAATACCGAAGGTATGGAGAACAGGCGGCCCTGCCTTAATGGAATTATCCAGAAATATACTTAGTTTTACAAAGCGGGCTATGTCAATTCAGTCATCGTTACACATGCACACGAGCAAGCGGCAACAGAACGTAACACAGAGGCGAGATTGACATTGAAAAATAAATGTGTTTTTTTTTAAGAATTTGGATCTAAACCAAGTCGTTTAATGTTAACTGTCCCTTTACGGTACCTGTCTGTGTTTACAGACCCTCGGGCCTCTAGGTTAAGTAGAAATCAAGCTTTGATCCGCACTGAGCCTTGTCTTAGCCCGGCAACAGGCAGCGATTGGAGTGCACACGCCGGCCAAACACCGGGGAGAGAGGGGCAGGTAAGGGACTGAACTTAAGCCGCTCACTGCTGGGCAGCCTGGGCTCCTCAGTCACTGAACTGGACACCGAGAGTCTGTGCAGAGCAATCCTATAGTCTTGTTTAAGGACAAAATCAGACACACACACACAGCCCTGAACTTAAGCCACGTTTGTTGTGACGATTTTCACTTGTAATTTGCAAACCTTTAAAAAAAGGTTTATTTTTGTAACAAAAGTGAGGAGAGCGCCTGACGTGTATTTGGAAATGGGGATTCAAAGCCCAAGTCTCTCTCTCTCTCTCACATACACACACACAGAGTGAGGGAGGGAGGGAGTGAAGGAGTGGGCTCTGCTTCATCGATTTGCCCATCGCTTCTGGTTAAGTTTCGGCGGAATCTCTGCCCCTGGATACAGGATCCACCCGTGTCCCCATCGCCCTTTGTGCCATCGATTTGCTGATCACTCTCCTGTCCGCTGCCACCCTCGCCCGTATCGCCTCCAGTTTCCGACATTGATTCAAGTTTGAGGTTCTCGCTGCGGGGATTTCTCGGCGGTTTTTGTGGGGTTTTTTTCTGAATTTACAAAGACCCCGGAACCCACTGTCTCCCCTCACATTCCCCATTCTCACCTCTCCGCCTCCCTCCAGCTCCACATCTTCCTGTTCTTCGCCCTTGCAGGACTCACACTCCCGTCTTCCCCACCAATTAAAAAAATAAAATCCCGCTCCTGATATGATTTTGCAACCCTCCAATCATGTTATCCCTTAATATTTCCTGTATTCTTTCTCGCCCCCTTTTTTTTTACACAGACTCTCTTATTCCAGGCGTTTCCCGGATTTGAACCCCCCCCCCCTCTCTAATCGCCCAGAGTTTTAACGCTGCGTCGCCAGGGAGAAACGCGAAATCAATCCCGTTCAGCTCACTGACCCCTGAGCCTGTCTTTGCTGCCAATCAGCCCCATTGCCAGTTTCTGTCTCAGCCTCTGTACTAACTAATGTCCCTTCCCTCCCTCCCCGCCCCTCTCCGCACGAAATCTGTCTCTCTCTCTCTCCACCCCCTTTCTCATTCTGCCCATCCACTCCCAAGACTTTGACTTGAACCGTCCTTCAAGTCTATCAATTGCTCTCTCTCTCTCTCTCTCTGGCTCCTTCTTCATTCAGCCCATCTTCAGTAGTGTCAGTCCCTCCTCTCTCTCTCTCCCCCTCCAGCAGTCGCACCAGCTACTTTCTCATTCACTATAGACCTCCTCACAGGCTCAGACCTCCCAATCCCAGCAGCCTTTCCCTACACCGTCCATCCACAGCCCTTGACTGACTATGTTGCTGCAGACGCTGCTGTTCCCGCCGCTCTCTCAAGTCTCCGCAGCCGCTCGGTAACCAGCGTTTTCTCTCTTTTCTTTTTTTTTAAAAAAAAAATATATATACACGAAACGCCCCACCTAAAGTCTTGTCACTCCGGCATGAAAAGAAGGGGTCTCTCTCTCTCCCCATCAAGCGCGCACAGCCTGCAAGGTCCCCCGAACCGGAGCTGGGTCCGTGGTAACTTTATGCCGAGCAGCCTTCGAAGCAGATCTGAGTGCACCTCAGCCGCCGAGGAGAACCGTCACTAGGTGAGAGAGTGGTGCTGGGGGAGGGAAGGAGGGAGGGAGGGAAGAAGTGTGTGTGTGTGTGTGTGTGTGGGGGGGGGGGGGGGGGGGGGTGGGTTTGCAAACATTTAACATTGAACTGTGTGTACAGGGTAAATATTTTGATGGGGGAGGGGAGGAGGAGGAAAGGGGTGGGGGGGGGGGTGGGGTTGGGGGGTGGTGAATGGTCAGTCCTGGGGACTGAGAACTGCAGCATTGCTTTAACAGATGGGAAGGTTCAGTTAAACTGTGTTTATATGTCCCCGTGTTCCTTGCCGTCACGTCCGAATACATACTGGATTTAAGGGACGTTATGTGTCTGGGATCTGCCAGGCTAACACCAAGGGGGTAAGGATGTGTAGATGTTTGCCTAGGTCCTCCAATATATCTCCCCCACTGAAACCCAGCTCCCCTCTCTCTCTCTCTCCCCCCGCCTTCTCCCCTTTTCCGCCGTGTCTCTGATGCATGTTTCGGACCGACCCTGGTGCATTTTGTTTTACGTTGCATGCTAAGGTGTGAGCCGGTGGGTGAGAAACCTGCTCTCAAGCACTAGAAGGAAGAACAGTGAGCATGGAGAGGGATAAGGAGCTGGAGAGAATTGCTGACTGATGTACAGAAGGCAAAATGCAACCACCGGGGGGGGGGGGGGGGATTTAAAATATGAAAAAAGTCAGCAATATCTTAAGCGTTTCCTCGACTTATTTATGTAAACTCCAAAATCGATTAAGCAGTTCATTATTTTCTATAGGGATTGCGATTCAATGGAAGTTCTGTTACTTAAATCGTTTCTGTTATTTTTTTATTAATCTGGAAGTTTTAACACGACTCGCCAGCCTAACGCGCAAATATTTTTATTTTTAGCTTTTAAAAGGGTATTTTGTTGAGATATTCTGCAGTCATACTTTTCACTGTGGCCAGAGAAACAGGCGTCTTTTTTTTCGCATCCAGGATTGCTTTTAAAGTTTTCTTGTATACAAGGTAGGGACTGGACTCTGCGGAAAGGTGGTGCTTTTCCCACTAGGTGGAGCCCTTACTCTATCCAACCCACGCTGTGAGTACACTCGGCTTGTGCAGCAGGCGAACAGTCGTTGTCTCTTTAAATGACAACTCTTTAGAAAATGCACCTACAGTTTATTCTGTCGGGCTCATCGCGTGAAAGCAACGATTTTATCCCAGCAAGCTCGCAGGGTTATGTAACAGGCCAGCCTGGGATCCCAGAGCTATTATTTGGACGCGCGCTTGGCTCTTGATCCCTGTATGAGGGTTGGAAAGTTAATTATTGATTGGGTGGATATGTAACTTACCTACCGCCCCCAAACCAACAAAATTGCCGTGCGCAGACGTGACTGAATAGACCGATCAACGTCAAGGAGGTTGACTTACGATGAGGGTTAATGCTGGTCTGCCCTGTGCTACTCATTCCCCCCCTCCCCCCCCCACTTTGCCACGGACAGTTGTTTCACTCGAGTGAGTGACGGTGCACTGAGCCCAACTTCTACCCAGCGACAAACAGAGAAAACGTTCACCTGCCTCCCTTTGGCTGGCAGCCTGTAAACTTGTAGCGCCCACTCGCTTGCAGCTCCCATTCCCCAGACAGCCCGAAGTGGGTCCTCTTTATTTTCGTGCGATTGATTGAGACGAGCACATGTCACAGCATCCGACATGGTGCTCGCCATCCCTTATGGATCAGACGTTCAGTTTGGTTCCGGTTCATTTTAGATTTTATTTCAGCTTTATTTAGTTTTACCTCGGATCATGTAGCTCAGGGAGTGTGGGAGGT
Organism: Carcharodon carcharias; assembly: GCF_017639515.1. Lineage (NCBI taxonomy): Eukaryota > Metazoa > Chordata > Chondrichthyes > Lamniformes > Lamnidae > Carcharodon > Carcharodon carcharias. The sequence continues at coordinate 131,190,086 of NC_054474.1, forward strand.
GGGTGGGGGAGGATTGGCTGGGAAAGTGTTTCGAGGTGACTGCCTTTCAACTTAGGGAGGAGGAAGTCCGCTGTTATGACTGCGAACCCCCCCCCCCCCCCACCTGTACCACAAAGAAAATGACTTTGGTGCTTCAGCGGCCCAGCGTGTGTTTCACAGAAGCTGTAAAGTTTTACTGGCCTCCAGAATCGAAAACAACACTGTTGCAAGCAGTAGGACAGGCAGGTTGCAGTCACATCTGGTACAGTCCTTCCACCCCTGCAGCGCGGCCTGCCTTCTTGTCCAGTTTATCACCTTGAGTAGCTTCAGGACGCATTGCCCGGGGCTGGGAAATAACACCGTGATAACCTGGAGGTGGGTTTCGTAGGTGTTCCACCTATTAGTGTGTGGGCGATGGACTTGATACAAACCCACCTTTGCTGTGCTATCTTCGGACTGTAGAAGGTCTGTTTTTGGTTTTCGTGCTCCTGCAGTGGAGTGCAGGGCTTCAGGACAAGGCTGTGTGCGAGTCAGGGACAAGCTGGTGCGCAGGCATGGCAGCAAGCGGCTGCGAGAGTTTCTACAGGTGCTAAATGTGGCTGCTGCAGATCATCTTGGAAAATAGATTTCTTTCTTACCATCCTCAATTTATAACCTGAGTGGGCATTCAGTAATGAGTTCACTCCAACAGTTTAAATCCTACGCCATTGACTGGCTGATTGTCCAGTTGTCTTTTTTTTCCAAAGAAATGGATAAAATAGTTGCCATTCTGGGTGACTATAAGCATACAGTGCGCGCGTACACACACACAATTTGACACCAAACCCACATCCCTGCCATCTTATTCTCTTAGTAATTTAATCATAAAACTTATTGAAGATCACTGCAACCATTTTCCCTTTTCCTCTGCCTGTGTGTGTGTGTGTATGGCTCCATGCATTTAGATTGGCAAGTACGGGTGGTTTGTTTTGCCATGATGGCACCCTGTGCCCACGCAGCTGAGTTTAGGGAGCTTTGCAAGCTTTTTCAACAGCGTGAATCGCAAAGCTGCACATTTGTGCAACTAGCATCTTTTGGAGATGCCACAGAGCAAGGTTTACACTGCCAATGTGGAAGATCAGGGTTGTGAATCAGTGGGGGTTCTGTTACTTCATACGTGCCTCGAAAAAGTGGTTTCTTTATGATTATTCTGGCTGGGAGAAGGAATACTTACAAACAGGTTTTAATTGTAAAGATAAGTTTTAATAAGTAAGAGAAGGAACTTGTCCACCCGCTGGATAACTAGTTGCAAAATGAGTAACTTGGGAGGGCCCATTTCTGTACAAATGGTTTGAAAAGATTATTAGTTGAGTTCTTGGCGATGAAAGGAGTTTAACCTAGAAATTTTGCAAAAATGGTGTACAAATTCTTTGCCCACATGCATGAAATTAAGACACCTGTTAGTTTAACATAGACATTAACTTGTTTATTGTCATTGGGCTAAAGTCTCTGATGTACCAAGGAGCTTCATATGAATTAATGAATCAGCCTTCACATGCTAATATCATGCAGCATATGCCTAGACTCTGGTGACAAGAAGACATAGGGTTAATGTCTGAGAAAGGATGTTAAATTACCAGTAAATCTTAAAAAGTGGGATTGAAGGTCACTCCATTGTTTTTGAATTGGCGAGTCACAGTATGACCCCTTACACCACAAAGGAAATAAGCAAGACTTGTCTCTTCCCATGCTACTGTTCTAAGTGTCTTTGACTGAAAATCCCTGTAACTCTCGGTATTATAAGGGAAGATGACTGGCTGGAGCATAGTAACAGCTATAGGTCACTCAGCCCCTCAAACCTGTTCTACAATTCAATTAGATGATAGTTGATCTGTTTCTTAATTCCATCTCCCTGTTTTGGTTCTGCAACCCTTAATACCCTTGCCCAACAAAAATCTTTCAAACTCCGTTTTAGAAATTTTCACCTTAACAGCTTCTTGGGGAAGAGAGTTCCTGATTTTCACTACCCTTTGCATGAAGAAGTGATTCTTGGCACCAACCCTGAACAATCTGCTCTAATTTTAAGGTTACACCCCTACCAAAGGATGTAGTTTCTCCAACTATCCTATCCAATCCTTTAATCATCCTAAACGCCTCAAACAGATCATTCTTTAGTCTTCGATGATCTGGGAAATACAAGTCTAATGGTCTGCCCTAATAATTTAACTCTTTTAATGCCAGTGTCATTCTGGTCAATCTGTGCTGTATCCCCTCCTGAGATGCAGTGTCCAGAATGAAAAGCAGTCCTCCGGATGAGGTCTAACCTGAGCTTCATATAACTGTAACATAATGTCCACCCCTGAATATTCCTGTCCTCTGGAGATAAATGTTAACATTTCATCAGAAATATTGGTGTTAATACTTGGCGACCTATTTCATATTCTAGAACTGGTGGTTAAAAGTAGGCCGGGGACAGTCATTTTCTGTCACCCTCCCTGCATTTGTTGTCATGACCTTCTGATACCATCATTTAATCCAGAGTATGCAATCCCATTCCAGGTGACACGAGAAGGATGTTTTAACAGAAAATGTCAGCCAACAAAGTTGCCTCTACCAGCCATTTTGAAACACGAAACAGTTTCAAATCCCTCACCTCTCCCTATCTTTGTAACCTCCTGCTGCTCCACAGGCCACTGAGACATTGGTGCTGCTCCAATTCCGGCCTTGTGCACACTCCCAGTTTTCATTGCTGCACCATTGGTAGCCATGCCTTCAACTGCTTGGGCCCTAAACTTTGAAATCCCATCACTAAATTTTTCCACCATTCCACCTCTCTTCCTTTAAGACACTCATTGAACTCTACCTCTTTGACCAAGCTTTTGGCTACCAGTCCTAATAATTACTCATGGCTCAGTGTCACATTTTGCTTGGTAACACTCCTGGGTGGTGTCCTGGGATGTATAATTAAGTTATAAGTGTTACATAAATGAAAGTTGTAGTTGTTGCTGAGAGGATACAGGTCTCTTGGCCCTTTTCTATGTTGGTTGGTTGAAAAGTGACATTGTGGGAACCTGGAACAATTTGGAGAATAATACTGAGGATTGGGAGGGTGTGGGGTGGAAGGGAGAGGTAGAAATGAACTTGAGCCCAAAGAAAGTCATCTTTACATCAAATATATATGAAAAAAAAGAATATGGCAACACTTCTTCTTATGAAGGCACTGTGCAATGTCTTAAATGACAGCAAATAGTATTATCAGTGTGCCTCTTGAATATGTGGTCATGGTGAAGACAATGAAAGTCCACTGCCTTTCCTACCATAGACCCCTCCTATGAAGATAATATCCATTAAGCAACTGTGACACTTGGCATTCCTTTAGTTTGATAGGCCAGGGAGGCAGTGGCATAGCAGTATTGTCACTGACTAATATTCCAGAGACCCAGGGTAATGCTCTGGGGACCCGGGTTTGAATCCAATAAAAAAATCTGGAATTAAAAGTCTGATGATGACCATGAAACCATTTTCGATTGTTGTAAAAACCCATCTAGTTCACTAATGCCCTTTAGTGGAAAGCTGCTGTCCTTAGCTGTGACTCCAGACCTACAGTAATGCGGTTGACTCTTAAAAGCCCTCTGAACAAGGGTGGGCAATAAATGCTGGCCTAGCCAGCGACGCCCACACCCCCATGAATGAATAAAGGAAAAATGTTACCAAGGAGAAATCTCAGATGAAAATGCTGTTTCAAGCCTGGGGAAAACTCCCGCTCCCACCATTGCGCCAATCAAGATGCCTTTATTGCAGAGGGTGTTCATCATTCGGAATGCACCTGAAGCCAGGACATTATATTCATTTGAAAAAAAAAATAGCACTCCAGTGTAGTTGGAAGATGGGCGAGTTGGTGTTTGCATGGTCAGGTCAAATGGGTTTGAAGTCACTGTCCCAGACTGACTTGTGACCTGGGGAAACAGTTTGTTGTATTTTCCAATCTTTTACCTCGCCCCTCCATTTTTCACCCTCCAACGTGTCTTCTCAAAGTAATCTGTTAACCCTAATTTTCCCCTTTTGAAACGTATGCTATTGATTCCAAAACTGTTCATATTTCAACAGTAGCACCAGAGGGGAAAATACACATCTGCTTGTTACTGAGTTCAATCAGGCAATTAAAAAGCCCACAGAAGTCAGTCCATCAGAAAGTATTTTGTTATTGTAGCTCCCCGTTGATGTATTCTCGGAGCTGAGGAAATGAAATGCATCATTGTGTATGGTTTTGATCACTGCACTGTAGCAATGAATGAAAGAAATTGAAAAGATGTAGCTTATATTCACTTGGGTGTTGGCAAGGATGAATTGTAAGGTTACAATTATGAAGATAGCTTCAAAAGATTAGGGATTTTAAGTGAAAAGATGGAGGCTTGGCCTGATGATTATGAAGGGTTACAGTGGGCAGAATTTTACTGGCTCTCGGGTGGCAGGAGTGGAGGTCAATGAGGGCAACGGGAGGTGGGGGTGCAGCAAGATGGTGGGAAGACAGGTTGAGCGAGCTCCCCCAATGTAGTCCCACTGCTGGGGAGGTTTCCCACTGGTGAGGTGGATTAGTGGCCCACTCCAAGTGGAGAGCCAGCCTATTTGCATAATCAAAGGCCCTATCAAGGGCCATTTTATGGAGCCGTCAGCATTTTGCCAACTGCAGGGCAGCCCCCGGCTTATGGAGAGGCCAGCAGCTTCCCCGCAGCCATTGGTGGGTGGTGGTGGGGGGGAATTGGAGCTGGAGGCTTCATGGCCCTATGAGGGGAAAGTCCCCTTAGCCCCAGTGATCCCCCTTGGTGGGTTGGGGTGGGGTGGGGGGGAGGGTGGTGGTGGTGATGGGGGTGGGGGCGGGGGTGGGGGGTGCGGCAGGGAGATCGGCAGCGGGATGGGAGGGGTGCAAGCTTGGGGCCTTCTCCCTCCTTCATCCTGAATTTTAATTTGTACTTTTCTCCATGAGGACTCCTTATTTTGAGGCTCCCCCTAGACCACCTGCTGGGCTCAGTAGTGCCCACCCCTCCCACTGGGGTTGCTGAGGCCTCAGAACTGCTGGCCCTCTAACTAGGCCTTATTTGGAGGGCAGGCTCACCAATTAGGACGCCACCTGTGGTAAAATTGCTGAACCAATCGTGAAGGGATCCTGAAATCCAGGGTAAACTCCAATGCAATAAGGTGATTGACTGTTTTCATTGCTTGGGGAGATTGTAAAGAGTGGGTGCAAATTTAAGGTCATTGCAAAAAGATTGAAGGGACAGGCTCAAACAATTTTTTACATGGAGGGCGGTTAAAATGTGAAGCAGAGTTTGTTATTTTGAAAAAGAATTAGATCCTTGGTTCTAAATGGAGAATATGAAAGGATGTGGGGAGATTAGACATCAGACATCCCAAAGCACTTTATAACCAATTAAACATTTTTGAGTGTAGTTACTGATGTAGTGTAGGAAACACAGCAGCCAGAGCAAGGTCACTCAAACAGCAGTGTTCAGTCTTCATTTCTTTTGAAGGGAATCCTTATAACCTTCACTTACCCACCACCAGCTTACTACTGCAACACCGGTACGCGCGCACACACACACACGTCCTTTGCCAAGTATTCTGAGTATGGTGCTGCTGTGTGTTGATAATTCCAGCTTGTAAGGTTATGTTTAATCAACATTAGGGAGCAGACCACCAACATGATTTTCACCACTTAGACCCAACAGTCTGCATAGGTCAGCTCCACTCAGTTTGACTAACGCGCATTGTAGAGATATCTGGCTTGTAGCAGTTCTATTGCACCATTGTGGGAATAGGCACAACTCTCCTGTTTAAAGGAATGGTAGATTCCCTCTATCCCTCAATTTAATTTTAATATCCCTTCGTCCTCTTGAAAGAGGATTATGCTTTTGTATTATCTTGTCTTATGTTTTCAATAAGTGTTCTTGGAATGCAAGTGACAACAAGGCTGTAATGATTGTTCTGGTTCATGTTCCCACTTTGATCTCTTAGACAGCTACAGCCAGCGATTTTAAATGATACTGAGGGCACCATACCTCTTGTTCATCCACAGGCTACAATGGGCTGGGATCATTCCACATTTGGCATTTATATAGCACATTTAACATGGAACAAATGTGTTTCGTAAAAGCATAATCAGACTAAAGTGGGCACCGAGCCAAAGGAAATATTGCAAGGAGTGATTAAGAGCTTAGTCAGCAGGTGATTTTTAAGGAGTGTCTTTGAAGGAAGATTGGGAAGTGGAGAAGTTTAGGAAAAGAATTCCAAAATGTAAGGCCGCCAATAAGCATACAACTACAGTTAGCTCAACCTGTTTGCATTGTCACTGGCTGTCCTCCCAGTCTGGGTCATGTGAGTTCTGCTCTGCTAAGTATTTAAAATGGAAAAGGCTGACATCTGAGAAAGGCCGCTTGCCCACTAATCATTTCAATGTAATCAGATCAGGGCCTGTTAAATAACCTTGCAGAGGTGACAGTAAGTAAAACATCAATTTTAAAAATTGGCAAATTAGACAGAATAAGATATGGGATTACAGGGTTCTTACACTTATTAAAAAATTGGAGTAAGGGAGTTCCGTGGCAGATTATGGACAATTTAGAGTCCCTCAGATCATCTTGATGTTAATATTTTCTATTCTGTATTTTGCAATAATTTATGAAGGTCTAAGATTTTGGGGGCTGAGGTGGGTGTAACTTGAAATTTGGCCAGTGCTGTATAATGGGCGATATGGAATTGGGCACCCATTATCCACCACCCCTGATTTTGCTACCCACCGAACCCAATTTATGAAGTTGTGACTCTTCTGGCCAACTCTAACCACCGTTGCTCATTGTTTTCCTTGCTGGTTGCAAAATCCTTCAATCAACTTCTGCTAAAAGCTTCATAAACAATCCATGCGCATTCTCTTTCTCCGGAACTTGATGACATCTTCCTCTCTAGATTTGCTTCTAATGCCTGACCGGGTACGCAATCCCTCCAATCTGTTGCAGGCTTCTAAATTCTGCAGGCAAGTCTCCACTCCCACCAAGGCAATTCCCCAGCGAATGACATTCCTCATGCTGGGAGCTTCTGAATATTTTTCAAATTTGGCTGACTCCAGAAATTCTAGCATGATTAGGCCTGGTTGAAATTCTGATTCATTACTTTTTCACCCACTTTCTTGCCCAAGCACAAAATCTAGACAAAAGAAGGACTTGCTATATAGCGCTTTTCTTAACTGGACATCTCAAAGCGCTTTACTGCCATTGAAGTACTTTTGAAGTCTAGTCACTGTTGTAGTGTAGCAAATATGGCAGCCACTTTGCACACAGCAAGATCCCTCAAACTGCCATGTGATAACAACCAGATAATCTGTTTTTTGTGATGTTGATTGAGATATGGATATTGGCCAGCACACAAGGGCTAACTCCACTGCTCTTCATTGAAATAGTGTTCTGGGTTCTTTTGCGTTCACCAGAGAGGCCAGAAGGGCCACAGTTTAACGTCTCATTCCAAGAGGTGGCACTTCCAACAGTGCAGCACTCCCTCAGTACTCCACAATGTTTTCTTTTTTCTAGATTTTGAGCTCGGTGGGTGAAAAAATAACGAAGCAGAATTTCAACCTGGCCTAAACTTGCTAGAATTTCTGGAGCCAACCAAGTTTATATAACAGGCAGGAGTTCCCAGCATGAGGAATGGCCCCTGTTGGGAGATTGCTTTGGTGGGAGTGGAAACTTGCCTGCAGAATCTAGGCTCATGTGTTTTGCAAAATCTAATAACCAGCAAGGCATTTGGGTGAAATTTTCTTTTGTTAAATTCCCTATACATGATTGCTATGCCAACCTCATCGTGTTAAATGTTACATGAAAACTTAATAAAAAAAACTACTTTCCATTATTTATGTCACGGTGCATTCTATCAGCCTAACATTTGTGCTCAAGTATTTGCAATGGGTTCTGGAACCTGCAATATTTTGCAATGCAGGCATGAGCTGAGCCAGCACCTACTGTAGAATCTTTGTATTTTAATGACTGTATGAATTAGGGAACATGGTCTTGTTCTGCATCCAAAATGTCTCAGTGCCTCCGACTGGAAGTGAGGCAAAGAAAGTCATCTTAAAACTCTAAAAACAACTTTGTGCTCTCAAATAAACTTGTTTGCATTCAACACATATGGGCGAAATTTTACGGCAGTGGGATTTTACCTACTTGCCGAAGCCAATGAGGTTTTGAATGTCTCGCCGCATTTTACAGCCCCGTCCCCGCCAAAATGGGGCCATAAAATTCTGCCCTATGAAAATCTTGGGTTTTGTTGCAGTGCCAAGGAGTATTGTCTTTCTGATTATTATATTCCTTCAAAGCTCTTTTTTGCATTCCTGTCATTTATGCCACATTTTCCTGCCTAAAAATAAAATGCAGGCTCTGAAAATGTAAACGGGATTGTATGTATTCGAGTGCCACTGGGACTATTTGAACGGGGGATGTTTGACTGTTAGCTTTCTTTTGTGTTTTGTCCTAAAATCACCTTTTGGATCAGTGGCTACTTCTGTGGAGATGAAATGACAAACCATGTTGATGAGTAATGCCCTCGAAGCCAGTCTGGCACTGTGGAACGTTGCCAGATTTAAAATAGCCCTGGGTTCAATGGGTCTACCATCACTGGGTTGGCATAATGTTGTGGTTTAAAATGAAGAGGCCAGCAGCTACCCAGTGATTTATGTATCCAGGTTTGTAGTTTATTCAGATTCAATGCTATTTTCTCGCACACATTTTCTTGGCAGGTAGAAATTAATCCAGACCTATGTCTATCAGAAAGTCGTGTGCATCTTTGTAAAGGTAGTGTTCAACCAATCAGCTAGCAGAATTTAGTCAAGCATCAATGAGATTGGCTATAATCATGGCTGTGGTGCACCATTTGTCCTTGTCCTCTTCAAGCTCTCCACAGCATTCAATTTGATCAATCATTCCTTTCTCCTCTGCTGCCTCCTGCATGTGACTCACTTTAGAGGAAATAGCTCTCAACTGGTTCCAGTGCTACTTGTCATAGTAGAGCCAGCCTAGCTCCAACATCAGAATCTCCACTTGCATCCCTGTAGGACTACCCCACAATCCGTGTGCCACTCTTTTTTCTCATCTGTACACTGCACCTTGTATTTTTTTTTGAAAATAGAAGATGATCTAATGATCTAATCAAGGTGTTTAGGATGATTAAAGGATTTGATGGGGCAGATTAATGGGGAGATGGTGGTGTAGTGATAATGTCACTGAATAGTAATCCAGAAGCCCAGGCCCTGGGTGAAATCCCACTATGGCATTGGTGGAATTTAAATTCAATTAATAAATCTAGAATTATAAAGCTAGTCTCAGTAATATTGCCGCTAAACTATTAACAATTGTTGTAAAAGCCCATCTGGTTCCCTAATATTCTTTAGAGAAACAAATATGCTGTCTGAACCTGGTCTGGCCTCCATGTGACTCTAGACACATTGCCCTGTGAAATGGCCCAGCAATCCATTCAGTTCAAGGGCATTCAGGGATAGGCAACAAATGCTGGCCTTGTCAGCAATGCCCACATCCCGTGAAAGAAAAAATAAAGAACAAGGGGGCATTACCTTAAAACTAGAGAAAGGATGTTCAGCAGTCATGTGAGAAAGTGCATCTTCACTTAAAGGGCAGTGAAAATCTGGAAGTCTCCCTCTTAAAATATTGAGACTGGGTGTGAATTGAAAATTTCAAAGCTGCACTTGATAGATTTTTGCTTGCGCAGGATATTTGAGGTGGAAAAATGGAGGTAAGATATAGATTAGTCATGATCTAATTGAATGGGGAGCAGATTCGAGTGGTTGAATGACCTACTCCCGATCATATTATCTGAAGTTATAGGGTCGGTTTCCTAATACTCATTTTAAAGTCTTCGAAGCCACACTGTAGGAGGTTTTGAGGCAGAGGCTTTACTTTTAAACGAGTGCCTGTCACTAATATTATAAAATTAAATAGACCCATATCAAGAACAGAGATTGTGTCATTTATTATTTCTGATGTTACTAGAAGCACCCGGGCATAGGTAAAACTTACTCTGAAAATGGTACTCTATTCACTTGTGTGTTTTATGTAATATGAAATACAGAGGTGGTTTGTTAGTTTTCAGCTGGCTTCTCACTAATGCATTTATGGGACTATTTTCACAAGCATAGGAGAAATATAAAGGCAGACCTCGAACATTGTCCCTTGTGCAGAACAGACCAGCACAATTTAGGTATTTTTAAATCTGCGATTATCGTGCTGTTCCATCGGGAAATACTTCTTTGTGAGCATAATTACACGTTGTAGGATTTGTTTGATAACTTTGCCTTTGACATGTTGTTTTATCTGTGATTGTCTTTTGGAGGCCTAGCTTGGAGTTTATGGTTCCATTGATCAGTTCAGCTTACCCTTCCCCTTTGAAGAGTGTCATCCCACACTGCCAGCCTGTGTGCTCTACATTTTTCTAGTTGTCCACCATTCAGTCACTCTGCTGATCTCAGTTGCTTGAGTGCCTGTACCTTTGTGTTGGCCAAATTGTTCCTGCTTTCTCAGTGCATGTTGTCAGTCTCTCCCTGTCTTTCTGGATTACCAGTGAGTTTACAATGTGGAAACAGAAACAGGAAATGCTGGAAACACAAGTGTAGGTCAGTCAGTCACTGCGGAGAGAAGAGATCAATAAACACTGCAGGTGTGGACCCTTCGTGAGGCCAGCCAGATTGGACAACAGGTCCACAGTTAAAATGTTAACTCATCTCTCAACAGATGCTGACTGACATGTTTTGTATCCCCAATATTTTGTTTTTGCTTCAGATTTCCAGCATCTGCAATTTAAAGAAAAATAACTTTCAAGATGTGTATGTAACTAGCAAGGTTGTTATTTAATCCCCATCCCTAGTGGTCCTTGAGAAGGCGGTGGACATGGCTACTTCTTGAACTGCTGCAGTCTGTGGGACAATGGGACTTCCACAGTGCTGTTCGTAGGGAGTTCCAGGATTTTGTTCCAGGGGCAATGAAGGAACAGCAATCTGTGTCCAAGCTGGCATGATGTGTGACTTGGATGGAAATTTGCAGGCGATGGGTGTTCCCATCCACCTTTCAATTTAGTCACAAGACTTAACCCATCACTGGCAAGGCCAACACTTATTGCCCATTCCTACTTATCCGTGAGAAGGCGGCGGTGAGCCACCTTCTTGAGTACAACTGAGTAACTTGCTGGACCATTTCAGTGGCCAGAAGAGCCAACCATATTGGTGTCAGCCTGGATTTGCATATAGACCAGACGGGGTGAGGACAGCAAATTTCCTTCCCTGAAGAACATTAGTGAACCAGATGGGATTTTATGACAATCCAGTAGATTCATGGTCATCATTCTTGACTCTAACTTTTTATTCCAGACTTATTTAATTAATTGAATTTAAATCTCCCTGCTGCTCTGCTGGGATTTAATCACGTCAGACCTGATTCACTCAAACATTGAAATAACTCAGTTCACTTACACAGAGTTAAAGTCGGGCCCATTGTCTCTGAGTTATTAGTCCTGGCCTTTGGATTACAAGTCCAGCAACATAACTGCCATGCTACTGTATCTGTAGCCCTTGCCTTTCTAGGTGATGGATGCCAAGGGTTTGGGTTTAAATTACAATGCTACATTCTCTATTGACTGTCTGCCTATATTACTGGGCATCAGTCAGTGCCTTTATCCTAGCGTTTATCCATGTCTTTGATGTCTGCTTATATCTTGATTATCTGTTGAAGTGTTTTTGATCTGTCCAGGGGATTACCCATTTATCTACATACACTGTTACCAGTAACCTACACTTATCTCTCCCCTTTTCTGTACCTGCCTGAATTATTATGGAGAACTTACAAAAGCTTGTGGCCATTCACATCCATAATTTATGATGTGTTTGAGCTGTGAGAGCATTTTAACGATGTTGTGAGTAATTGTTATATATAACAAATACTATAATTTTAATTCCAGATTGTGTTATTAATTTAACTTTCATTACTGTGTCTAAGAGGGCTCAATATGAGAAACCAATGAATTTTCAGTTGAAGTATCTAGGCTTGGTGCTCGAACCACTATAAGTGTGGGACACGCTTGATAGACCAACTTGTCTTTATCCTGCCTGTCATTTTCATATGTCCATATAGCAAAAATTTATACTATTTTGCACATGGTAAAATATTTTAACAGGTTAACAGCAATTCCTGTACATGTCTACATTAGGACATGCTGCACTGTGCTTAAACACTCCATTTTCAGAAAAATTAGGCAATAGTTACAGATGCAAGGGTCAGAAACCCCATCTTCATGTAGAATTTCATGCAGGAGCCTCTGTCATTGACACTGATGGAAGGCTGGGCTCAGAGAAAGTTCTAATCATTTTAATAAAACTGGCAGGAACCTGCACTCCTTTGGGCGCATTTTAAATGCTCACCATAACTGCTGGAGTGAGAGGGGAGGGGGAAGCAATGCAATAATGCAATAAACAGTGGAGACCAGCAACCCCAGCTGAAGCCCCAGATCCAGCTCCAGCCCCAGATCCAGATCCAGCCCCAGCCAAAACCCCAGATCCAGATCCAGCCCCAGCCCCAGCAGGAGATCAGAAGTGGTCTATTGGCTTCTTTGTAAAAGGAGGTTGAGTTTGTGGATTATCAGCTTCCATTATATGGCAACCCAGGTCTGAGCTCCCAGGTGGGCCCCACTTCTACTGGCAACTGAGACAACTTGTCCTTGATACCCATGGGTTGTGCAATGCAATTGAATTATGTAATACCAATTGGATTCATGTGCACTTTAGTCCCGTTCTTGGCTGCTCTTGAGTTCTTTAAGATGTTAAATTGACAAACCATTCGTTCTGTTAGATGTCGTCACTGGTTTCATGGTACTTCTGCTGACATCATGGCCACCATTTACCCTTCAAACAACTGCAAAAAATAGACGACTTGGTCATTTATTTCATTGCTGCTTGTGGGACCTTACTCTGCACATATTGTTTTTTATTCATTCTTGGAATGTGAGCATTGCCAGCATGGCCAGCACTTATTGCCCAGTTTTAATTTCTCCCTGTGAGCCTTGTTAGGTCAATTTAGAGGGCAGTTAAAAGTCAATCGCTTTGCTGTTGGTCTGAGTCACATGTAGGCCAGACCAGGGAATGATGGTTGGTTTCCTCTCCTGAAGGACATTACTGAGCCTTTGGGCTTTTATAATAATCCAATAGTGTCATAGGGCAGGATTTTCCCATCCATGCTCACCGATGCGTAAGATGATGTGCGGTGACGTTGGGCGGAACTCCCGACGTCACCGCGCCCCATTTAAATTTTCCGGTAGGCGGGGGCGCAGCAAAATCAGCTGCGTGCCCGCCGACCTGTCGATAGCCAATTGAGGCCATTGACAGAGTAATTAAACTAATTAATGGACCTTCCCACCCAGCCTTAATGTTGGCGGGCAGGCCAGGAGTCCTGGCGGGATGAGGTTTCATGTAGGTTTTTAAAAATTTTAATAAAGTTTTTGGAAAAATTATAGACAGTGTCACATGAGGGGACATGTCAGGGAAATTTTATTTTTCTATTTTTAGCATTTTTACATTTAGAGCCGATCTCCCTGATGCAGCACTCAGCCTCAGGGAGATGAGTGTGCTCTTTCGTGCGCATAGCATAAAATAACGTAAAATGGTGCTGTGCCCCCAAATGGGGGTGCCGATCGGTAGTGGGCCTGTGCACGCCCACCCTTCAACTTTGCCTCCAATGGAGGGAAATGCTGCCCATAATCATTATTAATAAAACTAGCATTTTAATTAAGTTGCTCACCTTTTCTACAGTACAACAGTGATTGCATTTCAAAAAGCACTTTATTTGGTATTAAGCCCTTTGGGAAAACTTGAGGCCATGAAAGGCACCATAGAAATGTAAATTATTCCTTAAATTTTACTATTTGAAGAACCGTCCTCCCAGGCCAGCATTCTATATTAACTGGCACCTTCAAAATTGCAATATAATGTTTGTGCTGGTGGTGGGACCTTGTTTCAAAATGACTATTGGATTTGCCCTCACAGCGGTAGTAAGTTCAAAGACATGTTATTTGTTGTGTAAAGCACTAGGGTATGTATAAATTATTTGATAAGCTACTATATAATTACTAGTCTCTTTTTTTACACACATGGTCTGCATAGAAAAGCTACCACATTTCTGACCCACCGGGGGACAGCTGGAATCTCACTGTGTGCTGTGTGTAAATTCCAGTTGCAGGGATCAGACGATGATGTGATCTGACTCATTTAATAACCCTTAAGTGAAGAAATGTAGAATTTCCCCTAATTTAGTCTGTGATTGACGTTTATAACAATTTAATTTGGGATTGGACCCAGTGCTAATTAGCAATCCCGACAGACATCGAAAACTGTTAGGAACAACAGCATTTTGATTAATCTAGAGAAACTCTGTGCTGACATGGCGATTTTGGTCATTAGTTAACATTGTGCGGGGTTGGGGGGTGTGGTTAACGTGTCTTTATTCTTGATCCTCTATCAGAGGAATTAATTTCTCTGTATCTATCCTATCGAATCCTTTCAACATTTAAACACCTCAATAGGAAGATCTTATAGTCTCCAGTACTCTAGGGAATACAAGCTAAGTTTCTGCTTCCTGTCCTCAATTTAATCCTCAAGGCCCACCATCACTCTAGTGAATCTGTGTTGCATCCCCTTTAAAATCAGCACATTCACAATATATACTATGATAATATCATTAATTGAAAATCTCACAAATAAATCTTGTTGTTCATTGACATACATGTCAGGGAATTTGAATAGCACAATATTGACTCTACAAAAATAAATGTGACCTTGTAGAGATTTAAGCATGTTGATTTTGCTTGAAAAATAGTACTGATGCTTATTCAACAAATTGGCAAATAGAGCAGCAATTTTACTATCTGACACATAATAATTCACTGTTAACTTCAAGAGTTGTCATTAACAGATAGATGTTCAAGGAGTGATAATTAGGGCAAAGGATTTGTTACACTGATCCACCCAGAAACTGGGGTGTTCACTGTCTTGGGACTTGTAATGGAAAGTTGTGAAATTTAGATCTTAAGGTGCAGAACTTTGCGTGAATCATTGTGGGATGTTGAACTGCACCAAATTGCTTTGCCTTGTGATTTTCGATAGGAATGGTCATTTGATCTTCCTCCCATTGGTTATAATTCACAAGTCCTTGAATGTAAACAGAGGATCTGCCTCTTTGCAGCTCCCCAACGTTCTGTGGAGACTAATCTGATCACCTCTCAGCACAAACTCAAATGCATGAGTAAGAGTGATTATCACTAAATTAGTGATATCTGGGTTTCCTAGCAACAGCACGTTGTGCACTGAAAGGCTTCTGAGTGTGGCCTAATTTAGTAATACTTTGGGGTGCTGTGAATAATATGCTCACAGTCTTCGCCACAGAAATCACAGGATAAGTTACCTAACATGATTTTGGTTTTGGGAAAAATGCAAGGTTTCATCAAAAATAATCAGGTGACTTCAGCCCACTTGATAGTCAACAGCAAACATGTATCTATGGATTTTTGGAGGCTTGATTTATTGTGCAGTGGAGCATCCTGATTTGAAGTTGTTACACTTGCTATAGAAATGCAGCCTAATTGGTAGTACCTGTTGCTTTTTTGTCAAAAGGTCAATTGGTTTTACCTCTGCCTCCAGAGACTTGAGCACAAAAATGTAGGCTGGCACTCCAGTGCAGTGCTGAAGAAGTGCTCCACTGCTGAGAGGTGCTTTTTATTTCAGATATGGCGGCAAATTCAGGCCCTATCTGCCCCCTCAGGTGGATGTAAAAGACCATGTGGCACCATTCAAAAAAGAACTGAGGAGTTTTCCCAGTCTCCTGGCTAACACTTATCTTTAAACTAACATATAAAACTGGCCATTTAATCCATTGCTGTTTGTGAGCATTTACTTTGTGCAAATTGGCTGCCATGTTTCCAACATTACAATATTGACAACTTTTCAAAAGTATTTCCATGGCCGTAAAGCAATTTGGGATGTTCTGCAGTCATTAAAGGTGCTTCAGAAATGCAAATTCTTTCTTGTGTTTCTTGCTAACTAATAGGGTTATCCCCTTACTCCTGCTTCATAGGGACAGAATAAGGATCATGTAGTTTTCTCCATTAGTTTTTTCAAAATTCATTCACGGAATGTGGGCCTCGCTGGCTAGGCCAGCATTTATTGCCCATCCCTGATTACCCTTGAGAAGGTGGTAGTGAGCTTCCTTTTTGAATTGCTGCAGTCCTTGTGGTGTAGGTACACCCAGAGTGATGTTAGAGAGGGAGTTCCATGATTTTGACCCAGCGACAGTGAAGGAACAATAACATATTTCAAAGCCAGGATGGTATGTGGCTTGGAGGGGGACTTCCAGGTGGTGGTACTCCTACTGCCCTTATCGTTCTAGATGGTAGTGATTGTGGGTTTGGAAGGAGCTCTCTAATGAGCTATGGCAAGTTCCTGCAGTACATCTTGTGGATGATACACACTGCTGCCACTGTGCGTTGGTGATGGAGGGAATGAATCTTTGTGGATTGGATGCCAATCAAGTGGGCTGCTTTGTCCTGGATGGCGTCGAGCTTCATAAGTGTTGTTGGAGTTGCACTCATCCAGACAAATGGAGAGTATTCCATCACATTCCTGACTTGCAGCTTGTAGATGGTGGACAGCCTTCGGGGAATCAGGAGGTGAGGAAGCTCAGGGGGCTGGTTTGTGAAGCAGACTAATACCAACAGTGCAGGTTCAATTCCCATACTGGCTGAGGTCATCCATGAAGGCCCTGCCTTCTCAACCTCATCCCTCTCCTGAGGTGTGGTGTCCCTCAGGTTAAACGCACCACCAGTTGTCTCTGGTCCTCTGGGACTGTGGTGACTTTCATTTATTACTTGCTTTAGAATTCCCAGCCTCTAACCCACACTTGTAACCACATTATTAATGTGGCTAGTCCAATCACTCCCTCCAGCAGCAATGTTAACCCCCAGGATGTTGATAGTGGGGGATTCAGCAATGGTAATGTCATTGGAGAGGGTAGATGGTTAGATTCTCTCTTGTCGGAGATGGTAATTAACTACTATTACTTCCAAATCATCAGCCCAATAAATATGAAAAAGGCCAGAAGAGATCTGCCCCAGTGTCCTATCTAACATTTAGCCCTTAAGCTGTGTAGTAAGGTTTAGCAGATGGGACATTCTAATGCATGACACAGATGATGATGTATCGCTGACATCAGTCAGTCTCTAGAGAGAGAGAGAGAGTTTGGAACACCATGCCTATTCTGTGACCTGTTTAGCTCTGGTATTAGTAGGCAAATGTTAAGCAGATCCCAGAGTAGAACATAGTCTGTCTACCAAGTACCTATAGTCCATGGACGAAACATCTCAGAACATAGTGGCAGCAATGGGGACATCAATGTAAATAATACATCGGTGTTATCGAAGGAAACGCAGAGTGAAGAAAAGACAGCAGCTTGTAACAAATCAGCAGAAAGAGGAGGCACACTCAAGATTGGTAATGATGACCATGCCTGGTGAGCCCCACCTATTTGACTGCCTCAGGGGCCCGCAGAGAGGCCAGCAGTGAGAGTTTTAGAAACGCCATTTTCTCCAGTATCGAGCAGCATCAGGCCTTCGCTCTTAAGAGCAGAAGCATCAAGTCAGTTCCTTTCTTTATGCTGTGTCTCCAGTAGCAGACAATGTTCTACTGAGGCAGGGAGTGGAGGAGTCCACTGCAGACTCTGAGACTGTACTCAAAGCCTTTGGCACATATCTTAGCCCACCACAGAACCCCATTAGTGAGCAAGTGGCTCAGTATGCGACTCAGACTGAACTCCGAGCGCCAAATCGGGCTATAATCTGCTGCAACTCTGAGGCTTCACATGACACCACTGCCCGTGGGCAGTGGCCCCACCCACACAAAAGCCTGCCAAACTGGGCAAAAGGATATGAAAGAAAAGCCAACATAGACGCCAGGACTTCCCAGCAGGGGGCACGGAATGCTTCCAGTGCAGCAAAACTGTACATTTCAAGTATCCCTGCAAATCCTACACCTTTTAATCGAGGAAATATTTATGAAACACACTCCACCCAAGAAATGGGAAATCAAGCTAAAGACAAAATTACAGAGTTCCTAGGGGAAGTTGATAGTCTTAGTCCAGACTATTGGTCAGTTACAATGCAAGTTCAAGGCTTCGATACCACCTTTAAAATTGATACTGAGCTGCTGTTGATACACTGGCAGATTATCTCAGCTTCAGCCAATGACCCATCATCCATCGGACATTAAATTACAGGGCCCAAGCGGCATAGATCTTCCAATTAAAGGCAGAATTATGCCCCTCTTATGTTATGAGGGGTGACAGATCATTGATTCACTCTGTTATTCACAATCAACACACATCCTTATTAAGTGAAGATGTTGGCATACTTCTAGGAATCCTAGAAAAAAACAGACAATACCCAGCATTTGAGCGACTTGCCTTTTTATGCAATAATCTTCAACCTTTTATTGAGAACCAGTGGAACTTCAGCCTTCAGAAGCTGAGGAATTTTGTACATCGGAAGCAAGTCCCTTTCTTTCACAGAGACACCATCTGCTAGACCCCGGCTGGAGTTGAAGTTATGAATCTCTCAGTTCTTCATGAAGTTAGGCCAAAGGTGATGGACGCAGAAGGCACTGCGGCAGATGGTGACTATCCCCATGAAGACCTGCTGGACGTGAATTGGCTCTTTCTAGAAGAAAGTGATGAGGAAGAAACCCTTGCAGCACTGAAGGATCTGTTGGAGGATGATCCATCTTTCCAGTTTCTTGTACCTGAGTTATTCGTCGACAAGAAATTTGTCCCCTTAAAGAGATGATGCTGTCTTGTCTTCATATCCTTAGCAATTGCTCCCATTGCCTAGAGTGAAGCAACCTCACACAGAGAGAAGGGTGGCTTTCTTACCACTGTTTACAGAAAGTAGACGATCCTCTCGAAGTATCATCGGAAAATCATCTCTTTTCCTGAAAGGCTTACAAGAATTTTGTCTTTTTTATTTCCTTTGTCATCTAACTTCATTGAAATCTCGAATCTTCAATGCCTTTTCAGTCTTTGATACAGTAGTTGAATGATATGGCTGTGACAGTCTTCACTGAAGTTGAAGATCATTCCTCTTCTGAAGCTCTTTCCAGGTGTGCTTCGAGGGAGCAACAAGTTCTTCAGAGTGCCCTGAGTTCTTCTCTTCTCATCCCAAGGAGTCGGAAAGTTGATGCTCTCCAGTTTTGTCTCTTGGATCAGTCTTTCGTTGATAAGTCCTCATTCTCCTTGCAGGTTAGTCATCCTGAAATCTACATCCTGTTTACTAGCAGTGTTGCTAAATTGCTGTCCTACTCTGCAGGTTATGTCTTTGCAGATACCGAATGGAACTCATGTCTCCAAGATGTCTTCCCTGAGGACACTGTGGGAGATTGAATCCCCCCGACTGTGGCTTGGGCAGGGGAAGAGCTGGAGTTGCAGTTGGGTAGAATTTGTAGGTGCAAAAAGGGAGTTACCGAAATACAATGTAAATAGTTAAAGATATAGGCCGAGATTTTCTGGCCCTGTTGTGGCTGGACCCGCCGTGGGAGATTCGGCAGCCCAGCCAAAAGTCGATTGACTTTCAGCAGGACCAGACGATCCTGGAAGTGGACGGGGCCGGAAAATCCTGCCCATAGTTTCGTATTGTTGAAAATTGGATAGTATACCTGGGGAAGGTGTAGTTTAAGGTTTGACAGATGGGGTATACTAATGTATGACGTAGATGATTAATGTATCACTGGCATCATTCATATGTTAGACAAGAGAGAGAGAGGGAGAGGTTGGAACACCATGCCCAGGAGCAACCCAGGATGTAGTACTAATGAACAAGTGTCAAGCAGTTACTAGAGTATGAGTACAGCCTGACTCTTGACCAAATGCCATGCCTATAATCCATAAACAGAAGGACCATCTCAGAACAAACTACAGCTTAAAAGTCTGATTTTATAATTTATTTCCTTGTTTGTGGAACTTGCTGTGCGCAATTGGCTTTCCACATTTCCTACAGTATAACAGAAACTGCACTTCAAAAATACTTAATTGACTGTTAAGTGTTCTGGGACATTTCGAGGTTGTGAAAGGAACTATATGAATTATTCTTTATTTTATTCTTTATACATATTGCAATTACAGGATGCTGGTGATGGAGGGGATGGATATTGATTTGAATTGCAGAGGGCATTGACCCCTGCTGGATTTTACTGCTTTCAATGACAATGCACTATTCTTTTTAAATTGTGGAAATGTTATATTTGCATGGCATTTATGTGATGATAATATATAAATGCAGTGATACTAGTCCCTCCAGCAGACGAGGCACAATTTACTTCCTTAACTATGTCAGCCATCAAATGGACAGCAGCCTACAGCATTGAGGGTGATTTGAGAAGAACAGGAAGAACTAAGATTGAGTCAAATCAATTCCCAGTTGTGGATCTCAGTCAATGTTTTTGGGACAAGGCCCTCTGCCTGTTCATTGCTCCTGAAATGTGTATGTGATGCTGTGGGACTTCCATCATCTTGGAAAAAAGGCAGGAGAAAATAAATAAAACAGAAGCAAGCATGAAAATTCCAAGTATTGCTTCGATTAACTCAGGAAAAATGAAAGGGAATTCTCCACTGAGGAAAAACTTGCAAACAAGTCTGTTTAGTGGCTAAAGCACTGTTAGAAATTTCATAAAGCTCACATTCTAGTCTGACATTACACCAAGGAATGGAAGGAATGTTGGGGTGACCAGTTTTTGGAAAGCTGTTAAGCTAAGACTCACCTTCCCCCACAGGTGGAACATAAAAACTCCCTTGGTGCTATTTGAAGAACAAAATGTTTGCTCATTGCAGTAGACAATGCTCTTCCTTCAAACAGTGGTAGTGGTAGACTACTTATTCTACAAGTCCAAGCTGTAAGTGATTTTGATGGTCACACTTTTTACAGTTAAACCTGCTCGAAGGAATTTGATTACAGTGGGAGAAGGGTTAATGTTACTGCCATAAGACCATAAGATATATGAGCAGAAATTAGGCCATTCAGCCCATTGAGTCTGCTCTGCTATTCAATCATGGCTGATAAGTTTCTCAACCCCATTCTCCTGCCTTCTCCCTGTAACCTTTGACCCCTTACCAATCAAGAACCTATCTATCTCGCTCTTAAATACACTCAATGACCTGGCCTCCACAGCCTTCTGTGGCAATGAATTCCATAGATTCACCACTCTCTAGCTAAAGAAGTTTCTCCTCATCTCTGTTCTCAAAGGTCTTCCCTTTACTCTGAGGCTGTGCCCTCGGGTCCTAGTCTCTCCTACTAATGGAAACATTTTCTCTACGTCCAGTCTATCCAGGCCTTTCAGTATTCTGTAAGTTTCAATCAGATCCCCCCTCATCCTTCTAAACTCAATCAAGTATAGACCCAGAGTCCTCAAACGTTCCTCATATGTTAAGCCTTTCATTCCTGGGATCGTTCTCGTGAACCTCCTCTGGACCCTCTCCAGGGCCAGCACGTCCTTCCTGAGATACGGGGCCCAAAATTGCTCACAATATTCTAAATGTGGTCTGACCAGAGCCTTATAAAGCCTCAGCAGCACATCCCTGCTTTTATAATCTAGTCCTCTCGAAATAAATGCCATTTGCCTTCCAAACTACCAACTCAACCTGCAAGTTAACCTTAAGAGAATCCTGGGCTAGGACTCCCAAGTCCCTTTGCACTCCAGATTTCTGAATTCTCTCCCCATTTAGAAAATATTTTATGCCTCTATTCTTCCTACCAAAGTGCATGACCTCACACTTCCCCACGTTGTATTCCATCTGCCACTTCTTTGCCCATTTTCCTAACCTGTCCAAATCCTTCTGCAGCCTCCCTGCCTCCTCAATACTACCTGCCCCTCCACCTATCTTTGTATCATCTGCAAACTTAGCCAGGATGCCCTCAGTTCCTTCATCTAGATCATTAATATTTAAATTGAAAAGTTGTGGTCCCAACACTGACCCCTGCGGAACTCCACTAGTCACTGGCCGCCATCCTGAGAAGGACCCCCTTATCCCCACTCTCTGCCTCCTGCCAGATAGCCAATCTTCTATCCATGCTAGTACCTTGCCTGTAACACCATAGGCTCTTAACTTACTGAGCAGCCTCCTGTGCGGCACCTTGTCAAAGGCCTTCTGGAAGCCCAAGTAGATAACATCCATTGGCTCTCCTTTGTCTAACCTACTCATCACCTCCTCAAAGAATTCTAACAGACCTGTCAGGCATGACCTCCCCTTGATGAAACCATGCTGACTTTGTCCTATTTTACCGCGCACTTCCAAGTATTCTGAAATCTCATCCTTAATAATGGACTCTAAAATCTTACCCACGACCGAGGTCAGGCTAATGGGCCTGTAATTTCCCATCTTTTGCCTCACTCCCTTCTTAAATAGGGGTGTTACATTAGCAATATTCCAGTCCTCTGGGACCCTCCCTGATTCCCGTGATTCCTGAAATATCACCACTAACGCCTCCACTATCTCTTCAGCTATCTCCTTCAGAACTCTGGGGTATAATCCATCTGGTCCAGGTGATTTATCCACTTTCAGACCTTTCAGTTTTCCTAGCACCTTCTCCTTGGTAATGGCCACCATACTCACCTCTGCACGCCACCCCCCCCCCGCCCGTCTCTCTTGAACTTTGGGGATGTCACTTGTGTCTTCCACTGTGAAGACTGACGCGAAGTTCCTCTTCCTCCCTTACTCTCTCAACAGCTTTTGCATGATCCCAAGGGCTAGGAGAATTCCAGACACCTGGTTGGCTTGGCAGCTTCTGTGGATGACCGGTATAGGGTGCTTCTCTGCTTTCGGCCTTCGTTGCCACAGTATCATTATAGGACAAGACAAAGGAGGTATGCCTTAAAGGACTACCTCAGCCAGTTCAGGGATTAAAGCTGGCATTATTCTACACCACACCCTTTGCCAACTGTCCCTCAACCAATGTCACTTAACACATATTAAATGGCCGTTTATTCATTTATGGGAATTTGCTTTCCACAGCCAAGAGCCCTTTAGGGCAACAGTGACAACACTTCAAAAAATAATAATGATTAGCTTTAAACTACATTGAGAGGTCATGAAGACGATAAAACACTTTGTAGCAGTTTGTTCATTCTTTATGCAAAAAATTTACAGATGGAGCTACAAATATCCCATTGACATGGGTTACCAGCTGCCAACTTCTGAAAGTAGGGGGTGTTGGTTTTCACTCCATAGCCTGACCGTAATATTCAATTACACATACTCAATGGAATGATACTGGCCTTTTCGGATATTTTCTTTCTTTTGCTGCATTGCAGCACAGAACTCAGTTTGAAAATATTCAATAGAGTGCAGTTCAGTTGGAGCAATTGACAGCCGTTCCCAGTCATGGGTTTAGATTTCAACCTTCATCATCATTTAAACTCGGTTATCAGCTCCCAGGAGGAGACTGGAGATCTGCCAGCTCTCCGAAGATGGGCACTCAGCATAGAGAGGCCTACCGTAAAAATGCGCCTCAGCCAACTGAATTAAAATGGTCACGAAGAGGAAATCTATGGTTGGACAGTTGATGGAGGAATAACTTGGAAATCAATAAGAGACCTTTGAACAATTTTCTGAATAAGGCAAGATGGAATTGTTGTTTTCAGTGTTTTTAAGTTTCTGCTTACAAGCAGATCCACGTAAAATCACTGATATTTGGATTTGTTTCTAGCAACAACTTAACTTCTCCAATTATCAAATCTCTATGTCACAAGGAAACTATGCATAACCATTTCATTGGCTTGTAAAAAGTACCTTTGGCTGGCTAGTAGGAAACGCATTAGACTGGAGACACAACCTTATGTTTCCAAGTTTTATTTTTGGCCCTTTGATAGCTGAGAGGATACGGAAGCAGAGTGGTTACCTTACTGAACCAGCAATCCAGTGATGTAAGCTTAAATCCCACTGCAGGCTGTGGGGAATTTAAATTCAATTAAATTAAGTCCCGAAATGAAAAGTTAGTGTTAATGGCAACCATGAAAGTACCAAGCTGTTGCAAAAGCCCATCTGGTTCATTAATGCACTTGGGGGAGCCTGGCCTATATGTGCTTCCAGACCTACAGCAATAAGGGTGACTCCTAACTCTGCCTGAAATGGTCTGAATTTGTCTCGTTACTGCTGGGCAGGATAGGGTAAATAGCCTGGCCACAGTCACTGAGTGAAGAATGGCCAATCGAGTTACACACAGGGGAATGGTTATTACCTGTCAGAATGACTGCCTTCAAGAATGAAGGAGGTTGGGATGAGGGAAGAACATTTAAAGTGGGAATGGTGGGGGCAAGAGGAACAGAGAGAATTCCCTATTCTCTGTTTGACACAGGCTGGGATTTAATGCACAAGTGGTGGCCCTGCCCACAGACTGGAGAGTCAGGGACAAGTTCACTTCCATCTGCCCTAGAAGCCACAGCCAGATTTTAAGGTAATCAAGAAGCTAATTGCCTGCAGTCATGACTTCCCCCCACCAACCCTACCTGAGACAGGACTTTATTATTCATTCACGGGATGTGAGCTTCGCTGGCTGGGCCAACATTTATTGCCCATCCCCAGTTGCCCTTGAGTTGGTGGTGAGCTACCTGAGACAGGATATCCCATCACCAAGAGATGCCAGCCAATCAGAGGGCTGGCAGCTCTTCATTCCCAGCAGCACCATGGGAGCAGTGGTCACTGCTGGGACTACAGTGAGCCTAGGACACGGAACAATGCTGGAGCTCCTGTGGAGTCTGTTAGGCAGGCCCCGGCAAGGAACGGGTGGTTGTGGGGGTGGGGGGGGTAGGGAGTTCTGCTAATGGAGTTGCCCTTGCCACTGGAGGGGGCCCCCCTCCCCCAAGCCCCATGCTCAGACTGTCAGGGTATACCTAGTGGCATTGTGACGTGGCATGGGCCCCCCTCCCTGCTGCTGGTAAAATGCCTTTGACAGTGGGAAGAGACTCTTAAGTGGCCATCAATTGGTCCAATTAAGGGCAGATACCAGTGGAGGTGGATAAGTGATGGGCACAGCACCCCGTGCCAACCTGCACCCAGTGGGGGTGCGTTAAATTCTGTCGCATTTGGACAGCTGAGATGAAAATCTCGGTCACAAGCTCTGATCTCCCCATCAATAACTTAGTGCTGAATTGCTGCATTCAGTATTTTGAATCAAGCAATATGTTACATTGCACACAGTCAGCATAATATTTGAAAGGGCTGAGCTGAGCAAAACCTCCACTAGTTGGTTAAGACCTCACACACTCACATTTAAAATGAAAGGTGGGGTGATGTACTGTCCTGTGGAAGGGAACCATTGGGTCTTTTGTTTTTGCTGGAATCTGTAGGAGATGTTGCTCAGATAAAGGACAGGAGCAAAAAACAAAGTATCTTTAACACTAGGAGACATGAATATTTATTTTGGAGGAGTGGGTGAAGTAAAAACTTCTATGTGTCCTGTCTTAAGTGACATGTGGTGTCAAACACTTCTCAAAGTAATATACTGAACAGCACCATTTCCAAGTAGAAAGAACAAAGGAGTCAAATTTCTGAATGGGAACAGGGAGGTGATGGCATTGTGGTATATGTCACTGGACTAGTAATCCAGAGACCCAGGCTAATACTCTGTGGACCAGGGTTCAAATCCCGCCATGGCAGATGGTGGAATTTGAATTCAGTAAAAATCTTGAATTAAAAGCCTAATAATGACTGTGAACCATCTGGTTCATTCATGTTCCTTTAAGGAAGGAAATCTGTTTTCCTGGTCTGTGCCTACATGTGACTCCAGACCTACAGCAATGTGGTTGACTCTTAAAAATGCCCCCTGAACAAGGGCATTTGGGGATGTGCAATAAATGCTGGCTGAGCCAGTGATGCCCACATCCAATGAATAAAAAAAAAATGTCAAAGAGAGTACATTTTGTTCCAAGTGCCTGGCCAGGATGTACCTGCCCCTTTAAGTGCTTCCAGCTGGGCATTGGACAGACAGACACTGACGCAGATACTTAGAGCTTCAGCACGTTGCAAATTATTAACCGGAATCTGATAGGAGGATGACGTTTTAAAAGTTAGATGCCTACTAATGGCTGATGGTTTGATCTGCTGCCAGGGAGGAAGATCAAAGGATTAGTTTACGATGTGCAAAATTACAAATGTATCTAACATCTTGTTTGTCCACAATTATCTCGAATGCCTGTTGTGATGGATTGGTTCCACTTAGTGCAGCTGATCAGCTCAGCTGTGGTTTGAGCCTGCTCCATGGATAATGACCTGCTTATGTCAGTTTTCGCAGCTTAGAAACCCAAAACAGTACAGTCCCATTCTGGAGGCACCAGAAGTGCAAACTGTGCTTGAGCTGCTTTGTACAGACTCTGAGAAACAAGGTTTGCATCACATAAATGGTCATTGTTTAGGTAATGTCAGCTGTGGTGCAGTGGAAAGCATCACTTCCCTCTGAAGGTTGGGGGTTCAAGTCACACTTCAACACAAAAACTAATCTGATGCTGTGGAGTGCTGCACTGTTGAAGGCCCTATATTGGTCTTTTATCAGTGACATAGAATGTTGCATGGTACTAATTTGAAATGAGTTCTCCCCGATATCCTAAGAGATGGGGCAGGCAGCCAACCTGCTACCAATTGGCGAGATGGTAATATATAAATCAGAGGCAATCGGCCTCAGTACAAAGGCTGATGGTCTCTGATTTTCAGGTTTTCCAGACCTTGGGAAACCCAGCAGCTGAAGCAGGATGAGGACAGCTTTGGGAGCGGGCAGGTGCCCTCAAAGAACTGCTTGGAGAATATGAGTGCTCCACCCATCAGATCCCACCACCCCCCACCCCCCTCCCCCCCAATCCCCATACAAAGGCCCCTGAGATCAGGAATGGAAGATCAAACACACGTGGTCCTGCAGCTTTCTCCAGAGTACTTTCTGCCCAGCTGGATCTGTACTATGAAGTTAAAACTCCATAATTATCCGGGCAAACCTGAACTTTTGGGTTTTCTGTCAGAAACTCTGAGCCTCTCTGCCCCCCAACAACTTCCTCCCCCACCACACACACACACACACACACACACACACACACACCCCCACATGCATAACTTGCCACTGTTAATACCCAGATTCAAGTCTCAACAGTATGTAATGAACATGCTCTAGTTGTCAGAGGCCCATTCCCATTTGGAGCTTTAACGGCCTGCATTTTAGCCATTGTTCCAGGGTAGCAGCGACAAAATGTACCTGGAGTTTAACCAAGGTTAATGTGTTTGAAACTGATCTGGTGTGAATAATCAGATATGAAGGGCAAGTGACTCTCAGCCTGCTGTTGAATGTTAGAATCCACGTGTCTCACAGGTTAATTTAATTTGACACCATCTGGCTCATGTAGAGGATCAGTGCACAGGTGAGTGCAAACAGCAAAGCTGATAAGCCGCCATCTCCACAGCATAAAGAGAAGCTGGTAAAGGAGGAGCTCATTGAAGGTTATAAAATATTAATTACTTCAGATAAGGCAAATCCAGGATGATACTTTAAAAGGAAGATTCCACAGAGGGATTTCAAGGCCAATGCCAGACATAAAAGCTTATGAGCTACAAAATGTGATTGAACACCCTGGGACTTCCTCTCAGGAGAGAAGATTTGAGGTTTAAGATCACAGAGAGGCTTGATAAATTGGAAACAAATAGGTTTTTCTGCACTCATAGAATTGCAATATCTAGGCTGCTAGATTGAAGAAAGTGTGCAATAAATGGGTAATTCAGGCAAAATTTCTTTAGCGAAAAGGTTATTGATATAGAAGTGCTACTGTGGGTGATCGGACTGAGAAACTTTAAATGTTCCAAGAAGAAAATAGATCATTTCTCCATCTAGAGCAATTCAGGATTGTTAAATGTTATAAATAATAAAGTAGATAATTGGATGCACAGAATAAAATGGACATGTTTTTCTCCTGCCTGAAATATCTTGCAATCTTGTTGGCAATGCATGTTTGTGTAGTGAAATAATTGGGGTGGTGGAGAGAGGACAAAAATCTAGGGATCAGTTTTCCTTCACTGTGAACTGGTAAAAACAGGAGTACATGAAGAACAATGTTGAATAAGCATTGACTAAAGGAACAAAAGACCTTTCAATCAGACATTAAATTTGGGCCCTATCTGTGAACTTTGATGGTTTGTGTGAATGCTGAAGATCCTATGGCATTTTTTTTTGTAGAACAGGGAGTTCTCTGGTGAGCTCATCAATGTTCCTCCCACAACTGATATCACCATAAATGAATTAACTGCTCTGATTTTCTGATGGTTGGGCATTGGTGTATACAGATTATCAGCAAATTAGCCCTCATAATGGCATTGCCTGCATTTCAAAGCATAATTAATTAGATGTGAAACCCTTTTGATTGTCTAGACAGGCGTGGTAGATGCTATATCAATGCAAGTTATTTCTTTACATAGCTGCTTATCATGTCTTCCAGAAACATATCCCATTGCTTTCATATGTAATGAATTATCCTGACGTGCAGTGGCTACAATGTAAGATGAAGAGTAATTGTATTGCAGCTGGAAGTATTAAATTCCATATCTCCTTATATTGACATGAGATATTAAGACAGGTGACTAAAAGCTTGGTCAAAGGGTATATTTTAAGACGTGCCTTGAAGGAGTAGAGAGAGCTAAAGATGCAGAGAGGTTCAGGGAGAGAACTCCATTGCTTAGAGGCCAACTGGCTGAAGATATGGCTGCCAATGGTAAAATTAAAGGCGTGCAAGAAAGGCAGAGTTGGAGGAATGGAGAGTTCTCAGAGGGTTGTGGAGCTGGTGGACATCACAGATATAGGGAGGAATGAGACTATGGAGGGATTTGAAAACAAGCATGAGAATTTTAAGATCAAGGCACTGCCACAGACAAAAAGCAAAGAGGAAAGACTTGGAAAAGTATAAGCAAAACTCTCTTCATTCTTACGTCACTCGAAGTTTGTATTGACATCGGCTGAGCATTAATTATTTATAACCGACCAAAGCAGATGGATACTAGACCCACTGAGTCACCAGTTGGATAGTACACAAAAATACAAAGGAGCATTTAGCTGACAATTACACATCAAGATCTGAGAAGCACTTACCAGAAGTCTTGATGTACAACATTCTGATAATCCAAGTCTTGACAGAATCCATGGGGGTTGACACTAATGGAGTTTGGATGAAATTAGCTGCATTAAATGGTGAAGAATGTCAACCTGACTTCTATGTTTCAATAATTCCAAGGCTTCAGGTATTCTGTGTCCCCATTTCATTAGCAGCACTGCCCATTTAGCACAATTGAAAACTGATGAGCCAGTGGTGGACTTTGATTTGTAGGATTCAGGATTGCATCAACTTTGATGATGGCTGTGTAGCAGATTGAAAATCGTGCCTGCCATGAGCGTTTTGGATTAGATATAAATTAAGGTGTGTTGTCTCAGTTCTGCTGAACTCTGACGTTTGGGAGTGAATTCCCCTACACAGACAGAAGCTGAGCTTACTGCTAATGGCAACTGGATGATCACCCTGCCCCCGGCAACTCTGAGGCTGAACCATTCGTAACCTTGGTGCTGTACTTGACCCTGAGATGAGCTCCCGATCATATATCCATGCCATCACCAAGACTGCTGCTTGGCTCCTCCATAACAATACTCAACTCCTTTTTGCCTCATCCCATCTACTGCTGAAACCTCAATAAATTTGGAATTCTCTTCCACAGAGAATTCTACAGAGACCCAGCAATGGAGGCTGGTCATTGAATAATATTCAAGGCTGAGTTAGACAGAACTTTGGTCAACAAGAGAGTCAAGAGTTGTGAGGGACAGGCAAGAAAGTGGCCTTAAGGTCACAGTCAGATCAGCACTGTAGGTGTGCCTGCACCAGATGGACTGCAGCAGTTCAAGAAGGCAGCTCACCACAACCTTCTCAAGAACAGTTAGGGATGGGCAACAAATGTTGGCTTTGTGAAAAAAGACTTTGAAAGAGAAAATATCAAAAGTTTGTCTGGAGGATCAAAACTTTGATTAGGGATTGAGCAAGAAAATGTTTCATTTGGCTAGTTTTTTCATTCAAACCCTGATAAAAGATATTCATTGGTGCTGCAGTACTTGAAGGGAGTGTAAGTCTGTGCATGCACATGTGTTTGTGCATCCTTGTCTGTGTGCATGTCTGTGCCCAGGACTTTTCAATCACCTGTGGAGGTGAGAATGAGAATAGGTGCCCCTGGATGGCTTGTCAGCACCCTGACACCTCTGCTACACGGGCATTTTCAAAGCCAGGGCTGGGCAGAGGAAGCAGGATGGCTAACCAGGTACCCACTCATCTCCAATTAACTGCCCATTAAGCTCCTTGAGGATGTTGTTAACATGCCAGGGAAGGCCAGCAATTGATTCTCCAAAGCAGAAAATAACCAAACCTGACCAGCCTGGTGCATGTTAGTGCACAGTGATCAGGTTCGATGTGGGGAATAGTTAGGTTTTTTTTTATTTTGAAGAATTTTTTGCCGCCCTGGGTTTTTGTCCAGATCAGATGCAATTTAATTGACTATTTGGCCACTTCTCTGTACAGTGAGGTTTCTGATCTTCTGATGTGCTGCCTCCCCTATTCTGCAAGGCACAGGACAGCCATCTGGGTTTGCTCCACATGTTCAACAGGCAGCTCCCGCCTCCTGGCAGAGCTTGACATCACTAATTGGGCATCCAAGTTTGAAGATAGAGTCATGAGGTCAGGGCCTGGAATTTTTCCCAGGCATCATGTTCCCATCCAGGGGTTAAAAATCAAGCCCTGTGTGTACATGCCTGTCTATGTGTCTGAGCCTCTGTCTTTATGCATGCCTGCCTGAGTATGTATTTTTGGGTTTGCATATGTGCATGTGAGGGTTTGTGTGAGTAAGAACAATTTTACTCAGAGAGTTGCAATTACCTGGAACTGCTGCCCACAAGGGTGGTGGAAGTGGAGATGATCAATGATTTCAAAAGAAAATTGGACATGCACTTGAGGGAAATAACTTGAGGGGCCATGGGATAGAGCTTGGGAATGGAACTGAGTAGATAGTTCCACAGAGAACCAGCATGGACTCGATGAACTGAATGGCCTCCTACTGTGCAGTAATGATTCTATGTGCAGAATTGTATGCCCCCCCTCCCAGAAGTGAGTTTTGAGGAGAGGGAGCGGTTAGATCAGGCAGAAGGATGCAGGGGTCGGGACTCTGCTGCTGTCTTGCACCCCTTCTAATCAAGCTCTGGGCAGAAGGGGTGGAGGGTGGCCTTCTTGCCTGGAGGCCAACCAAAGCCCTTAAGTACCTACTTAGAGCCACTTAATGCCCTCATCCCAAGTACCAGCAGTGGGCAGGGGACTCGCCACGTGGGAAAACAGCCCTTTTTACAGGGCTTGCCTGTGACCTAAGAGAGCGGGAGGGTGGTGAACCCCTTGCTCGCAGGCATTTTGTCCCTGATCCAGTTGCGATCCCTAAGATAGGCCTGAATGTTTGACTCCTGATTGCCTGGCAGCTCTCGGACTGGATTTCTGCCCTACTGGGGGCTTGATTGCGTGAGAGGCCTGCCACTGTCTAGGTCAGTGCTTGATTGGCTGGTAATTGTGCCAGGCCTCATTAAGAGAAGCAACACAGTTATCCAACTGGTGGGTGTGGGCTGGGACCCCTGTCACAAACATTAAATTCCACCCTGTGACTCTTATTTCAGCATGTGTCTATGCATTCTGGTGTCTGGACATGTGTGTCTTTGTGCATGTACACATATGCGTGCATAGGTTACTGAAAATGGTGCAAATGCCAATATCACACTTCCAAACTGCAATGAGCTCTCCAGGTTAAAGGAAGAACCCACCTTTCTATAGTGCCTTTCACAACTTCAGGATGTCACAAAGTGCTTTAGAGCCAATGAAGCACTTTTGAAGTATAGATGTAGTAATACTCGCTATTTCACTGGACTTTGGGTGTAATTGGAGATCAGTGGTAAAGGTGTTTCTTTCTGCCCTGAGACAGCAGTCATGCCCTTCAGTGCCAACAGGAGTCAGAATCTGAACTGACAGAAAATGAAGTGCACTGAGATCCCTTTGAGAACGGAGTCTTGGTGTACTACATTTGGGAGTCAATGCAGACCTGAACATTACTTGAAACCATGCTAATTGACTGGTGACTGGAACTAATACAAAGCAATGCTGAAGTCAGTATACTATGAATGCACCATTTGTATGACAATCTGGCACACTCGCCAACATATTTGATATCCCAGAGTCAACGAAATGAATCTGTTCTCAAGGAGTTGAGGCTAAACTTCAGCATTATATGCCACCAAGATGTGGCAGTACAAACACTAAGTGACATTGAACACTTTAATTAAACTCTACCCCACAAAGGTGTAGTAAGATAATGCCCCTTTTAACAAGTCCTTTCATTCACCTTTATATATTCCAACTGTATGAAGAGCACTGAAAGAGATAAACATACAAGAACTGTTACTTGTTACCAGTATCGTCTTGAATAGTTGATAAAAATGATCCCAAACTTGCTCAACCAAACTCGGACTTTCATGATTAAAAAATAATACTACTAAACGTTTTTAAAGATCTTCTTGGTATATTCAGTCATGCACAGCATCATATAATGAATTTTAACTCAAATGAACCATTAAGCTGGGATGCAGCTAATGATATCACATAGTTCAGTTAGTAAATGTCCATATTTATGAAAATTGCATGTACAAAGGGCAACTTCCTTTGTGCATAGGTGATGATATTAATATTCTTAAAATTGTTTTAATGACCTCTACAGTCTCAATGGTGGACAGTGGAACAATTTCCTATGATTTATATCCAAGGAACTTGTTCTCAACCTGCATGCCTGTCATTTTCATTTTGTACCCATCCTATGACAATTCTGACTTTGCCAGTTTGGACCCAGGCTTATGCTGTGAATTTATGGCTTTGTCTCATTGTACACATGGATACAGTGAAAATGAACAGGCACAGGGTATTTACTGGCCCTTAGAAGTTCATAAGGCCTTTTTAACATAACCTTCCAGGTGACAATGAGGCAAGTTTTGTTTGGATCAAAAACAAAAATACCTGGAAAAACTCAGCAGGTCTGGCAGCATCTACAGAGAGGAGCACAGTTAAAAGTTTCGAGTCCGAATGACCCTTCAACAGAACTAAGTAAAAATAGAAGAGAGGTGAAATATAAGCTAGTTTAAGGGGGTGGTGGTGGTGGTGGTGGTGGGGGGGGGGGGGGGGGGGGGGGGGGGGGGGGCGACGAGTAGAGCTGGATAGAGGGCCAGTGATAGGTGGAGATAACCAAAAGATGTCACAGACAAAAGGACAAAGAGGTGTTGAAGGTGGTGATATTATCTGAGGAATGTGCTAATTAAGGGTAGAAAGCAGGATAAGAAGGTACAGATAGCCCTGGTGGGGGTGGGGTGGGGTGAAGGAATCAGAAAAGGCTAAAAGGTAGAGATAAAACAATGGATGGAAATACATTTAAAAATAATGGAAGTAGGTGGGAAAAGGGTTGATCAATGGGTTGATTTTGATTGATGTCTTCCAAATTCCTTTCAGTTCTTGTTGATGACACAAGGTGATCTTCCAGCACTTTCGTATTTAGTTCGCTGGTTGAGGGCTTGCTTTTCAATGTCTTTAACTGTGGTTTTCCCCTTTTCCTTTTTACAGGGGTTCCCTCAGAGTGAGAGGAGGTTATAGAGATATGAGGAACAGAGATTTTAGATACTTTCTCTTTGCAGGCCAGGAGCTTTCTGCTGCTGTGGAATTACTGGCATCTTCTACATACAGGAGAAAGAGGTTTTAGGCCTTGTTCCTTTCAGGCTAGGAGCTTTTCTACACTGGTCTCTCACAAAACCATGTCAGGAGTCAATTAAAATGCTGTTATCAGGCAGCTCCCTTAATCCAAGACTCCTTTGCAGCATCATCTTGTCTTTCATGGCACACTCTGCTCCAGGGCTGCAACATTGTATATATCTCTCTTCCCGTTCCAGTGGGCATGTCATTCAACCTGCAGCCATCGTAATTTTAATCCATAGTCCTACAGAAAATAAAAGATAAGTTCTTTACAATAGCCAACAAATAAAAATATGTTCCTTACATTATGTTCCCTTGGCCTGGATTACATAGAGTTACACAGGAAATACAGCAGGAACAAGCCGTTGGCTCATCCTGTCCATTTCAGCATTTATGCTCCACTCTAGCCTCCTCCCATCCTTCCTCATGTAACTATTGCAGAACCCTCTGTTCCTTTCTCCTTCATACTATCCTGTCCTATTCAGCTCAGCTACTCCCTATGTTATGAGTTCCACATTCTTATCACCCTCTGGGTAAGGAGGTTTCTTCTTGATTCCCTATTGGCTTTCTTGGTGACTATCTTATATTGATGGCCTCTAGTTATGCTGTTGCCCATAAGTGGAAACACTCAGTGTGCTCTATCAAAACCTTTCAGAATTTTAAGACCTCATATCATATATCCCCCCCCCCCCCCCCCCCCCCCAAACCGGCCTCTTTTCACAGGAAAACAAGTCAAGCCTGTTCATCCTTTAGACTTGGAAGCTTCATGCATCCATTGATGCATGAGGCAGACAAAACATATGCTTGTGTTTGTTTTTCTGTAACTAGTTTTCCTGGAACAGGTTGCCAGCATATCACCAGAGGCTATAGCTTTGAGGAGTGTCACTCTACATTAAACATGGCTGACCAAGAGGCTCTCCAGTTCTCACCACCTGCCAAAGGCATTTTGGCAGGATTGACAGGTTAATAATCAACCTATTTGGTTGTGTTATGAACACACCTTCCATGGTCATTAAGTGCAGGAGTGGGACTTAAACTTTGAGCTTCTGGTTTAGAGACAGGGACACTATGCACTGCACTACAAGACTTCCCTGTTCATCTTTTCCTGATGGTATAGCCTCAGTTCTGCTGTCATCATTGTAAATCTTCTTTGCACGCTCCAGTGCCTCCACATGCTTTTTATAATGTCAGAGAATCACAGAATTGTTATGGTGCAGAAGGAGGCCATTCAGCCCATCATGCCTGCATCAGATCTCCAAATGAGCATTATGACTCAGTACCATTCTCTTAATGTTTCCCTGTTCCCCTGCACATTGTTTTTATTTAAATAATCATCTAATGCCCTCGAATTCCTCGATTGAAGCTGCCTCGATCACACTTCCAGACAGTGCATTCCAGACCTGAACCACTTGCTGTGTGTAAAGGTTTTTTCTTACATTGCATTTGCTTCTTTTGCAAATCACTTTAAATCTGTGCCCACTCATTTTCTTTTATGAGGCAACAGCTTTTCCCTATCTACTCTGTCCAGCCCACTCATGATTTTGAATATCTTTATCAAATCTCCTCTTAGCCTTCTCTCCAAGGAAAACAGTCTCAACCTATCAAATCTATCTTCATAACTGAAGTTTCTCATCCTTGAACCATTTTTGTAAACCTCTTTTGCACTTTTTCCAATGTGTTCACATCCATCCTAAAGTGTGGCACCCAGAACTGTACAAAATACTCCAGCTGAGGTCTAACTAGTGTCCTGTACAATTTCTGCATATGCTCCTTGCTCTTGTATTCTATGCCCCTATTAATAAAGCCTAGGATAATGTATGCTTTATTAACTGCTCCCTCCACC
Source organism: Carcharodon carcharias (assembly GCF_017639515.1). NCBI lineage: Eukaryota > Metazoa > Chordata > Chondrichthyes > Lamniformes > Lamnidae > Carcharodon > Carcharodon carcharias. Next base: position 131,225,827 of record NC_054474.1, read on the forward strand.
TGTCCTGCCACCTTAAATGACTTATACACATATATTGGCAGGTCCCTCTGCTCTTGCACACCCTTTAGAGTTGTACCCCTTATTTTATATTGCTTCTCCATGATCTTCCTACCAAAATGAATCACCTCATACTTCTCTGCATTAAACTTCATCTACTACCTATCTGCCCACTCTAACTTGTCTATGTCCTTTTGAAGTTCTACACTGTCCTTTTCACAGTTTACAAGGCTTCCAAGTTGTGCATCATCTGCACACCATTGAAACTTTCCTCTGCACACCAAGATCTAGATCATTAATATATATCAGGATAAGCAAGGGTCTCAATACCAACACCTGGGGAACACCTACAAACCTTCCACCAGCTGAAAAAGTATCCATTAGCCATTTATCGCTATTTCCTATTTTTCAGCCAGTTTTGTATCCACATTGCTACTGTCCCTTTTATTCCATGAGCTACAACTTTTGCCACAAGTCGGCTGTTTAACACTATCAAATGCCTTTTGGAAGTCCATGTACACCACATCAACATCATTATTCTCATCAACCCTCTGTTAGCTCTTCAAAAAAAACTCCAGCAAGTTAGTTAAACACTATTTTTCCTTAAAAAATCTGTGCTGACTCTTCCTAAATCAACCCACATTTTTCCATGTGACTATTAATTCTATCCCAAATAATTGTTTCTAGAAGCTTCCCCACCAAAGTTAAATTGACTGATCTGTAATTGCTGGGCTTATCCTTACAACTTTTTTTGAACAAGGGCATAATGTTTGCAATTCTTCAGTCCTCAGGCACACCCCGTTTCGAGGGAAGACTGAAAAGTGATGGTCAGTGCCTCTGCAATTTCTACTCTCACTTCCCTCAGTATCCTTTTATGCATCTCAGTCAGTCCCAGTGTCTTGTCAACTTTAGTCAACAGTTTATTTAGTATCTTCTCATCAATTTTGAACCCTTCTAGTGAGTTTCCTCCTCCATCACCATGGCCTGGGTAGCATCTGCTTCCTTGGTAAAGACATATGCAAAGTATTCATTTAACACCTCAGCAATGCCCCCTGCCTCCATGTGTAAATCCCTTTTTTGGTCCCTAATCGGCCTTATTCCTCCTTTTACCACTCATTTACTACTAATGTGCTGATAGAAGACTTTGGGATTCCCCTTTATGTTGGTTGCAAGTCCTTTCTCATAATCTCCCTTTGCTTCTCATTTGCTTCTTCACCTCTCCTCTGAACCTTCTGTATGATATTTTCTACCTGGCACCTGTCATAAACACTTTTTTCTTAGAGTCATGCAGTCTACAGCACAGAAAAAGGCCCTTTGGCCCATCAAGTCTGCGCCGGTCAAACAGATACCTAACTACTCTAATCCCATTTTCCAGCACTAGACCCATAGACTTGTATGCCATGGCATCGCAAATGCACATCCAAATACTTCTTAAATGTTATGAGGGTTTCTGCCTCTACCATTCTTTCAGGCAGTGAGTCCCAGATTCCCACCACCCTCTGGCTGATAAAAATCTTCCTCACATCCCTTCTAAATCTCCTGCCTCTTAGCTTAAATCTATGCCCCCTGGTTATTGATCCTTCCACCAAGGGCAAAAGTTCCTTCCTGTCTATCCTATCTATGCCCCTCAATTTTTTTACACCTCAATCATGTCTCCCCTCAATCTTCTCTGCTCCAGGGCAAATAACCCCAGTCTATCCAATCTCTTCTCATAACTAAAACTCTCCAGCCCAGGCAACATCCTGGTAAATCTCCTCTGCACTCTTGTGCAATCACATCCTTCCTATAATGCGGATTCCAGAACTGCACATAATACTCTAGCTGTGGCCTAACCAGCGTTTTATACAGTTCCAGCATAATCTCCCTGCTCTTATATTCCATGCCTCGGCTAATAAAGGCAAGTATCCCATATGCCTTCTTAACCACTTTATCTATCCCGCTACCTTAAGGAACCAGTGGACACACACAGCAAGGTCCCTCTGATTCTCGGTACTTCTCAGGGTCTTACCATTCATCATGTATTCCCGTGCGGCACCTTATCAAAAGCCTTGCTGAAGTCCAAGTAGACTACGTCAAATGCATTGCCCTCATCTACATACCTGGTCACCTCTTCGAAAAATTCAATCAAATTTGTCAGATATGACCTCCCCTTAACAAAACCATGCTGACTGTCCTTGATTAATCCCTGCCTCTCCAAGTGTAGATTAATTCTATCCCTCAGAATTGCTTCCAGTAGTTTCCCCACCGTTGAGGTTAGACTAACTGGCCTGTAGTTCCCTGGTTTATCTCTTCTTCCCTTCTTGAATAATAGTACCACATTGGCTGTCCTCCAGTCCTCTGGCACCTCTTCTGTGGCCAGAGAGGTATTGAAAATTATTGCCTGCTCCCTTGCCTCACTCAACAGCCTGGGATACATTTCATCCAGGCCAGGAGATTTATCTACTTTTAAGCCTGCCAGACCACTTAGAACCTCCTCCCTTTCTATGTAATTTCTTTAATTATATCAGTCCTTCTGCCTGATTTCCATACCCATGTTGTCCCTCTCACTTGTGAACACCAACGCAAAGTATTCATTTAGAACCCTACCTACGTCTTCTGGCTCCACACACAAATTACCACTATGGTCCTTAATGGGCCCTACTCTTTCTTTAGTTATCCTCATACTCTTAACGTACTTGTAAAATAACTTTGGATTTTCCTTTATTTTACCTGCCAATGTCTTTTCATGCCCCCTTTTTGCTCTCCTAATTTCCTTTTTAAGTTCCACCTACACATTCTATACTCCTCTAGGGCTTCTGCTGTTTTGAGCCCTCAGTATCTGCCATAATCCTCCCTTTATCTCTTTATCCAATCCTGTATATCCCTCGACATCCAGGGTTCCCTGGATTTGTTGGTCCCACCCTTTATCTTTACGGGAATATGTTGGCCCTGTACTCTCCATATTTCCTTCTTGAATGAGTTCCATTACTCTGACACAGATTTACCTAAAAGTAACTGCTCCCAGTCCACTCTGGCTAAATCAAATCTGATCTTAAAATCAGCCTTCCCCTAATTTAGAACTGATTTCTGGCCCATCCTTGTCCTTTTCCATAACAACCTTGAATAAATGGAGTTATGCTCACTACCTGCAAAACACTCCCCCACTGATACCTCTACCACTTGCTCAGCTTCATTCCCTAAAATTAAGTCTAGGATTGCCCCCTTTCTTGTAGGACCTTCTACATATTGGCTTAAAAAGCTCTCCTGGATGCATTTTAAGAATTCTGCTCCCTCTAAACCTATCACACTGCGACTAACCCAGTTAATGTTGGGGAAGTTGAACTACCCTATTATTTTTACACCTCTGAAATTAGCCTACATTTCTACTCTTCTGTTTCTATTTCTCTGACGGCTTGGGGGCCTATAGCACACTCCCAGCAATGTGACTGCTCCTTTTTTGTTTTTCAGTTGTACCCATATGGCTTCATTTGAGAAGTCTTCTAAGATGTCATCCCTCCTTACTGCTGTAATTGATTCCTTGATCAATATTGCAATACTGCTTCCTCTTTTACTTCCTTCCCAGTCTTCCCTGAAGACCCTATATCCTTGAATATTGATCTGCCAATCCTGCCCCCCTCTTATCCATGTCTCTGTGACAGCAATGACATCATACTTCCATGTGTTAATTTGTGCCCGCAACTTATTTGTCACAGTCCTTGCATTAAAATAAATACCATCCAACCTTGCCAAACTCCTTTGTACCTTAACTGGCCTATAACTTCTATGCCTTCCAGACTTACTTGTTCTCTCTCCTAATTTTGGTTGTGCATCTGCCCCTGCTGAACCTCTTCTCAGGATCCCATCCTCCTGCTAAGTTAGCTTAAACCCTCCCCAACAGCACTAGCAAACTCCCCACAAAGATGTTGGTCCCATTCCGGTTCAGGTGCAACCTGTCCGCCTTGTACAGGTCTCACTGCCCCCAGAAATGGTCCCAATGTCCCAGAAATCTAAAGGCCTTCCTTCTGCACCACCTCTCCAGCCACGCATTCACCTGGGCTAACCTTCTATTTCTATACTGACTGGCGTGCACCGGAAGGAATACAGAGATTACTACCTTTGAGGTCCTGTTTTTTAATCTGCTTCCTTGCTCCCTAAATTCTGCTTGCAGGACCTCATCCCTCTTTCTACCTATGTTGTTGGTACCAATATGTACCACGATCTGCCTGTTTGCCCTCCCCCTTTTGAATGCCCTGCAGCTGTTCAGTGACATACTTGACCCTGGCACCAGGGAGGCAACATACCATCATGGTGTCACGTCCATGGCTGCAGAAACACCTGTCTGTTCCCCTTACTATCGAGTCTCCTACCACCATTGCTCTTCCCCTCTATTTCCTCCCCCACTGTGCAGCTGAGCCACTCACATGAACATGGCTGCACTCTCCTGAGGAACCATCACTCTCACTGTTTTCCAGCACAGAAAAACAGTCCTTGAGCGTAATGCACCCTGGGGATTTCCTGACTACCCGCCTGACACCTTTCTTCTGACTGATGGTCACCCATCCCCTCTCTGTACTTCTGTAAGCTGTGGGGTGACCACGTCTAAAAACGTGTCATCCACAAAACTCTCAGCCTCGCTGATGCACCTCAGTGCCTCCAGCTGCTGCCCAAGCTCCGAAACTCAGAGCTCAAATAGCTGCAGCTGCTGGCACTTCCTGCACACCCGTGGTCAGTCGGAGCGTAAGGAGCGTCTAGGAGTTTTCCCACATGTTGTAGGTGGTACATAACAGGACTGAGCTGCTCTGTCATGCCTCTAGTTAAATTAAATACTTTAAAAATGTTAAATTATTTATGTACTTTAAATAAAAACTGGAACTCTTATCTTTCCTTAACTTAATCTATTTTAAGGTGGAGAAAAACACTTACCCATTACCAATCAGCACTCACCTTTGTGCCGACATCACTTTTTGAAGCTTCCCTGCACTCACGCTGGTCGACCTCTGCTATGCTCTCTCACGCTGTCTGGTGATGTCACTTATTATCAAGAAGAACTGACCGCAGGACACTCTTCCCAGACTGCTTCACTGTGATGCTGACTGCAGGACACTCTTCCCAGATTCTTGTTTTTAATTTTTTCATTGAATTTAAATTCCACCAGCTGCCATGGTGAGATTTGAACCCACATCCCCAGATCTGGACCTCTGTATTGCTAGTCCAATGATATTACCACTACTCCATCTCCCACTATCTTCATTTTTATCTCATTTTTCATCCAAGGAGCTTAGAATTTGTTTGCCCTACCTTTCCCTTTTGAAGGAATATACTTTGATTGTGCCTGAATAATTTCTTCTTTGAAAGAAGCCCATTGTTCTGCTACAGTTTTTCACACCAACCTTTGGTTCAAGTCTATCCAGCCCAGTTCCGTTCTTGCCCCATTGAAATTGGCTCTCCCTTAGTTAATTATTCTTACTCTGGATTGCCCATGTCCTTTTCTACCTTCATCCTAAACCTTACGATACAACAATCACTATCTCCTAAATGTTCCTGCACTGATACTTGATCTACGTGGCTCCACCTCATATCAAAGATCCAGTTCTAACAGTGCCCCCTTGCCTGCTGGACTGGACACATGCTGCTGTAGAGAATTCTGAACAGATTCCAGGAACTCTTACCCCTTTCTACCCTTTACATTACCACTGTCCCAGTCTACATTCAGGTAATTAAACTCCCCCATTATAACTACTCAATGTTTGCACCTCTGTCATTTCCCTGCATATTTGTTCCTCTACATCCTTTCCACTAGTTGGTGGCCTATGGACTACACCGAGCAACGTAATTGCACCCTTTGTTTCTTAGCTCTAGCCAAATTAATTCTGTCCTTGAACCTTCTGGGGCATCCACTTTCTCCAACACTGCAATGCTGTCTTTCACCAATACAGCCACCCCTCCTCCATTTCTTCCTCCCCTATCTTTCCTGAACAGCTTGTACCCAGGAATATTTGAAAGGTGGAAGGACAGGTAGAGAGCTGTTTCTAAAGCATACAGTATTCCAGGCTTCATTAATGGGGGCATAGAGTGCAAGAGCAGGGAGGTTATAATGAACTTATAAGTCACTGGTTAGCCCTCAGCTGGAGTATTGCTTACAGTTCTGGGCACCACACTATAGGAAGGATGTGAACACATTGGAAAGAGTGCAGAAGAGATTTACGAGAATGGTTCTAGGGATGAGATACTTCAGTTATGAGGAAGGATTGGAGAAGTTGGACTGTTTTCCTTGGAGAGGAGAAGGCTGAGAGGAGACTTGATAGAAGTTTTCAAAATAATGAGGCTCCTGGACAGAGTAGAAAGGGAGAAACTGTTGCCACTCAAATGGATCAAGAATCAGAGGGCACAGTTTTGAAGTGTTTTGTAAAAGGAGCAAATGCGAGGTGAGAAAAAAAAAAAAACTTTTTTGCATAGCTATTAGCAAGGGTTTAGAATGCACTACCTGGAAGTGTGGTGGAGGTAGGTAGGTTCAAATGAGGCATTCAGAGGGCATTAGATGATTATCTAATTAGAAAGAATGTATAGGGTTACAGGAAAAAGGCAGGAGATTGGCACTAAGTTAAAATGCTGAGAGCTGGTGCAGACACGATGGGCTGAATAGCCTCCTCCTATCCTGTGATTCTTGAATATTTAACATCCAGCCCACCCTTCCTTGAGCCAGGTTTCTGTTATTGCTACATCGTAATTCCACATGGCAGACTGTGCCTGTAACTCACCAATCATTTATCTCCATGCATTGACATACATGCAGTTCAACCCTGATTTAGAATTTATTACTTTGTCCCTAAATCCAACTCCACCTATTAACTTCTATTCTCTATTCTAGTGCTATCTGTCTCTCCCAGTATTTTATGTACTTTGGTATTACTGATATTCTCTCCTGGTTCCCACACCCCTGTTGAGTTAGTTTAAAACCCTCCCCAACAGCACTAGCAAAATACCCCTCAAGGAACTCAGTCCCAGCTCTGTTCAGATGCAGTTTGTCCAGCTTGTACAGGTGCCATCTCCTCCAGAGCCAGTCCCAGTGTCCTAGGAATCTTAAGCCCTTCCTCCTGCACCATCTTCCCAGCCATGCATTCATCTGCCTTCTCCTCCTATTTCTGTACTCACTTGCATGTGACACTGGGAGTAATCCAGAGATAACTACTATTGAGGTTTTGCTTGCTAATTTTCTACCTAGCTTCCTAAATTCTGTCTGCAGAACCACATCCCCCTACCTACTTAAGTCATTGGTGCCAAGGTGGACCACAACCTCTGACTGTTCACCCTCCCCCAGAATAATGTTCTGCAGCCACTCAGTGATATCCTTGACTCTGACACCAAGGCAGCAACATTCCTTCCAGGGGACTCCTGCACCACCTGCCTGGTTCTCTTAGACTGCCTGGCAGTCACCCATTCCCTTTCTGCCTCCATGTTCCTAACCTGCAGTGTGACCCTCTCTCAGAATGTATTATCCACATAGCTCTCATCCATACAGAAGCACCACAATGACTCCTGCTACTGCTTGAGCTTCAAAACCTGGAGCTCAAGCTCCTGCAGCTGGCAGCACATCTTGCACATGTGGTCATCTAAGTCACCAGTCATGCCCATGACTTTCCACATATTACAGGACAAGCATTCCACACAATCAAGTTGCCCTGCCATGTCTTAATTTTACTTCCCTTACACTGAGTTTATTTTACTTTGATTTACTTATATGACTTTATGTTATTGGCCCTGACTTCTCCTTATCTCTAGTGTTCCTTGCTCAAATTCAAGTAGCTACTTCTTTAAAAATAACACATTTTTCTAACTTACAGCTATTTAAAGATACTCCCCAACAGCAGTTTCTTACCAACCAACGAACTTGCATTTTTCCTGTGATTTTTTTTTCTCCCAAACTCAGTTCCAAAGATGAGGTTTACACCCAGGTCCCTTTCTGTTCCCACCTTAGAATAATTCCAATGTATCTCACACCTTTTCCCACATGAGCCTAATTCACTACTCACTTTGTCTCCATCCCACTACAGTGTAGTCATCTGTCTCCATACATATCCCTTACTGACTGTGGATTTGAAAAGCCCATGTCTTTTATAGACCCTCTGATAAATGAGTATCTAGTTTATTTTCCTGCTACAGTGATTAACACCACTTGAACCAACTGCTTTCAGGTGATTGACAGATAACTGCCACTCCAGTCAGTTCTCTACTTAACGAGCTAGCCTAACTTACTTATGTCAGATCTTGATTCTTATCCATAGTTAAACCTGAAAAGGACTTATAAGAACTCACCACCTGAACTGTACACAATACGCTTAAGTGTGGTCTAACCAAGCTTTGGCACAAATATAACTTTTCAACTATTCAATTCTATCCCTCTAGAAATAAATCCTTGTGCTTATTAGTTTACTTCTGTAATGGCCTTATAAACCTGCACCACAACTTTTAGTAATTTCTTTGCTCCCCTTCCCCATTTAGATTCTTATTTTCCAAATTGTATAACCTCCTAATTTTTCTTAACAAAATGCAATAACTCACACTTATCTACATTTGCCAATTATATGCCCATTTTGCAAGTTTATTTCCTTGTAATTTTTTTCCAGTCCCCTTCAATCTTGATTATGGCCCAGCTCTTGGAAGGTGCACTGGGGGACCCCTCCCCAGAAGTCCCCACCTGAGGGCTACATGGAAATTGCCCAGGAAATTTCAACTTCCGCCTGGAGTCACCTGAAACTCTGATTTAAAGTTGGAGACATCAGTTGGTTTCAAATCTCTTAGTAGAATAGTTACCCAGGAAAAGTTAAAAGGATAATAGCTACTTCTAGCTCCACGGTAACTATGATACTGACCCCCTCCCCAACCCCACACTGGACCCCCTAACTATCACTTCCCACCCCCCCAAGCATCTAACCTCACCCCCAGATAACCCCCACACCCCTTGATTACCCACCTTAATCCCCCAGCTAACCCACCACATCCTGACTACCACTCCACTACCCCCACCTCCCGACTAACCCCCCATCACCCACCTAAACCCCCACTCCATGGCTGTCTCCCCCCCGATACCCTCGACTGCTACCCCACCCATCCCGAGCACCATACCGCCCCCACCACCCCCCCAACTATCCTAACCCCTCACCCGTTTTCTTACACAGCTAACTCCACACCTGTCAAAGTGGCTGAGACCTTTAAACTTACCAAAACATGGCAGCTAGTGCTATAAAAGGGGACATGGCTTCACCTCCCTGGACAATCCTGCATGCACTGAAAGCCTCCAGCAGCAGCTACGTTGTACATTTCTCAGCAGGCCCAGCTTGCAAGATTGGGTGAGAAATGTGTAGCTCCAGTCAAGGGTAAGTAAAAAGAAGAGCAGAGTGGCAATCCAACGGTGATTGTCACTCCATGGAAGATTTGGCCCAATATCCCTAATTTGGTGTCATCACAAATGTAGAAGTTGTTTTTTTGTTAGTGTAACATATAAATTATGAATAACGGTAGTCCTAGCACTGATTCTAGTGGGATGCTACATCCCATCTTCTGCCACTCTGACTAGCCACTATTTATCTGTAATTGTACCATTTACCCCGTCTGTTCCCTTTCTGTCTGGCTATCCATCTGCTACTTGAGCCCTGACTCTGCACGATCTGACCTTATTCATTAGTTCATTATGTGGTACCATGTTGAAAGCCTTTTGGAAATCTAGCTAAATTATATCTTACCCTGTTACCTCTTGAAAGAATACAATGAAGTTGGTCAACCATGACTTTCCCTTTCAAAGTCCATGCTGACTATTCATTATGATATTTTTGGTTTCAAGATGTTCTTCTATTCTCTCCAGTAGGAATTCTATTATTTTTCCTATTATCAATGTTAAGTCTATAGTTCCCTGGACATGTTCTATCTCCCTTCTCAAATATAGGTATAGCATTAGCTATCTGCTGGTCCTTTGACACATTTGCTTTTTTGAATAAATTTTTAAGTATGTAAAATAGTCTTTTGCCATCTCTTCCCCGAGATTATTTTAACATGTGTGAATGCAATCATCGAAAACAGCCATTTTATCCTCTTTTTAAGCTTAGTTTATTTTATATATAGAGTCATTCATTTATGACACAGAGGGGGGGAGACGGTGGTGTATTGGTAATGTCATTGGACTAATAATCCAGAGGCTAATGCTAGGGTTGGTGGGTTGGGGGGTGGGGTTTGAGGGGCCACCACCATGGGTTGAAATCCCACCATGGCAGCTGGTGTTAATTAAATGCACTTCATGCATCTGGAATTTAAAAAAAAGGGTAGTCCACCATAGACCCATTCTCAATGATTGTAAAAAACCATCTGGTTCACTAATGCCATTTAGGGAATGAAAATTGCTGCCCTTGTCTGGTCTACATGTGACTGCAGACTCACACCAGTTGGCATCACTGAGACTAACTGCATATTCCAGATTTATTAAATGAATTCAAATTCCACGAGCTGCCTTGGTGGAATTTGTTCCCACAAAATTAGGTTGGGTCTCTGGATTACTAGTCCAGTGACATTACCACTATGCCACCATCTTCCCATTCTGCTGGCCTTTCTATGTCCTGTTGCAGCTGATTAGTATCGTGCTCACTATTTGACACCCCGAGGGTTCGGTACCAATCGTCACATGTTTAAATTTTAACAGTGTTCCTAGCACTGACCCTTGGGGAACACCACTCTCTACCGCCCTCCAGTCTGAAAAATAGCTATTTACCATTACTCCACATTTTCTGTCCTTGAGCCATTTTTTTAAGCCTTAAATGGGTAAACCTGTTCAATATGCTTGGCTTCAAATTTGAGCACATATTAATGTGATTGATAACACAGGCTACACAATAGCATCCTTCCGTATTTACTGGATTTAGGACAATTAAGGGGAACTGTCATGCTCCTTGCATTGACGTGTCAATTCCGCCAGTTTTGCAGAATTTGAGATGGTTGCCATTTGCAAATTGTGCTGAAGTGTCCTAGGAGCTGAAATGACTTGAAGCAGACCATATCATTGAACAAATTGACTCATCATTGTGGATATCAAAAATAGTCATAATACAACGAAAAAATGGTGAACTTAGACAATGTGTCAACAGAACTGTCATTCCAGACAAGTATTCACTTCCTGCAATCCAAGAACTATCAGTATCATTTCATGATTTCACAGTTTTCATGAAGTTCACATGCAACAGAGCTATATTCAGATGCCACTAGCGGAGTATAGCCAATATCTTACAGCTTTTGTTACTCATGAAGATGTGTTTCAGTACCGCAGAGTCCCCTATGGACTGAGTTCAACACCTATTGCATCCCAGAAGCTCGTTTCTTCAGTCTTGTCAGACGTTGCAAGGACACAACATAATTGGCGGCAACATTGTGGAAAGGACTAAGCAGAACGCTATTTGCGGTTATTAGTGGTGCTCACTCAACTCGTACAATGCAATTTGACACTCAACAAGGACTTTCTAGGGTATAGAGTGACAGCAGCTGGAGTAAAATATACATGCAACAATATCAAAGCCATTCATATACTTCCTACCCTATCTAATGTGAAAGAGTTGGCATCGTTCCTCAGTACTGCCAACTTTTAACACTAATGTGTCCCTAAGTATGCAAAGATCATGGGACCTCTTTGGCTACTGCACAAAGATGCACAATTGGAATGAACAATCGCACAGCCAACAGTGTTTGACACGTTAAAGGCGAAGATAGCATCTCCGCCAGTCCTCATGCATTTCAACCCACATGCAGACAGGTGTGTCACAATAGATGCATCAGGAAATGCGGTAGGAGCTGTACTGTCACATTACATTGAAGGATGTGAATGACCAATGGTTTACAGATCACGCCTGTTGTCAGAAACTGAACATAAATGCCCTACTGGAGAGTGTGAAGCAGTAGCCTGCATCTGTACTGGTGATGCTACCAGTATTAGCCTGTATCTATGCTGGTGACCAAGGTGGCTGGTGGAATTTAAATTCAATTAATAAAAATCTGGAATTGAAAGCTAGTCACAGTAATGGCGACCATGAAGCTATCATCGAACCCATCCGGGACCGACCAATGTCCTTTAAGGAAGGAAATCTGCCATCCTTACCTGGTCTGACTTACACATGACTCCAGACCCACAATGATATGGTTGACTCTTAACTGCCCTCTGAGATAGCCTACAAAGCCATTCAGCTCAAGGCCAATTAGGGATGGGCAATAAATGCTGGCCTTACTGGCAATGCTCACATCCCATGAAAGAATAAAAAAACATTGGCACACAGTAGAAGGTAAACAATCCACACCGATAACTAAGCACTGACAACATTGTAGCCATGACAGGATCAAGTCATCAATATCTACACATCTACAGATGGCCAGATCATCTTCTTCAGTATAACTTCAGGTCGAGTATCTCTCAGGTTCAAGCAACCGAGTAACTTAGGTGCTTAGCTGTACTAATATTGCAGACATTGAAGGCCATGTTATCATGGTGATTTCACAGCCACCACGAATCTTGTTATGTGAGTGGAATTGAAGGCAGAATCAGCAAAAGACAGTGTACTGCAGAAAGTGAGCCAATACCTATAACTCAAGTGGCCTGGCGAAATGGAGGAAGAACTGGTTCTGTACTGTAGAGTATCATGAAGACTATATCTGTATTTAGAGAAAACGGATATGCTGAACTATAAGAAGTGACTTGATGTACATATGTTTATTGGTTTAATTTAAAATAAGGCCTTTTAGTTTTACATAAGGGAAGCAATGTAGTATTCAATTGTTCAGTCTTCGATTGTGTGTGTCTGTTAGCTGTTCTCTATGCTGCGTGCGGTTACAGAGAAACAGAAACTGAACTGAGAGAAGCAGCCAGAAGCACGAGAGTGCAGACATCTTAAAGCATTGTAAATAAACTCTTGTTTAGACAGAGAAACTAGTGTTTCTATGGAGGCATAAAACACAACAAGAACATAGCTTACTTGTCAGGACACCTGAATCTAAATTGGACCCAATTTGAGTTTCTATTGATTGAAGTTCATGGTTTGGTTTGGCTCTTGTTTATTCCTGCTATTAGGTGTATGAAAATCGATTCACCCACCATCAGCCTGAGACAAAATCTTTATTGCATTCATGCCTCAAGGTGCTGGTGAAAGTAGTTTTATTTAAATTGTACATTTTATCATGTTTGCAACCTGAATTAGTCTTCCAAAATTTGCATTGTTATTTGGATAGTTAAGCCAATGTATTTGCATTATTAGGTTAATATTTGGATAAAACCTTCATGAGAGGTCTTATATTGACTTCTGTGGACAGTCAACTCTGACAGTTGAATCATATTTGAGCAGGAGGTCGTCCTGGGTTCTCTGAATTTTGCAAGGAGGTATTTAAAGGTAGAATAACAGATGGCTGGCAGGGAGATACAATCTGTAATTGAGAGAGTTTGATAGCTTTGCTGCTGTTTCTAGCACCATGTGATTCTGTGGTTCACTGTGTGTCCCAGTCAGCTTTTCTTTGTTATATAATTTTCAGACTAATCAGTAGATAATATTTATTCTTTGCAGCAAAGCTCATTTTCACCTGCTGGTTGCTGCTGACTAATATATTTTGAATAGTGTTGTTCACAAGGATTTGAACTGTGCTTTTTTTTGGTTGTGATAAACAGGGAAAATAATGGCATGATTTTTTTTAGTCCAAAAGACAGACATTTTTGATTAAAATTCCGATTTTTCCATGTATTTTGACACTAGACAAGCAACCTGAGACCTAAGGTAGTCTTAAAGAAGATGGGTGACCTCTGTACTAAAAATTTCTTTAATGGAACTGCATAAGCAGCATGAAAGAGGTTACTAATACAATAAACATAGAAAGTACAATGATTTCCAAAATGTGTGAAAGTCTGCCCTGTGAGGCCACACAAATGTGTGAGGTCTCTTCCACTGTGTGCCCCAGAGACTTGAGCTTCACGAAGGAAAAACAATCAATTGGAGTGCAGAAGGCCGAATCAAAGGGACATGAATATCAGATGATGGAGTTCTGCTCAAGGTGACACAAAAGTTATGAAGGTAGATTACAGGTGAGAGGGACTGGTTGAACGAGATATTCCCATATCATAGTTTTTTCTCAAATATCACTCCCAATTTTCTGTTTTAAGCACTGCTGCAGGTCAATCTGTGTTTTCTGGTACAAAGCTGTAAGTGAGATGAGAGTGACTGCCCTTGACATCAAGGCCACATTTGACTGAGTGTAGCATCAAGTAGCCCTAGCAAAACTGGAGTCAGTGGGAATCGGTGGGGGGGGGACTCTCCATTTGCCTGAATGGGTGCAGCTCCAATAACACTCAAGAAGCTTTACACCTTCTAGGACAAAGCAGCCCGCTTGATTGGCACACCTTCCACAGACATTCACTCCCTCTACCACCAATGAACAGTGGCAGCAGTGTGTACCACTTACACGATGCACTGCAGAAACTTAGCAAGGTTCCTTAGGCAACACCTTCCAAACCTGTGACCACAACCATCTAGAAGGACGAGGGCAGCAGATCCATGGGAACACCACCACCTGGAAGTTCCATTCTCAGCCACTAACCATCCTGACTTGGAAATATGTCGCCGTTCCTTCACTGTCATTTGTCAAAATCCTGGAACTCTCTCTTTAACAGCACTGTGGGTACACCTACACCACAGGGACTGCAGCAGTTCAAGAAGGCAGCTCACCACCATCTTCTCAAGGGCAATTAAGGATGAGCAATAAGTGCTGGTCTAGCCAGCAATGCCCACATCTCTTAAATGAATAAAAAAATGATATTGAAGCAAGCAAACTCAAGTAGAGAAAGAAAACTTGAAAATGCACTTGATAAACAATAGATAATATTTCTAATTGTACCTCAATTATTTCCTCAATCTGCAATGTCATTTGAGTGGCATACTGCCTTTGATATCTTCCTGTTTGTCCAACTAGGACGTATATCCTTTAAGTTAACAGATATTCTTCTAGCTATGCCAGCATTGCAGAGTGGAGGCATTGGCAGTGAATGAGCTGGCAAGCAAAAGTATTCCTTGAACCAACTAGCTGTTTCATTGCCAAATGGGGGGGCAAAACTTGGCAATAGATGGAAAAAGCTGACCAGGAGGGAGATGGCAACTTTAGCTTTTTTACCAAGGTTACTAAACATTTTGCCAGCATAGCAGCACTGCTTATACCTCTGCATAACTTCAAGAGGTATACATTAAGAGGTGTAATTATGACTTCAAGAGCCAACATTAAGCATTCAGGTGAGATATAATTGACGTTGCCCCTGCAATGGAGGTTAGACTGAGCTGCCTGTTCTTCAGGCGCTAGGAGGCAGCAAAAGGGCCTTCTTTTGGCAAGAAGTGCACATGCACTTTGGACCGGAAATCCTTGGGCAGGGACAAACCAAAAGGCACACTTGAAACCGGTATTAGAGCTTTTGGTTATGCAAATAAGTTGCCAAACACCTGCTTCATGTCCCATCAGTTTGTCCTGAGGCAGCCAACCCTAAACATCACTTCCATGAGAAAAGATATTATAAAGGTATTGCTGCCATTCCAGTCCTGAGATCCCTGATTTCTAGACAATGACTTTGACTTCCAGTGTTCTTCCTCAATATTCAAGACCTAGAAAATGAGATTTTTCCCCATATTAAATGGAGTTTCATTCTCATTCAGCTCACTGTAATCTGTTTATAATATACTGCAAACTTTAAGCAATTTTTAGACTCAGCTTCATAAATATTAATTATTTTCACATTCTTCTAATCCTCATGTATCTTAGTAA
Source organism: Carcharodon carcharias (assembly GCF_017639515.1). NCBI lineage: Eukaryota > Metazoa > Chordata > Chondrichthyes > Lamniformes > Lamnidae > Carcharodon > Carcharodon carcharias. Next base: position 131,241,616 of record NC_054474.1, read on the forward strand.
AACGGCTCCTCCAATCATGGTGTCAGGTTATTTAAGGTCCATTTGAATCCAGAATAATTCTTCCCCTCATTAGTCATCCTTTCCCAAAATGTTCCTATTGCTGTGAAATGTATAGGATTCATTAGTACAGACATGTTGTTTGTGCCTGTCAAAACAGGTTCGCAATAGTGGGTATGTTCACTGCATTGGCCAAGTATTGCTGTCCTCCTCCCTCTCTGACTTCATCAAGATGTTGTTGGGCTGTCAGTTTTGCCACAATGACTCAAGTAACACTGCAGGAGAGGCTGGTGCTCAAGCAAGGCCTTCACTGATGAGTCAGGCAATCAAGCTTTTTACAACCTTCCCCTTGACTTTCTGTCGATCAAAAACTGTCCCACATGGAATATCATCAGCTGAGGTTTGTACACAACATGTCTAATTTATGCACCTCTCTTCCTCCAATAGTGTCATGCATTTGAAAAGTGTATCTTCCAGGTAGAGAGTTAGTCACATTCAGCAATTACTGCTGAGCCTGAGCTGTTGAAACATGTATTTGGATGCGTGAGTGTTCGACTTGCCCTTGGGCACCCAGCACAAATGTTCTACTTATTGTGCTAATGGCATCTACCAAGTTGAATTTGATCAGAGCTGCCATCAGTGCAGTTGTTTGTGACAGCATTCTATTGGGAGTGTTAACCAATGAACCTGAAAGACAGGCAGAAATTCCACTAGTAAATTCAGCAATGGGATTTTGCTTCAATAAAGGTGGTATAACAATGCATTATGTTGTCTAAGAGAATCTTGCTTCAGGAACAGCCAAAATAAATGAACCAACCATTAGTATATCTTGAGGTAAGGATTTTTTGCAACCCAAGCAATTTTCAGTGCCTTGAGCAGCCTTATTAGACATCTGACATCTTCCTTTTCTCTGAAAGACCTAAAAATACAGAAGCTCCAGAGCCCCTCTTTTACCCTCCTCCTCCATGTCCTTCATCTGTCTCTCCATTCATTCCTTCTGCACCAAGGATGGGCTCAGTTGCAAATTGCTGGTTAAATAGCTCCAAGGAGAAGTGTGGTGCCCAGTTTTGTCCTCAAAGTTCATCTACCGTCTAGTGTCTTAATCTCCAGCAAGATTCAAGAGTCTTTAAAGCAGCTGTGATTTCACTGCAGGATGACATGTCCATTGCAGAGCAAGGTGATCAGTTATAAAATGATCTCAGGTCATTAACTCGACTGCTACAGATTTTTTTTTAACTTAATTTGCCATCTTGACTTTGTCTCATCTTGTCCTGAAACTCTGGGCAATTTTGGCTGCTTCAGATGCCCAAAGAGCATGTGAAGTGTCCAAGATGGGGTCTGAAGTCAAAATATTGGTTTAGTCAGCATTTTGCGCAAGACACCATTTTAGTTAAGAAGCTGAAGCTTGCAATAGAAACGACCACCTGCAGAATCATTTAGGGGCTGGTTGTCACAAATTACCTGTTGATGCACCTTCAGGAGGCTGCATACTAGTGGGTAATACCTGACCTAACACCCTCTCCTATCAGCGAATTGGGAGTAAACTAGCCATTGTTGGAGATTTTCTGTGCCACTTAAAGATATACAGTATCACCTTTTACAGTATCAACAAATCCACTGGACATTTGAAGAGGGCTTTTGAAACCCACCAGGACACTTTCTGGGATATTCAAAATTCACCAACACCAGTCTCTGAGGGACTTCACCTGAAAAGAATTACTGAGCTATTCTATCTTTATTGGACACATTATCGGGTCCACCCGGAGAAGGGGAACGTTTGGTCATCAGTATATTACTAGGGGTTCTGCTTGGTCTGCAGGAGGAATGCGAAGAGGAGTTGAGGCTTGGCAGAACAGCACCAGCTACTGCAGGAGAGAGGGAAAGGAGGGTGAGGTGGGCTTCTCCCCCCATGTGACTACCTTCCTCTTCCTCTGGACCTCCTCCACCTGGACCTCTGGTGCCACTTCTGAGAGCCTGTATGCCCATTCACCTGGATCCCGAGCCATCCTGAAACGTGTGGCGTTATCACAATCATGGTCCACACCTTCAGCTGATGTGAGTGAGTGGAGCAGACATATATGCTCCATGGAAATTGCTCTAATCTGACACAAACCCATCAGTTTAGCACCACTAGGTGAGTACAAATTATGGTCATCAATATTTCGAATCAAAATTGTTGGCTAAAACCAAACTTTCAGACAGGCCGTGCCTTATTAGCACTGCACCTATTTAGCACCTGTTTTCACCCTCTCAATAAAACACTGCTGCCCCGACCACCCCACCGACTTTTGATGGGGAGAAAGGTTTAATAAGGTAGGTCCACAATATCCGGATCTTCACAGCCGAGCTCAATCCTCTCCTGAACTGATGTACTTTGCAAGTACGTTCTTCCAGTAGGGATCAATGGACTGTAATGAAGAGATTGAATGCTGGCTGATTCCTCGACCTCCTGCATTGAGGATGATTGCAGCACACCTACTTGAGATACATGATCTTAGTAGAGAGCAGAAATTAAACCAGGGACCTTGGTCTCTATGGGCTTGGTGGGCCATCAGGTAATGCTTTTACTGACTGAATGATTGATGCAGTCCTAATTAATTTTTAAGAAGCCAACAAAACTTAGAGACAGCGGCAGATTTATGGTCCAATGCAGCGTCAGTCATTCCTTTTAGTGGAGTTTTTCAGAATTGTCTGGTGATTTGACGAGGCTGGTCTTTAAAGAAAGAATTTCATGAGGCAACAACAGCATTTAATTGAAAAGCTGACTGGAGAATAATTGTGGGAATTTTAAATCCCGAAACTGATGGGTTTGTGTCAGATGAGATGTAAGGAAGATCCAGTTCAAAATTTTCAAATCCCAGTAAAAATCAGTAATACTGGCACCGGTAACACCAGAGTTCCATTTTAAGGTATACAAGAACAGTTCGAACAAGTTTTACTGGTACCCTTCATTTCCGATTTTTACCGGTTTTTCCCTTTGAGCCCATCCTGCCTGGAACCTGCCCGCTTGGTTTCCCTGGAGGGTAGGGGAGGAGGCAGTGACCACCCCCACCTTGTAAGAGTCCCACCATAAATATCAGGCCCAAACTCTCCCTTGCTGTACTGCCATGTTAATCATGTCTATTTAAATTTCCGATAAATAATTTTAAGATAGTTTAAATATGTTAAAATATTTATTTGCAATTTAAATAGCGCTGCGATGAGTAATGTCTAGTAGTGCCTTGATTTCATTCACACTATTAGCTTAATTCCAGTGTACATGATTATTTTTCCCTATTGAACTGTATTTTAACGTATCTGTGGTGGGACAGACTGTGAGCCAGTGAATGGATTAGTCATTAATTCAGGCTTATACTTTAATAATGCTTCTAAATTCTCCTCTTATGGTCTGATTACATCCTGCAATAGCAGGCAATATCAATCACGCTTCCACTATGTGGAGTTTTCTTTTATGGGGATCCGATTTCAATTTTCCAATAACGACAGACAAATCTTTTGCTTACTCAGTTGGCTCAGTTGTTAGCACACTTGTTATGAAATCTGAGGTCCATGGGTTCAGGCCTATTAGGGACTTCAACATATGAGCTAGGCTGGCATTCCAATGCAGACCTGAATGAGTTCATCGTTATACAGTTATGGATATGATTTTAAACAGAGGCATTATCTTCCTGCTGAAGTGCGTGGACAAATCCCATAGAACAATTTGAAGGACAAAGGGAGGAATTTTCCATTTTAGAGTGCGGTGGCGGTTGGGTTTTGTGCCGTGTTTCCCATTGGCCAGTGTGGCAGGGAATCACGCCTGATTTCATGCTTGGAAGCTCGGTAGTTATGCATGGCGGGGAGGGAACAGATTCATCTGTCCTGCTTTTACCTAATGGGGTTGAAGGTCCAGGCGCCATATTTAAATGCCACCTAAACACACACATTCACTCTCTCCAGCCTCGCAGTGCAGGGGATACGTTTCAATATGGCTACGCCCAAGAAAAAGCTGTACCAAGGTTCAGTAATGACTCCCTTGAGGCCCAGATCCATGGAGTCCTCCAGCACTGGGATACCCTCTACCCGAGGGATGGCTCTAGGAAGCCCACCAGCCTCACCTCGCCCATCTGGGAGGTGATTGCAAGGGCGGTCAACTCGTCTGGCAACCGCCTGAGAAACGCCATCCAGTGTAGGAAGAGGATGAATGATCTTAACTGTTCAACCAGGGGTAAGTCAACCTTCAGCTCACTCCACTCTCACACTCTTCTAATGGCATTGTGCACTCAAAAGGGTTACACTGCTCAGGGATCTCATACAATATTAGCAACGGAGACATTAGCACTGATTGTCACGTGGAGACTAACATCACCAGCATCCCATCTCTCATGCTGCACAAATTCCACCCTCAGCCCTTACTGGGGAGGGCTCAGCACATGCAGCAGGCATGCATGCTTCCCAACCTCTGCTCCATCTCTTCTCATCATGTTCCATTCCATTTATCTTCATGCAGACCAAGCTGGTCCACAACAAGAGGGAGAGATCCCAGACTGGAGAAGGGATGACCAATATACAGGAGTTCTCCAAATTCGAGGAGGATGCAGCTGAGTTGGCAGGGGAGGACAGAGATCGCTTCAGTGGGGAAGGTGAGAATGGTCTCTCCTAGCAAGCCAGTACAGATGAGCCCTCCATGAGTTGATCACATCCTGATATTTGCAGTGAGTGCCTTGCAAAGTTGCATTCAGCCTGTTCATTAAATAAATCTGTCTTCTATCTCTTAGAGGCAGCAGCAGGTCCAGACAGATCAGCAGAGCCAATGTAAGCCCCAGGCCGCAGCCTACCTCAGAGATAGAACCTCAGATGAGAATCCATTTGAAGAACACTCGTCACTGCGTTCACCTGCACCCTCCACCAGCTCAGAGGCACACACCTCAGGGTCACTTTGCGGAGAGCACTTCACTGACACATCTCCACAGCAGTCAGAGGCAGTGACAGCCCTGGTCTCTGGCACTCAGATGATGCCACCTCACGCATGCTGGAGATGTAATGACAGGCGGCAGAAAGTCAGGTACAGTTCCAAGAGGCAGTCAGCACACTAGAGTGAAGCTTGGAGGAGTCCTTCCATGTTCTTTCTGATGTTGTGGCTCGGACGTGCGAGCGCCTTGACGTCTTCATGGGAATGGTGGCGGCCACCTTGGAGTTCTTGGTCCAGCAGACTCTGCCAGATTTGAGTTCGGACCTACACTCCCTCATCAAAGGCATTGGTGGGATCCATCGGTGGCTAGGTGGAGGGTGGGGGGTGGTTGACAAGCCACCTTGACCTCACTCCAGGAGCTTCCTCACCTCAGGAAGTCAGGCTGAGCTCCTTAGGCACCCATAGGGAGGAGGGCCAGCAGCTGGAGACCCTGGGGCCATCCACCCAGGTGAATCTGAATGCCCAGCTGATCCCAATTCTCTCTGGCTGTGACCCCATCACCTCTGGCTGCACAGGCCAAGGCGGGTGCACCTGCCCACAACAGGAGACCCAAAGCAGGCTGGGGCCCTCCATGTCTTGGCCCCCTAGAGGATCCCTGCCAAAGTCATCAAAGGACATCAGGGTGTAGCAGTTAGCAGGCTGCCTCCAGCTCTGCTACAGATGTTGGGGATGCACCAAGACATAGTAGTATAGTTAAAAAATTAGGAAACTTTGACATCACATCTGAGTCATGGGTGTTCCGTCATGCACCTTTGCAAATACATTTGCTGTCCATGAGAATGGTCTCTTTATTTGAAAGCATTGTGTATACGCATCAATGTGTTCTCTTATTGCGAGGGTGCGCCGTGATCCCGCTCAGTGATCGCCTCTCTTTCTGAGCCTCACATTCATGTGATGTGTAGCTGACTCATGATAGTTACTTGATTCTTATGTTATGTCAGGGAGATGTGTCAAAATCTTCACTGGAAATGTTTGCAAAATGCATTAGTAATCTCTACTCCTTACAAGGCAACATGGAGTTAGGCATGCTCAATAGCCTCAGAGGGTTAGCTGTAATTGTATCTCTTCATTGGTTGTGCCAAAGCAAAAGACCTGCTGTCATGATGGTCTCTCCAACCGTGTGCACACCTCAGTGTGTGCTAAAAGTTTCTCATTAAGGTGGCGATGACTGTATCAAGTCCTTTGATGAAGCTTTTGCGCTGTTGTGCTGACTTTCACTTCCCAGAGTGCATGGATAAAGGGTTCGCTGCTGACCTTTCCAAAGATTAGTAGTGCCTGGTGAACATGAGGAGTGAAGGTGCAAGTCTGAATGCTGAACTTGCTCTCGATGTTACTGGTAATGAAGGCCTTTCAGTGCACTGGCATGGCACTAAGGGACAGAAGGAATGTGGTCATGTTCTGCTGCCTGCACCTTACACCTCCTGTAATCTTTTGGCTATCAGTGTGGTCCAGGCATGTCTTCCACTTTGTGCTTCTTCAGTGGCATCATCACCTGGAAGCTGACCCTTATCTCCCACTTCCTGCTCTTCATCATCCACTGAGCTCTCAGCCTCCTCCGTGTCTCCCTGTGGCAAAGGATCCCCCCTTTGAAGCACCAGATTGTGAAAGGCACAACAGACCACTATTATGTGGGACACTTTCTGTGCAGAGTACTACAGTGTCCCACCGAAGTGGGCCAAACATCGGAAGTGCATCTTCAGGATGCCAGTGGTCTGCTCGTTGATGGAACGCGTTGAGCTATGCGCAGTGTTCTATCTCTCCCACGTGGCACACTGAGGATGGCGCACGGGTGTCATGAGCCATCATTTGAGTGGGTAGCCCTTATCCTCAAGCAGCCAGCCCTGTAATCGCAGAGGCTCTTCAAATATATGAGGCACCTGGGAGTGACTCAGAATGTATGAGTCATGGGAACTCCCAGGGTACCTGGCGCAAATGTGCATGATGTGCTTCTGATGGTCGCCCACCTGTTGGATGTTCAGGGAGTGGAACACTTTCCTGTTAGTGAACATCAGGGGCTGCTGCCATGGAGCTCTCAAAGCCATGTGTGCAATCGATCGCATCCTGTCCTCTAGAGAAGCCTGAGATATCTGCAAAACTCATAAATATAGCAGCCTGGCTAGCTTCATCCAGTGTGAAGTTTACATAATGATGAGCCTTGCTGTAGAGGGCACCTGTCACTTCCTTGATATGTCTATGTGCTAAGGTCTGTGAGATGCCACATAGATCTCCTGTGGATTCCTGGAATGATCCACAGGTAAAAAAGATTGAGCATGGCGGTGACTTTCAGGGCTTCTGGCAGGGTATGTTCTCCCAGTCTGTGGGGCATTAGATCCTTCCATGCAATGTGGCAGATATGTTCCACCACATCTCTTGACAAGTGCAGACATGCATGGCATTGTCTTCTGCTCCTCTCCAGATAGGAAAGTTTTCTTTGGTAGACCCTTGACAGTGAGAGTCTCCTTCTTGGAATGGGTCTAACCTTCTCATTCTTTGGTTCTTGCTGGGGCTTCCCTGGACCAGGGACCTCAGGCTGGGCCTCCTCTCAAAGCTGCGCTAGGCGGTGCCCGGCCCTTCTTTCTCCTCCTCAATCTGATCACTGCCATCAAGAAGGCAGCATTGAGTACAGGCTCCGTTATTTAATCCTCCTCCTTCCTGTAGACTGATAGATGCAACAGATTAATGAATACTGGACAAATATTGTAGACCCCCAACTCGCAAACAGAAAGCCACTGTCATGCCCTAGAGCTGCGCCTGTGCTACAAGCTTTTCGCTGATACAATCATGTAGCTGAGGCACAAACTCACAGATCTAGGTAACCAAGATATTTGACATCTCAATCACACAGAGGTTGGAGGAAGGTTTGATGCATTCATGAAATGTGCCACTTAACCAAAGGCACTCCTGCAGACTCTGATCTGGTATAATGATTAAGCTCAACCTGTACTTCAGCAATAACTGGATGCCCTTAGGTCCGTTATCCATGCTAATTGGAGAAAACACATTAGAGGCTTTCATTGATGGTCTGGCAGATATACAGCAGCTGTGCTCCCTGAACAGTTGCCTGTATTTTCCAATCTCACATTCCTCTCTGTTAATGCTCAAATAAAGCAACTATATTGTGAAGCCAATGATTCCTGCAGTCTCTTGTTAAAGTGCACCAAAAGGTAATGGTTCTAATTGCACCTTCACAAGAAACTCTTCCTCTTTTCCCTCAGCTCTGACTGTGCTTAGTGTCAACAATGTTGAAATAGTTTGAGAGTGCCCCCTGAAAGGGCCCCTTTATCCAGCCATAGGCTCCTCCCACACTTCCGCAGACCCCTCATATGCAGATTATTTTCCAGTTTTGATTTTAAACTGGGCATAAACTTTGGGGTTTCGAGTTGGCGGTGCTGCACTTTTATTTTATTTTGAGACCAGCTTTGACCCTCTCCTTGTCAGTGTTTGGGACCCTCCAATCTTCCTGGAATCTCACAGTGTGCAGACAGACCTCCCTCTGGTTATTCTAAGCCTCCCCAGTAACTCTGGATCCCATTGTCATTGTGGTGGACATTCCAGTGTCACCCCTCCCACCCCCCCACCCCTCCGCCACAACCACCCCGAACCCATCACTGTTGACGTCCCCATGCAGACCTCACTTCTCCCCATTTCAAGGCTCTTTGCACAGTCACGTACAGAGGAGATCCTCCTCAGGAGAGCTTTGAGTACCCCCGTCCTTTATTATGTTTTCCATCCTTTATTGTTTTCTCCATTTACAGCCTGCAGATGCCTCCTCTAACCAAGACTATCCCATCTGCAGCCCAGTATCGAGCCAGACAAGCTGACTGACTGTATCGCCCACTGACTGTAACACAATGTGAGCATGCCATGCACACCAAACTGTGCCTTGTCCAAACAGGCCTTGTCCCTCCCTGGAGCATAGTTTTGTACCATGGCCTGCAAAGCCTCAGGACTGCCTTGAATCTCTCACTCCGATCTCCTGGTCCCAGACTAGAGACTATGACTTTCAATGAACTTTCCCTTCCCCTTATGACTGATCACAACACTGGCTCCATTCCCCCCTCACTCCAGCTCTGCCTCCATGAGCTTCTGTGTAAGCCATCCTCCTTGTGCCACAGTAACACAATTCTGGTGTCTGTGTGCATCCCCTCCTATTCATACAGTTTGTTTCCCCATCACCCCCTTCTGTGTCTGCGATGTAGTCTTCCATATTGGGCTCCAGCTTCCCCAGCCTCAGTCTCCTCTCTACATGCGTTCGTTTCCCCCTGCCACAATCTCATCATACTCCATTGACTCCCATGTCTCCATCATCCTCTTCCCACCCCCCCACCCACCCACCGGTCGCAATGCTAGTCTCTGTTTCGGAGTGCAGCCTGCCTGAGAGCCACTGCACACACTGGGTGCTGTCCTCCCGGAGTATGGAGGACCCAGTGTGAGCAGACCAACCCTACACCCTCACCAGTGTGACGTCACACTGCCGTTGCTGAGAAAATGGAGCAGTGCTGTCGCAGGTAGGCTTTGAGTGTAGCACTCACCTCCAGGTCACATACGAAGTGAGGGTGGACCGCTGCTTGTCACTCATTCCCAAACGTGTTTTTGACTGGCCTAATTCCCTGCTGGTGTGATGCTAGATTGGGAGGGGGAAACGTGATTATGGTGAGTATCGTTTTTAACGAGCATTCATGACATGGTGATGCATGCAAATGACATTGCCAACACGGATCAGTGGGAAACCCGACCCACCATCAACCTGCCATGAAAGTGGTGAAGGGAAAATTTCGAACTGATTCCGATTTTTGGCCTCTCTCCGAATTTCTCACTCCTGCCTATCGCAAAACCCACCGCTGGCAAGACCGGAAAATTCTGCCCAAAGTATCCTCTTGGTTTTCTGGCTAACGTTTCTCCCTCAAGCAACAGCACTCAAAATAATGGGCTTATTCATTTGTGTGCTGCTTCCAGGATCTTGCTGAGCACAAGTTGGCTCTCACCTCCATTACAAGTGTGACATGATTTGGGGATGCAAAACACAAGTCCAATGCATGTCTGGGCCCACATGCATGTTTTTTTAACCTTTCATGTGATTTGGGCTTGCTAGGCCATTTCAGATGGCAGTGAAGAGTCAACCACATTGCTGTGGGTCCAGAGTCACATGTAGGCCAGACCAGGTAAGACAGCAGATTTCCTTCCCTTAAAGGGGATTTAGTGAACCAGATGTGTTTTTATAACAATCAATGATAGCTTTATGGTCACCGTAACTGAGACAAGTTTTCACTTCCAGATTTTTAAAAATTCTTTAATTGAATTTAAACTTCAATAGCTGCTATGCTGGTAATTGAATCCCTGTTTCCCAGAGTAGCAATGTGGGCTCTGGGTTATCTGTAACATTGCCATGACATTGTCACTTTCCAGCATCTCCCACCGGCTTAGGTTTGTTGTTCTCAGTTAATGAGATCTGAACAATTGATCTCAATGCCTATGCTAGGGATGAGAATAATCACTTAAAGTACCAGTGCATGATCTAACCAGAAATCCCTATTTTTTTTATTTTTGGCAGTCCCATAAGAACTGCCCTTCATTTTTATATTTGTACCATATACATATGTTTGATTCTGTTCATCACTATGTTTTCCAGCGAGTGAATGCAATTCATCAACACTGTGTTCCTGTAACATTTTGCCCTAGTTCATATCCCCATTTTAAGTCAGTGGTGAATCAGGATAAGAAATAGATCAAAATCAGTCAATGCTGACCTACTTCAATCTGATTGTAAAAGGCAGACAACCCTGAAGTTTTTCTTCTTCAAATGCTTGAACACACCTGGAGATAAAGGTAGAAATGACTCGATCTATTTTTGTATCATTGTATTGCTGGTAATTTGGACCCCTTTAGTTGAATTGGACTCAGTAAACCATTATAACTGCCCAGCTCATCCATCTGAAGCCATGGGCTATGATGGGAGCAATTACTCATCACCTGCATCCAATTACTTCCTACATTGGAAAATTCTCAAATGAGGAGCTCACCACAGTTGCATTGGATATTGGGAACTGTTAGTTAATGAGCAGAAGCTTGTTCATTTTAATTTGCTGCCTGCGTCAAAGCTGAGAACCAAGGGTGATGCAGTGGACTAGAGCAGTGGGAAATTGGCCAGAAGTCTGCAGCCAGGTCTTTTTTTTAAAAAAGCTTTGTGTGCTTCTGATTTATACTGATGCTGATTTTCCCAGAATGTAACCAGAAGCAGCCAATGGGATGGCAGTGATTTCAGGGATGATCAGCCTCTGATATGCATTGTAACTGTAGAACCGGAGGGAAAGCATGTGGGTAATGAGAACAGCCAACTTCACAAGTAAAGATACAAAAATGTTCTTACTGTGGGGGTGGAAGCACAGGGAGAGACAAGCAAGACATCTCCAAGGAGAGCCTCTATTTGAAGGTTGGCATGGAGATGTAGTTCTAATGAACTACTGAGCCTCAAGAGGCTGATTAAAACCACCCATATTTCATGAAAGTTGAGATGGGAAAATGGAAGATGTGTAAAGGCCAATTTGTTTTAAGCAAATATTTCAACCCTGTTTAATTTTTCTTCCAGAGGTAAAATCAGGGATCTGCAAATCAAAGGCTCTGAAATTGTGATTTGTGTTGAGCCTCTCACAGAGATTATTGAAGCTGCTAAGTAGTTATTCCTTCAGGCATTTATTTTAGCAGCTAAATTCCAAGATTAGCTGCATTAGGTTTTGCAGCTTTGGCGTTTAGTGGCTTCTCATTTAATGTTAAGTTACTGTTCTTATTAAAAGAAAACAAACTGCTTCACTGGCCAAGGACAGACAATATCTCAATCGCCGTGTTGCTCTCTTTCAAAAGTACCAACCTGTACATCAGTACAAAAGTGTTCAATTAGAAAACCTAAACACTGGAGCAAATGCTTGTATGTCAGAAGCACCATTTTTGCCGTGCTTGGGCATAATGGTTAGCTTAGCTTAGACAGCCATAGGAGGTGAGTGGGCAATTGATTTCTACATGAGAATTTTGTGGGATGATTGCAAACTGAGAGCCCTGTGCTTTGCGAGTTAAAAGAGAAATCTCTAGACTGAGTAATGACTTAGAACTTCGAAAACTGTTGTGCTCTATTCTAACTTAATGTGGAATAGCAACAACTTCTTGCATTTGTATAGTGCCTTTAACTCCATAAAACATCCCAAGGTGCTTCACAGGGGCATTATCAAACAACATTGAGCCAGATGGGTCAGCTGACTAAATGCTTAGTCAAAGTGCATGATATTAACAAGTATCTTAAAGGAAGAAACCAAGTTAACAAAGTGGAGGTATTTATGGAGGAAAGTCAGCACTTAGTCAGATGAGGTTATAGTTGCCTGTGATGATCTTTGACTCAGAAGCAGTGAAGTAAGGAAAATTTGTAATTTAAAAAAATATCGAGGGAACGTATAATCATTTTTAAAGAATTTTTGAAAAGGAATTTTAACAGTTGCATCAATTGGAGAAGGATCTTTTGTAACTTTGAGAAATGCTAGTCCATGTGACTTGGTGACCCTTGACCTGGAAGCAGTACTAACAGGAAAGAAGTTAACATGCAAAGTTGGCAGACACAATGGACAAGCCAAGGAGCTGGAGGGTGAAAGCATGAATGCAGATACAAAGAAAAAGTAGACAGAGGCAGAAAGAGGAACACAGAGAATTCTTGTGAGGAGAAGAAAAAAAATCAGTCTCAGGAAGAGGTCAGTTTTTCTATTGGCAGAAAAGGAGACTGGAAGTTTTGGAGGCAATGCTAGCTAAAACTATCTAAAACCTGGAAAGCTATGTGAACTGCTCGGCAATGCTAAAGAGCTGGGCGTTTTCCCAAAAGTGACCAAACCGTGAACTAGCTGTTGGTCAATTGAAAAGGAACTCTGGAAAGCTACACCATCAGGACTGTCATGAGTGTGCTATGCTGATGAGAATCACATCCGTCAAACTCAAAGATGAAAGTTTTTGTCGGATAGGTCTCCTGACCTACCATGCTTGTAGATGTGTAAGGTGCATTTTTTTATATCAATGATTTAAAGTATTTGAAGTATAATTTGACTGTTGATTCATGTTAAATTTATATAGGTTCTGATTTGTGTTAAAGTAAAATATACAAAAAAAATGTAATCCTGGAGATAATTTCTTCATTTGGGGGTCATTCAGTAAATTTGGTTATTTTGTTTACGGTTTCCCCAGGGGCATCATAACACTGCCACTGTTGGAGCAATTAAAATTATTACTCCTGTGCAATTTTCATGGAGTCAGGCCAGCTTTTTAATGAGTGGCGGATACCCTACTGTTACTATAAGGTTCATTGCTTCTGTACAGTGTATTGTGGGTGAATGGGCATGGAAGTGCCATAGCTTAGCATATGGGGAATGAGGGGCTACATGGGATTTTTGGGGGCATACCTTGAGGGAGCATTGGGGTTGGGCGGGGGCATAAATTGGCATGAGGGCATGAGTGGCCATAGAGGGTGTGTGGCATATCTTGGTGTGGGGGGCATGAGGAGTCATATGAGGTGTTTGGAGGTGCATGAGGTAGCATGGGTGGGGCATGGGGAGTGTGTGAGGAGGTATGAGGGGTGAGGGCTGGAGGGCTTTTCTGTTTTTATTTTAACTGGGAGAAAGTCTCACAGCACTGAGGTGGACTTTTAAACAGCCCTCCTCGGCACCCCGCAACTCTTGTAGCTGCCCCCATTTAGATCGTATTTTCCAAGTAATATGTGGGTGGGGGTGAGTTTGGGTGGAGGAGACATAAAAGTTGGTGTGAGGTTAGGATGTGAGCCTTCTGAGTGGGCACCTGCAAGTGCATGGGTGGCCTCCCCCATTGATAAAGGCCACCCCCTCAGCAGCCCCAGCCTCTGCCATCATGACCCCACCCCTTAAAGGGATGGGAAGTCTGACACCAGGCAGTTAATTGCCCACTGCACATAAAATCGGATCAGGCCTCCCTTAACCAGCCAAGGCGGCGTTGCCCTCGGCTTTCCGATTGGTGGGTGGGGCAACCACAGCCCCATAAAATCCTGACAATTATTTTTTGACATTGCCACTTTTGAAAAGCATTGCGGTTATTTGTGGCAGCGTCAAAGCAAAGTGTGCTATCTGTTTATGTGTCAACAACCCAATTTAGAAAAAAAATTGCATTGCAGGATTTACAGCGACTCCAAAAAAAGTCATGGTGTGTTTATATATGTTGCAGACATACCTTTGAAGTGTAAATGGAAAAGAATGATGATCTGGTATGCTAATACCTGCTTCTGTTTTCAGTTCTGAACTTGAAAGAGATCACTGAACAATATGAACAAGATCATGCTTACATCTGTGCATTTGTAAAAACAAAATACTTGTGTTTCTACAACACTTGATTATATCATTAAAAGGTCTGAGAAGTACTTTTGATGTGCACTGACTGTGTTGCTATGTCGACAAGTATATCACAGGCATGGCATGAACAGCAAAAAAGTGAAGGAATCATTTGAATCTTTGCTGTTTCAGTCATTTTCTCCTGCAATTTTGTTGATTGTGCAGTGCTTTGGGATGCAATATGGTGCTATATAAATGCAAGTCCCGAAATGATTGCGACAAGTGTAAATTCTTAGAACATTTGATGCCTCTCCCCATATTTCCCTTTGATAATTAGTGTTATTTTAGGGATTGGATTTGCCAATAAACCCATTTCTGGAACACTTCTATAGAGTCTGTGGCTTCTCTTTGCAATCATACAGTCACATGAGGCCATCGTGCCTGTACCAGCTGTTTGAAAGAATTATCCAATTAGTTCAACTCCTCTACCCTTTCCACATAACTCTGCTTTTTTCACTTTTCAAGAACAGGTTTACATCTTATTCCTATTTAAAAGTTACCATTGAATCTTGTACTTAGTGGAAAATTTGATTGAATTTGAAACCAATTGCAGGATCTCCTTCAGAGGACGCTTGTTAGTGCCTGTTTATTTGGATCACTTGAATGTTTGGGAGCCTGTACATAATCGATCCCTACTTCAATCTCTTGAGTTTCTCTGATATGATCAGCAGTGATCGAGAAGAGCCAAAATGGTTAGCTTACGGTCAGCCTGAAAGTGAATCCAATCTGCTGACCCATGTCCTTGCCACTGGCTCAGTGAAGGAACCAGATCACAACTTTTGGAATTAAATCCATCTCTGAGCTAAACTTTTCACTTGTAGAAAATGTGAGGGTTCACCTTATAACTGATAAAGCCGGAACTGCTCCATGGTACCTGATCTTCTCATTTCCAAAACTCCTAACTGTCTTTGTAAAACAAGTACCTTGCTGATCTCTACCTGCTAAGTCAAATCGTGAATGTTCTGCTTACAGGCATGTTCACAGGATGGCTAAACCATGAGATGTCCAAGCTACAGTTCTGTCATTAAACCAATTCTCTGGTGTAGCCACTACATCAGAACTCCATGTACTTATTTAATATCATGTATTTAATTTCACTATAACAAAGGTTGAGATTAGTTAGAGTGCAGTTTCTCATTTTGAGGGAAGATTGTAAAAGGGAATGTATCTGTGAGTTCAGGCTGCAGCTTAGAATCAAGAATGAGATGCTTCACTACCTTGCCATAGAATCAGAGACTCATGCAGCATCAAAGGCTGTTATTCAGCTCCTCAAGTAGCCAATATTTCAAACACAGTTCAGAATGGCTTGTCACTGGGATCTCCCCCTCAGCAATGAGACTAAAGATTTTAAATACCTAGTTGTCAGGAGTATTTTATACAATACAGCGTCTAAGGGGGAAAAAAAATACTTGGGCCAGGATTTTCAGAATGGCAGGATTTTCCTTTCCTGCTTCCGAAGAGTCAGCGGCATGCCCATCAACACAGCCTGCCCTACAGCCTTTTAATGTTCAATTGAGTGTTAATTGGCTAAAGGTGGGACTTGTGCCTCTCTCTTGGGAGGAAGTCCCGCCTCAGAGCGCTGCTGACCAATCTGATCAACTGGCAGTTCTTACGTCCCAGCACTGCCACATGGTGCAGTGGATAGGGCTGGGACAGCAAGCAGTCCCCAGAGTCATGGTCCTGGGAGCCCAAGACCAAGTAAATGGTCTCAGGGCAGGGAGGGGAGGTGGTGAGGCCCAGGGGGCTAGGAGTATTGGTGGAGAGGCCAAGGGGAGGGAGGAAACGCAGGGGCCAGACCTTGTTAGGGTTTGCCCATTGTTGAAAGAAGGCTGTTGTTGGAGGTGACCTCCCTACTTTCCCACACAAGAAATGAGCAGGGTTACTCTTTTGGGCTTCCCTCTGCCACAAATTCCTCCTGCCAGTCTGAAAGTTGAGGCTGGGCAGAAAATGGCCTTTCAGCGGTCATTAAATGGCCATTTAAAAGTGCTATCAAGTGGCACTTGCTTAGCAATAACCTGCTCATTGATGGCCAGTTTGGGTTCCTCCAGGGTCACACAGCTCCTGAGCTCACTACAGCCTTGGCTCAAACATGGACAGAAGATCTGAACTCCTGAGGCAAGGTGAGAGTGACTGCCCTTGACATCAAAGTCGCATTTGACTGCGTGTGGCATCAAGGAGCCATAGCAAAACTGGAGTCAATGGGAATTGGGGAAAACTCTCTGCTGGTTGGAGACATACCTAGCACAAAGGAAAATGGTTGTAGTTGTTGGAAATCAGTCATCTCAGCCCCAGGACATCACTGCAGGAGTTCCTTAGGGCAGTGTCCTTGGCCCAACCATCTTCAGCTGCTTCATCAATGACCTTCCTTCCATCATAAGATCAGAAGTGGGGATGCTCGCTAATGATTGCACAATGTTCAGCACCATTCGCAACTCCTCAGATACTGAAGCAGTCCATGCCCAAATGCAGCAAGGCCTGCACAATATCCAGGCTTGGGCTGACAAGTGGTAAGTAACATTCTCGCCACACAAGTGTCAGGCAATGACCATCTCCAAAAAGAGAGAATCCAACCATCGCCCCCTTGATGTTTAATGGCATTACCGTCACTGAATTCCCCACTATCAACATCCTGGGGGTTACCATTGTCCAGTAACTGAACTAAGTACTGTGGCTACAAGAGCAGGTCAGAGGCTAGGAATCGTGTGCCAATTAACCCACCTCCTGAATCCCCAAATCATGTCCACCATCTACAGGGCACAAGTCAGCAGTGTGATGGAATATTCCCCACTTGCCTGGATGAGTGCAGCTCCCACAACACTCAAGAAGCTTGACACCATCCAGGACAAAGCAGTCCGCTTGATTGGCACCACACCCACAAACATTCACTCCCTTCACCATTGATGCACAGTAGCAGCAGTGTGTACCATCTATAAGATGCACTGCAAGAATTCACCAAGACTCCTTAGAATGCGCCTTCCAAACCCACAACCACTACCATCTAGAAGGACAAAGGCAACAAAGACATGGAAACACCACCTCCTCCAAGTCACTCACCATCCTGACTTGGGAATATATTGCTGTTCCTTCACTGTTGCTGGGTCAAAATCCTGGAACTCCCTAACAGCACTGTGGATGTACCTACACCACATAGACTTCAGTGGTTCAAGAAGTCAGGTCACCACTACCTTCTCAAGGGCAATTCAGGATGGGCAATAAATGCTGGCCCAGACAGTGAAGCCCACGTCCCATGAATTAATTTAAAAAAATTATTTAAAGCTCTCAAATGGGGCAAGGGTGGGCGGACTGTCCTGGGCCTTGCCCGTCACCCTGTAAAATTGCAGAGAGGTCAGGGAGGGCAGGTCCCTGGTGGGTAGGTCATCCAAGGAATTTTACGGTCCTCCCTGCCTAGAAACCCGCTGGCAGGGGAACCTAAATTTTTGTGGATATAGCATTTTGTGTAATTACATTACAACTGTTTGACTTTTGTTGCCCTCAGAAATTTTTGTATAGATGTGCATGAAGGAAAAAATATTTAGATTGATCTATGTTAATGATAATTAGCATTTATATAATGACTTTAATGTAGAAAAGCACTCCATGGCATGCCAATCTATTTACTCAGTTGTCGTTAATATCTATTCCTGTTGAATTGTTTCAGGAATCGGAATATCAGCCCTGGCACAGGAGTATTTATTTCTTCCTTTCTGTCCACTGGGGAGTGAAGGTAATCACTACTCAGGGCAGATCGAGGCAGGCACAAAGTAAAACCCCCTTTAATTTCTGGCTCAGCGAGAGTTGTAGTTCACCTCAGTGTCTCTGGGCTGTGCCTGAGGAAAGGCAAAAGTGCAGTTGTGGGTGATCTACTGTACCAGAATTTCTTTCTTCGATTTTTTTCCCTGTGAATGCATCTCACCTTCAGCCGGGGCCTTCCCCTGGCAAGATAGAGAAAGTAGCACATTAGAGTGTAAATATTTCAGACACAGATTGGCACAGCTAACTTATGGGAGCTCCTTGTTAGTAACAAGACAAAAGGTTGATGAGTTAAAGGCACAAGATGCCACATGGGGCTATGATATGATGGCTATTCTGAAGAACTGGATTAAATATGGTGGTGTGTCAGGGTTCACTCAGGGTGTCCAAGTTACTATGGCAACATACACTTCTACATGCACATTGTGGCCTGGAGCTATGGATCGTGAGAATAGAGGTTCCAAAATTCTTTCCATCCCATGGCCAATTAGGAATCTCTCCCACTCTTACTGCCTGCTATTGGCATGAGTTGGAAGGTTTTGCAGATTGATACTCAACCAGTTTGGCTGTGTTATGTATGTATCTTCCTTGGCCATCAAGTCCTGGGATAGGACTTGAACCTAAAGCTTCTGGCTCAGAAGCAGCGATGTTACCCACTGCACCACAAGACCTCCATCTTAAACATGGGCAGGAATGGAAACTAAGCATTCCCTTCTACAATGTATTCAGGAGGAATAGGGAAGGAAAAAGACATGAGGGTCAACAGTATTGAGCACAAATAATATTACAATTCTATAAAAGGATGCTAAGCCAGTGGGTTTAAAAATTGAATCTCTTTGGTTAGGCGTAAGGAACAGAAAAAGAGCTGTTACTTCACTGGGTATTCACAATACACCCCCAAACAGTGAGCAGGAGATAAGAGGAGTAAATTTGCAGGAGTAAATCTGAGAAATGTAAAAATAATAGAACAATAATCCCAGTTCTGCTGAAGGGTCATGAGGACTCGAAACGTCAATTCTTTTCTTCTCTACCGATGCTGCCAGACCTGCTGAGTTTTTCCAAGTAATTCTGTTTTTGTTTTGGATTTCCAGCATCCGCAGTTTTTTTGTTTTTATCTCTGTGTTTAATTGACTGCCACTGCTCTTCAAGAAATGCCTACCTTGAAGAAGTTTTGTTCATCTTTGCGACAAGATTTCCATATCTCTCTTTTGCCTTGTTCACCTTCATTGCTTTCTATTTCTCTCCTGGTGTTTGACAAGGTGTTTATTAAAACCTGCTTTCACAGCCATATCTCCTTTCTCAGTGACTGTCTCCATCTCCGACTTACCCACGTGGATTTCAACTGAAATTCCATCCTCCTTGTTCGAACCCACCCAGGATTACAGGTATCTCCGGGACATAAAACGTTTCTCGGACTGCTGTTCCCATAACTTTCTGAGATCCACACTCAGTGCCATGCGCCACCATATGAACACACTCAACCTCTCCATCCAGCAGCACCACCATAATACCAGTTCTGCTGAAGGGTCATGAGGACTCGAAACATCAACTCTTTTCTTCTCCACCGATGCTGCCAGACCTGCTGAGTTTTTCCAGGTAATTCTGTTTTTGTTATAGGGGATTTCAATTACCCTCGTATCGACTGGAGAGAAAAAAACAGAGTAAAGGGCATATAGTGTGAAGAATTCGTGAAGTATGTGCAGCAGAACTTCCTAAATCAGTATGTTTTTAGCCTGATGAGAAATGAAGTAGTGCTGGATCTAGTTGTGGTGAATGAAGTTGAGAAAGTTGGAGTATGATGCAATGGGAGAGCATCTGGATAATAGTGATCATAATATAATTAATTTTAAATTAGTTATGGAAAAGGACAAAGAAGAACCAAAGGTGAAAATACCCAATGGAAGACAGCCAATTTCAATAATTTGAGAAGGTATCTCATACAGGCGAATTGGAAATAAAGATTGGACAGGAAAATATTAAATGAACATTGGTGGGCCATCAAGGCAGAGAAGGTCTGAACACAAACCAAATACATCTCATAAGGAGGAAAGGTGGGACATCCAAAGTGAAAGCTTCCGGGATGACAAAGGAGATAGAGATTAAAATAAAATGGAAAAGAAATTTAATGACAAATATCAGGTACAGAATACAATTGAAAACAGAGAGTTAAGAAGGAATTTGTACCAAGATGTAATTGGTGATGAGTGACTTCAGTTAAATGGAGAGATTGGAGAAGTGAGGTTGTTTTCCCGAGAGCAAAGAATGTTAAAATGAAAGGTAATAGAGGTATTAAAAATTCTGAAGGGTTTTGATAGGGTAAGTATAGGGAGAAACTGTTTCCTCTGGCAAGTGGGTCAGTAACTAGTGTTTAAAGATTTAAAATGATTGTCAGAAAGTAAAGTAGAAATGAGAAATTGAGGGACACGAGGGTCGCTAATACCTGGAACACATGACTTGAAAGGGTGATGGAATCAGATTCCCTCGAAGCTTGTTCTGCCAATGTTCTGTCTTCCTGAGTGAAAGTTTCCAGCTGATTATTGTCAATCAAAAATGCTGCACTAGCAACACTCCAAATTAAACTCTAAATTATGGACAGATTTGGAGAGCAGAGTAAGTGATGACTGGGGCCAGAATCTACCCGGTCAATAGTTTTCAAGAGGGGAACGAGATGCCCATCATAAAATTGCACACCTGCCTCCAGACAATCTTCCTGAATGCGGTTCGGTACCCACAGAGGCTACCCGCCCGGCAGTGGTGGGCCCATATAATTAAAGAAGGAATTTGTACCAAGATGAAATTGGTGATGAGTGACGGGATTTTCCTGACAGCAGATCAGCCCCACCCCACTGAGCGCCAGGCCCGGCAGGTACCTGGAGGCAGCTTGCTAACGGGTAGACTGGGTGGAGATCCATGAAGCCCCCTGCTTTAACCCTCCCAGCGAACCCCTGTCATCAGTGGGCCACAGCTGCTGCCGCTGACCCTCCTGAGGAAGGCATTCCCCTCCACAGGGGTGGCCTCGCAGCTGTGACCACTGCTTAAGTTAATAACTTCTAACTTCTTCAGTGGATGCTCAAGACGGAGAAACCCACTTTCCGCTCTGACAGTGGCAGTGCCCACCTCAGGCTCTCAGACTGCCGTCCTCAGGGACTGGCAGGGACAGCTCAACTGGAGGTTGTCTCTTTATTGGCCACCTTCAGGATGATCTCCCAGGCAGGCACCCTGACAGGCAGAGTGAGATTGGGACCTGGAAATAGTCTTGATTCACCTTTTTTCATCCATTCATGGGATATGGGCATTGCTGGCTAGGCCAACATTTATTGCCCATTCCTTATTGCAGGCGAGCCTGCCTGCCCTTGCCCCAATCGAGGGCTTTAATTTAAAAAAAATTATTCATGGGACGTAGGCTTCGCTGTCTGGGCTAGCATTTATTGCCCATCCCAATTTGCCCTTGAGAAGGTGGACGTGAGCTGCCTTCTTGAACCACTGCAGTCCGTGTGGTGTAGGTACACCCACAATGCTGTTAGGTAAGGAGTTCCAGGATTTTGACCCAGTGGTAGTGAAGTAACGGTGATATATTTCCAAGTCAGGATGGTTAGAGGCTTGGAGGGGAACTTCCAGTTGGTGGTATTCCCAGGTGTCTCCTGGTCTTGTCCTTCTGGATGGTTAGGCTCATGGGTTTGGAACGTGCTGTCTGAGGAACACTCCCAGCCTAAGAGCAGAAGATTCCACCCTTGATGAGCAATCCTGCAAACACCATAATGGGTGACCAAAGTTTAAGAACTGGTAAGGAGGACAAAAATCTCCTGTAAACTTCCAATTGATCGTCAGTCAGTTATCCAGGGCATTATAGATACATTTTCCATTAAATTCTCCAATGAGCCCAGTTTCAGACAGCTGGATCAGAATAATACTCATTGCTCCTCATTACGTTTCCTTCCTTGCGCACACACCCCCCGCCCCCCCACCACCACCTCCCTGGCCACCCTGATCTTTTGTGACTCTTCTCTGCTCTTTGGCTGCAGCCTAGTGCCAAAGGACTGCCTGTCTGACAGCCACGCTCACAATCTGCTTGGGGACCATCCAGGAGGCAGCCAATGAAAAGGCAACCTCCAGGTGAGCTGTCCCTGCAGGTCCCTGAGGATGGCAGACCGATAGCCTGAGGTGGGCACTGCCACTATCAGAGTGGAAAGTGGGTGCCCCCATCTTGAGGGGTCCACTAAGGGAGTCTGAATTTATTAATATAAGCCGTGGTCTCAACGCAGCTGCGAAGCCGCCTCTATGGAGGGGAATGCCTTCTTCAGGATGGTCGTTGGCAGCAGTTGTGGCCCACTGATGGCTGCGGTTTGGTAGGAGGGTTAAAACAGGAGGCCTCATGGACCTCCCCTAGGCCAACTGCTGGCAAACCGCCTCCAGGCACCTGCCGGGCCTGGCCCTCAGTGACATGCTGATCCCAGCAGTGTCCATAGTCAGCCCATATGTGGACAGTTGATTATGCGGATTGGCTACCCACCTCTACTGGGTGGGCAGCTGCTGTGGATGCTGAACCACCTCCAGGAAGATTGCCTGGCAGCAGGAATGCACTGACCCAATGCGCAATTTTCTGAAAATCCCCCTGTTCCCAGGTTATGGAAGCGTAAAATAACAACAAAGTCCTGTTAGTTATATTTGTTGGGATCTGTGGGAATCCTGGGTTTCCCAACTTCAAAGCAGCTCCTGCTTTCTCCCCGCCTCGGAGCTTATACCCAGCGCCCGGTTTTTCACCCCTGTGAAAAGGTCAGTATCCCATTGTTTCAATGTTTGACATTTATTGGAAGCTATTGAGTTATAATTATCAAACTAGCACCAAAGAATGATTTTCAGAAAATTACAGGAAAATTATACCAAGGCAGCTGTATTAATTCAATGTTGCTTTTGATGAGTGTCATAATGGGTCATTTGCTGTTGCCATGGTGATATCAAAAACAGCTGCAGAAAATTAACCCATCAAATTCCTTTTGTTTCTTTTACCACCCCCCCCCCCCCCCCCCCCCCCACCGGCCTTTGTAAGCAAGTTAATCCATTACTAAATGGAGGGGGTGGGGTAGTGGCGAAGTGGATTTCTTGTCCAAATTTTGTTTCTTCTCATTACTTGTAAAGAGAAAAGATGAGTCCATGCCCAAGCAGCTAAGTATAAATTGATTACAGCTTTAGAAAGAAGTATCTTTGCTTCAGATTGCTTAGATTGGTGGTTCCATTTTTAGTGGGTGTTTTGATAGCTGTCACACTGGACTGCAGGGTATTGCTCAGGGTACTGATCTAGTCCTCACTCAACTCCCACATTCATGGGAGTGATGATCAGCAGGACTGGTGCCCTTCCCTATCTTTCAATCTTTCTTACATAGTCATGGCACACTGAGGCCAGCTGCTGCTGGGGGCCCAGTGGAGATATCTCCCCAAGCCTGGGGATCATACCCCAAGGATCTTGCTGGTCTGAATGTCACACTGAGGAGGTCTTCACCAAGGTAATGAGTAATTTTCAACAATTTTCCAATTATTTTTATCTGACTAGCAACTAAGTGAAATCCCAAACAAACTGTCACAACCTACTTACTTAAGTGACCTTGATCTTACAATTCTCATCCTTGTTTCAACCCATCTATGGCCTCTCAATCTCTATAATTTCCTCTTCCCCTACAACTCTCCAGATTTCTGCACTCCTCTAATTATGACCCCTTGAGCATTCCTGATTTTATTCTTTTTTATTTGTTCATGGGATGTGTGTGTCACTGGCACAACCTCCCACCATTTATTACCCATCCCTAATTGCCCTTGAGAAGGTGGTGGTGAGCTGCTTCCTTGAACTTCTGCAGCCCATGTGGTGTTAGTACACCCCCAGTGCTGACAGGAAGGGAGTTCCAGGATTTTGACCCAGCAACAGTGAAGGAATGGCGATATATTTCCAAGTCAGGATGGTGGGTGGCTTGAAGGGGAACTTGCTGATGTTGCTGTTTCCATCTATCTGCTGCCATTGTCCTTCTAGATGGTAGAGGTCACACATTTAGAATGTACTGTCGAAGGAGCCTTGGTGAGATGCTGCAGTGCATCTTGTAGATGGTACACACTGCTGCTACTGTGCAATGATAGTGGAGGGAATTAATGTTTGAAATGGTGGATGTGGTGCCAGTCAACTGGGCTATTTGTTCTGGATGGTGTCAAGATTCTTGAGTGTTGTTGGAGCTGGCCTTACCCAGGCAAGTGGCGAGTATTCCATCACACTCCTGACTTGTGCCTTGTAGATGATGGAGAGACTTTGGGAAGTCAGGAAGTGAGTTACTTCTCTCCCTAGTGCCAGAACCTTCAGCTGCCTGGATCCTAACACTGGAAATCCCTCCCTAAATCAGTCAGATCTCTTCTTGTCTTTCCGTCTTTGAAAAAGCACCTCTTTAATCAAACTGTTAAATCGTCTGCCCTTGCAGCTCCTTAAGTGGTTTCGTGTCAAGTTTTGTTTGATAATGATCCTGTGAGGCTCCTTAGGATGTTTTCCTAAGTTAAATGTCCTAAACAAATCAAAACTTTTGTTGTTAAATGATTCAGGGTTTGCTGTGACTCTGGTATCTCTCAGTGTAGTAATCTGATGTGTAACATACCTTTAAGACAAATGTTGTAATGTAAGATCACATGATCTTGGTACCCAGTAGTAGAGTAGCGCAGGCTACCTCTGTAGTCAGTAGCCTTGAGTTAGAGCCTGAAGAGTAAAGACAAGAGTTTTGAGTTGTGAGCACACAACTGTAGCTACTGAGTTCCTTTTGTGAATAAACAGAATGTGTTTCTTCTAAGAATGGTCTACTGAACTTCGCTGTCTTGGTACCAACTTGGTCACCTTGAAACAAGCATGCAACCCAGATCCTTTAGCCCCAACAAACCAGGGCACTTGGATCCAACACATAGAAAGATGGATTTTAATTCAAAATTTTCAGTTTAAATTTCAACTGTTAAAACATCATTGTTCCTTGTCTCTGTAAACCCCTCTTCTCCTACATCCATTGAGAAATGTACCTCCCTCCAACACTGATCTCTTGTGCATTCCCCACAGCCTTGAATCCACAATTTGCAGCTGGGCCTTAAGCCACCTAGGTTCTAATCTCTGGAAGCCGCTCTCAAACCTGTCTCTTCACCTCTCTCTCGCCCCTTTGAAGACCCTGCTTAAAAGATGCCTCTTGACCAAACTTTTGGTCACGTGTTCTAATATCTCCTTTTGTGACTAGGCATCAATTATTCTGCCTGATTACAGTGCTGTCAAGTGCTTGGGACATTTTACCCTGTTAAAGGTGCTATATAAATGCAAGTTATTGTTGTTTTGATCACTAAGTCTCGCCAATGTAAGTTGTACAGTGTGACTAGAACGACATCATGTTTCATGGGCAGTGAATGTAGTGTATAAGACAAGGAATAAATAAAATGTCCGGCTTACTGGTGCAGTGTTAAATATTTCCTCACTTCTTTCTGATTGACAGCTCAGATTCCACCAGCCATGGTCTGCCTGTGGATATCATTGACAAGTGTGTGCAGTGCGCTGGTTAGTGTTGGCTCCTCGACTGCTAAGTGGAGACTTTTGCTGGTGTTAAACTGATAACCTTGCTTTGGTAACCCAAGCGTAGAGAATCATCACATTTGCAAGCAGGTCCCTGCCTGGATCAGGCTAGTGAGGCCCGACTGCAGGGTTATGCTAATAGGAGTATACTGATGCCTGACAAGCCGCAGTATCCCTTTCCCAACACAGTTACTGAGGTCAGGCCATTGCCAGTGGTGAGAATTTGGGAAGAAAATAAGCAGCTGAACAGATTGGGAATCCAATGGAATAAAAATGCTAGTTGTTTTGGATCTTGATTAGTTTCATAGTTTCTGTTGTTAATTCACACAGTTAATGCTGCTGATGTAGACTCATGGTACCTCATCTTAGCTGGGATAATGGTTAAGGTGGTTCAGCAGGTCTTATTAAAGACCATTGAAAACTGCCCCATGGTGCCACCCTCCTTGAGCTCCTGAGTCTGACTGAAAAGTTCCACAGTCCAACAGCGGGCAGCCCCTCTCGCTGTTGAGACTCTAACATGAGGACTGGGTGATTGGACAAGTCCTCAGAGGAGACAGGTTGCTGTGGAAATGTGCACTAGTGACTTTCAGACTGAAAAAGAATCTGAGGGAACTATCAGCAAGACCATTTTAAAGAGATACTTTATACACAGGTTTTAGAAACAGTAAACTAATTACATTCCATCCCTAAAGATTGGAGATTTTGACAGCTTTGGAATCTGCCTGTTTCAGCTTGATTTAATAAATTAAAACCAGTGAAGCACTGGTTGCTGTAGGTAGCCCCCTCTCAAAAAGCGGGTTAACCAGCAAGCAGATTATTACAATATATTAAGTTACTAAACTGGCAAAGAAAAACTAAGAGTAAAATAGTTCCAGTGTCGCAATCCTTTACAGAGGTAGAATTTTTGGGAC
Source organism: Carcharodon carcharias (assembly GCF_017639515.1). Taxonomy (NCBI): domain Eukaryota; kingdom Metazoa; phylum Chordata; class Chondrichthyes; order Lamniformes; family Lamnidae; genus Carcharodon; species Carcharodon carcharias. Next base: position 131,268,178 of record NC_054474.1, read on the forward strand.
GGCGTGTGGGGGCAGGACCCACTTGCCGACATGTAAAATGACACGGGGTGACGTCAGGCTGGTGTCCCGATGTCACCGCGCGTCATTTAGATTTTCGGTTCGGCGGGCGTACAGCCGAGTCAGCTGCGCGTCCACTGAACTGTCAAAGGCCTATTAAGGCCTGTTTAAAAACTAATTGAAATTATTAAATGAGCTGCCCGTCCAACCTTCAGGTTGGCGGGCAGGCGAAGATCCCAGGCGGCCTTTGCATTTTTCGTGGAACCTCATCCACGGGCCGGATTTTTTCAGGAAGTGTTTTAAAATTCAATAAATTGGTTTTTAAAACACAGTGACATGTTCCACCTGTGAGGGAACATGTTTTTAAAGTTTTTCATTTCTTTATTTCGATGTTTAAAACTTAAACAAATCTCCCTGAGGCACAGAGATGCCTCAGGGAGATTTCCACGCTCTTTTGAGCGCATGCGTGAAAGAGGGCAGGCCCTGACTCAGGGAATCCCTCCCCGCCTGCACAGGGAGCGCTCAGCGCTTCCAGGCGAGTGTCACACTGGGCCGGCCTTAATGGGCCCGCCCACATAAAATGGCAGTGCAGCCCCGATCGGGGGCACCGTTCGGGTTCGCAGCCGCCCCTGCACAACCCCCACGCCCTCAATGGGGGGAAATTTCAGCCCCAGGTTCAGAATGACTTCCTCAATGTGATGTCTGCAGAAATAGTTTTTGAAATATAGTACTGTTGGTGGCAAACCAGGGATAAAGAGAGATTGTTTTCAATTCTTGGTATTCTCTTTAATCCTATCAAATTTTCATTTATACTTATAAATTCCCCTGCTCCAACCCAGTGACTGATTCTGGACACAGTTCTACTAGTGCAATTGGCCCTTGGTCCCTTTGTGCAAGTGCCATTCTCATTTGTGATCCTGGACAGTCAGCAATTTACAGCAGGGCTCACTGGTCAGCTATCAAGTGCAGGAACAGTGAGCTTCACTCATTCCCCCCTGCACCCCCAGCCATCCACCCAAGGCAGCCAATAGACAGTGAAAAGGAGACGGAAAGATTTTCTGCTCCACAGCCAAGGAGGCAGGGTTGCACTGTTGCAGGTGATGTCTTCTGGATGTCACACTAAACCAAGGCCCTGCCTGCATATAGCGCTATTTTGAACAGCAGGGGAGTTCTCTCTGATGTCCTGGCCAGTATTTATTTCTTAACCAGTATCACTAAAGTGGATCACCTGGCCATTTATTTTATTGATATTTTTGGGACCTTGATTTTTCTTTTAAATTCATTCTTGGGATGTGGGCATCACTGGCGAGCATTTATTGCCCTTCCCTAATTGCCCTTAAACTGAGTTGCTTCCTAGGCCAGTTAAGAATCAAGCACATTGTGTGTTTCTGGATTACAGACAGGCCAGACCAGGTAAGGATGGCAGATTTCCTCCCCTAAAGGAAATTAGTAAACCAGATGGGTTTTTACAACAATTGATGACAGCTTCATGGTCACCTTTATTAAGCGGAGCTTTCAATTCCAGATAAATTCCACCAGCTGGCGTGCTGGGATTTGATCCCATCTCCCCAGATCATAGCTTGGACATTTGGATTACTAATTGAGTGACATTGCCACTAGTTCACCATCTCCCCATGGGTGCAAATTGGCTACACATTTCCTACATTACAAGAGGGATCACATTCTTGGTTGTAATGTGCTTTGAAGCTGTGAAAGGCCCTTTGTCTTTTTCTTATCTGCAACCCCTGTTACTGGGGTGATTTCCTGAGATCTATAATGCTGAGGTGAGTATGAAGTTATTTTGCTGGCTTGTTAAGTACTTGAGTTGCACAAGATGTGGCATGCCTTCTGGAAAAGAGCTGTTGCGGTGTCTCATCGGCTCTCCAGCCATCATCTCCACATGATTCTACCTATTAGGTCAGATGAACAAAAGTTGAGGGCTAAGACAACTGAATGTTTGGCCATCAATGGTGGAGCAATTGCTGGTCCGGGAAGGTGGTGATGTAGTGGTATTGTCACTGGACTGGTAATCCAGAGACCCAGGGTAATTCTCTGGGGAACCGGATTCAAATCCCACCATGGCAGATGGTGGAATTTGAATTCAATAAATATCTGGAATTAAAGGTCTAATGATGACCATGAAACCATTGTCGATTGTCATAAAAACCCATTTCGTTCACTAAAGTACTTTAGGGAAGGAAATCTGCTGTCATTACCTAGTCTGGCCTACATGTGACTCCAGACCCACAGAAATGTGGTTGAACCTTAAAAAATGCCCTCTGAACAAGGGCAATTAGGGATGGACAATAAATGCTGACATAGCCAGCGACGCCCACATCCCATGAACGAATAATAAAAAATAAGATTGCGGATGCACAAAGGGCAGTATTAGAGAGCGCAGATATCTTGGAAGGTTGTAGGATTTGAGATTACAGAGATAGGGAGAGAGGAGGCTATGGAGGGATTTGAAAACAAGGATGAGAATTTTAAAAATCAGGTCATTGCTTGTCTGGGAGCCAGCGTAGCTCAGCAAGCACAGGGGCGATATGGGAACAGGACTTGCTGTGTTTTAAGACATGGACAGCAGAGTTCTGGATGAGCCCAAATTTATAGAGCGTAGATGTGGGAGATTAGTCAGGAGTGCATTGGATTAGTTAAATCTAGAAGTAACAAAAGCAGAAATGAGGCTTTCAGCAGAAAGTGAGTTGAGACAGGAACCAAGTCAGTTGAGGTTAGGTAGGTCAAAATAGGTGACCTTAGTGATGGCATGAATGTGAGGCCGAAAGCTTATCTCTGGATCAAGTATGATCCCAAGACTCTAAACAGACTGACTTGATCTCAGACTGTTACTACGGGGAGGATGGAATAGGTAGTTAGGGAATGGAGTTTGGAGTGGGAAACAAAAACATTAGTTTCAGTCTTTCCAATATTTAAATGAAGGCAATTTCTGCTTATCCAGTAGTGGATGGCAGATAAACGGTCTGGTAATTTTACAACAGTGGAGGAGTTGAGAGATGGTGGTGGTAAGGTAGAGCTTAGTTCCTCAGTATACATGTGAAAACTGACTTTGTGCCTTTGGATGATGTCGTCGAGGGGCAGCATGTAGATGAGAAATAAGAGGGGCCAATAATAAATCAATGTTGGATACCAAAGATAGTGCTGTAGGAGCAGGAAGAGAAGCCATTGTAAGTGATTCTCTGTCAAAGATTTGAATGGTAAGAATGGAACCAGCTGAGAGCATATCGACCTAACTGGATGGTAGTGGAGAGTTGTTCGAGGAGGATGGATGTGGTCAACCATAGGAAAGGCTACAGACAGGTCAAGAAGGAAGAAGAGGGAACACCTACATTTGTCACAGTCTTAGGATGTTAGTTATGACTTTGTTAAGAGCTGTTTTGGCACTGTGGCAGAGGCAGGAACCTGATTGGAGGGATTTGAATGTGGAGTTCCAGGAAGAAAGGAACAGATTTGGGAAATAACACCACATTCAAGGACATTGGAGAGGAAAGGAACTTTGGAGATGGGACAAAAGCAAAAAACTGCGGATGCTGAAAATCCAAAACAAAAATAAAAATACCTGGAAATACTCAGCAGGTCTGGCAGCATCTGCGGAGAGGAACACAGTTAATGTTTTGAGTCCGTAGAACTCTTCAACAGAGATGGAGATGGGACAATAGTTGCAAGGACAATGGAGAGGAAAGGAACTTTGGAGATGGGACGATAGTTTTCAAGGTCATTGGGGGTCAAGGGATTTTTCTGATGAGATGGCGAAGATGTCAGATTTAAAGGAGATTAATGCAAGTAAGAAAAATATTTCAGAAAATGTCAAATTCCAACTAATATTATAATCATAAGCTCTTCCTTCCTCTTTAGTTGCCTGTGGCAGTTTCAAATACACATTTGAATTCAATTTTCTGGGTAATCAAAAATGCTCAAACTTTGTGCATAATTGAGCCTCTTAATGAATGCGTATCATTGTTTACTGCAAAGACTAATGTACAACTCAAGGAAGGGACTGCAGTGACAACAGATTAAAACAGATTGTGATAAGTGTCAGGATTGCCTTCATATAATTCCCACCCACAGCTGGAAGCTCACACATAGGAAATATTTCAATTTAGTTTAAGAGCTCTGCTTTTCTATAGCACATGGTTTATGACCTCCCAAGGTAGATTCTGTTTGGAGTTATAATGCAGTTTGCTAATCAGTTGAACTCTCAAAATAAATTTGGTTTGCTGTTTGCTCTCCCTCTGTTGTGTGTTTTCTCTGGAGATAAGTTTCTGAACAATTCTGTTTATATTTGCTCTGTTTATTTACAAATCTATGGATAAGTGTGAACAGACATTATTCAATTGATCTGACCTAACACCTTTAACATTGTTGCAATCTCTCCTTATAATACATGATATCAAGTTGAAGAAAGGGCATTGCCACACAGGCAAGCCTTTTAGTTGTTTACTGTGGATATCAGTTATACTAGTAACGGTACCTCAGGCCTGCTTTATTTAATGCAGGGTCAGCAGACAGTGGCAGTGCTCCTCTTTCTAGGAAAGTTCCCAAAATGCCACTCTTTACTGGAGAACTCCACTTCCTGACTTCCAATTGTTTTTACATTGAGTTCCGCTTACTGAATTTATTCAGTGGGTTGTTTGACCTGTACCAAACCGGATTATCTAAGATCCTCTTGCTCAGGCCTGAGCTGTATTGGCAAATCTCAGCCAGAGAAAGAGAACCTATGCTCAAATTAATAATCGTAGAGTTTTTGCAGCAAAGGAGGAATCCATTCGGGCCACTGAATCTGTACCAGCTCTTTGATGGAGCTCTCCAATTAATTCTACTGCTGTGCTCTTTCCTCATCACCCTTGAAATTTTTCCTGTTCAAGAACTTATCCAATTCTCTTTTCTTGGCTGGGAGGAAAAAGTAGCAGTCCTTTTATTAGGCTAGGAAAGGAAAAAATAGCATTTTCCAAGTTGAGAGTTCGTCCACTGAGTGAAAGAACAAGACTTGCATGCGTACAACCTCTTCCACAGCTGCAGCTGGCCATCCAAAAGTATGTCGCAGGCAGTCACTTACCAAGTGTAGTTAGTGTTAGTTATGGAGACAAATGTAACAGCCAGTTTGTGCATAGCAATGACCCATAAACTTCAAACAAGATAAATGACAGATAAGCTATTTGGTGTTGACTGAGGGATAAATGTTAGTCAGGAATTTGGGGAAACTCCTCTGTTTCTTTTAAGAGTAGTGCCGGAGAATATTTTTGTCCAGCTGAGCAGGCAGAAAGGGCTTTTGTTTAATGTCCCTTTCTGAAGACAACAATGCAACCCTTCCTCAGCACTACACCAGAGTAGCAGTAGACAAACAGCCAAGCGTCACTAATAAAACAAGAAATATTCACTATAAATTTCAGTCAAACAAGTGAAAAGATTACCTCAGACCTAACAAAATGAGAACTGGTGCTGCAAGAATGGTAGAAAAGCATTAAAACGACCCATGGGATATGAATTTACATGCCATTAGTAGCCTGACCTCATATGCACCATCGTTGTGATTGGGTTATAAATTGCATCCCATGTGACTTCCTTATATAATCTGTGTAAACTGAACTGTGCTGCTAATGAGAAATGGGTGGACATCTTTGTTTTTTGGATATTAAATCCTTTTATTTCATCCCCAATTCCCTTGGCTACCCCCTCTTAACCTTACAACAACTGTATCTTCATGCCTAACGTCAAATCATCTGTCAGTGCTTCTCTAAACCAGCCATTGGGAAATGAGTAAGAATCCCTGAGATAATTTCCCCTCAGCATTATAATCAAGAGCACTGAGGAGTAGAGGATGAAATCTGACTCTTCCCCACTGTACAGCACAAAGTGTTAGTGCTCCAATGGATTACACAAGGCTAAATAGAAATAATTGTTTTCAACGTAACTACAGGCGTGTTTATGCATGAATTCGGGAATAATCATTTTCAACTATCATTTCGATCTTTTCCTCCCTCACTGTGCTACCTAGTATCCATTCTGTTATGAACCTGGAAAAAAAATATAAGATGTAGTAGAACTTACCCGGATTCAATCCTGACCTCAGGTGTCTGCCTGTGTGGAGTTTGCACGTTCTCCCCATGTCTCTGTGGGTTTCCTCTGGGTGCTCCGGCTTCTTCCCACCGTCCAAAGATGTGCTGGTCAAGTGGATTGGCTACAGTAAATTGTCCCCCAGTGTGTGTGTGTCTTCATGTGTGCATGTGAGCGCGTGCCCTGTGATGGACTGACATCCCATCCTGGGTGTACCCCGCCTAATGCCCATTGCCTGTCGGGATAGGCTCCAACTCACTGCAACCCTGAATTGGATGAAGCGGTTCTGGAAAGGCGAGTGTAATGGAACTTCAAGATCTTGTCAATGCCTCAGAATCTGAGGGGGGCAATGGCAGCACAAGGCAAGGCATTGATTATAAGATTTGTAAAGCATTTTATTCCATATTTTTTTCCTGTTCAATACTTTGTTCCTCCAATGCTTTGGCCATTTTTTACAACTCAACTTCCTTCACACCACTATTGGTGGCCATGTCTTCAGCCATCTAGACAGTACACTTTGGGATTCCCTCCCTAAAGCTCTCTGCTTCTCTCTTCTTCCCTAAGCCGTTCCTCAAACGCCCCCCTCTTTATCCAGCCTTTGGACATCTGTTTGAGTGTCTCCTCCTTTGCCTCAGTGTCAAAATATGTCCAGTTATGTTCTTCTAAAGCACCATGGAATGTTCTGCTTTCTTAAAGGTTCTACATAAATACAAGTTTTTGTTACAAGAACAGAAAATGCTGGAAAAACTCAGCAGGTCTAACAGTATCTGTGGAGAGCAAAAAAGAGTTAACGTTTTGAGTCCGTATGACTCTTCTTCAGAGCAAGTTTTTGTTGTTGGGTATTGACGAATGTTGAGATAGACTGCCCTCTATCAGCAATTTCATTTTTGATTCTCAGTCTCTCCACTGCCTTGTTTCTCTGTCCTACTTGAAAAACTTCCCTTAAAATTAATCTTGTCGTAACAGGAGCCAAATAGGGTTGACAACTGTCCAGGATTGCTTAGAAATCTTCTGGAATTAATGACTACTATTAACTGTGCTTCAAAGTTCCTGCCACAGCAGCAACCACCAACCCACCACATTCACGTCCCCATATACCAGTGCTCAGTAACACATTCCAGCTGCTGTAGAGAGCCTGCCCCCAGTTAGCTTGACTGTAAATGTGATTGGATGGATGTCAGCAGTTGGTAGGTGGAACAAGAGAGGAAACGAGGTAGCAAGGCGGAGGGTTACAGAGCAGGAGATTGGGTAGCGGTCAATTGATGGGCAAGACCCCCGTCACCTGGTTAAATTCTGCTGTATAAACTTGTAGCATAAAAAGAGGCCATTCAGCCAATTGTGCCTGTGCTGGCTCTTTGAAAGTGCACTCATGCTTAGTCCAACACCCATGCTTTTTTAAAATCTTTCCTGATAGGTATAATCTCTCAGTTTTGATATCATTCTATTAAATCTTTTTTGTTCCTTCTCCAGTGCTTCTCTATCCTTTATATATAATATGGAGACCAGAATTGCTCACAGTATTTCAAGTGTGGTCCAACAAAAGACCTATGCAAGTTTAGCATAAGTTCTCTGCTTTTCAATTCTATCCCTCTAGAACTGAACCCCAGGACTTTGTAGGCTTTTTTAAATGGTCTTATTAAGTTTTGTCATGACTTTTAGCGATTTGTATATCTCTACTCCCAGATCCCTCTGCTCCTTTACCTAATTTAGAACTTAGCTTTCAAGATTTGTGGCCTTTCTGAGAGGGTTTTTTTTACTCTTTCATGGAATGTGGGCATTGCCAGCAAGGCCATCATCTGTTGCCCTTGAACTGAATGGCTTGCTAGGCCATTTCAGAGGGAAGTTAAGGGTCAACCACATTGCTGTGGGTCTGAAGTCACATGTAGGCCAGACCAGGTAAGGGCAGCAGATTTCCTTTGCTATTGGACATTAGTGAACTAGATGGGTTTTTTTTTTAAATGACAATTGATGAAAGTTTCATTGTTACTATTACTGAGATTTCAATTCAATTCAATTAGCTTTCAATTGCTGATTTATTAATTTAATTTAAATTCCATCTAGCTGCCATGGTGGGATTTGAACTATGTCCTCTGAGCATTAGTCTGGGCCTCCGCATTACTAGTCCAGCGACATTACCACTACAGAACTGTCTCATTTTAAAATACACAAATGTCAACACTCCAGTTCCAAACAGAAATGAACCCTCCAGTCAAAAGAGAGAAAGAACATGGATTTATATGGTGACTTCCATGATCCCAGGTTCTCTCAAAGTGCTTAACAGTCAATGAAGGAGCTTAGTCACTGTAAGAAATATGGCAACCTATTTTCACACAGCAAGGCCTCTCACATAGTAATGTGACCATGACCAATTAGAATTTTGGTTGAAGGATCACTATTGACAAGGACACTGCAAGAATTGCACTGTTCTTGTTTGAAATAATGCCCTTTTACGCCCTCTTATGCCCACCCGAGAGCGCAGTGGGTGACTCTGCTTAATGTTTCACCTGAAAGATGCACCTGCAACAATGTAGCACTCCCTCAATACTCCTCTGAGGTGTCAGCCCAGATTTTGTGCTGTCTCTACTCATGCGGTGTCAAATACTGCCATGATGTTGATGAAGATGGAGTCCAAGTTGTCCCTAGCTGTTCCATTCACAAAGTGAATGTTGTACACTTGCATGACTGGCTGGAGATGGGAATTAATAGATAAGCATTGGGAATCCAGAGTTCCAGTCTACGCTGAGTTTGATTTTTATTCAGGGTGGTAGTGCAGAGATGACAGCGGTCTTCACATTAGCAAGGGCAAAAGCTGCCATGGGTTCCATACCTGATCATTATTCAATGAGTCCTTAACTATGCTCGTCTGTCCATTTCCTCATAGTAATGTAATTCTTTGATAATTGAGGTAACTTTAGCTGAATTTATAGGGTGTGAACCAAACAGGATTGGGTCACCCTCTTTGTCTCTCCAGTGCAGTCAGTGGAGAGCAATATTGGGTGGGATGTAAAGCCAGTTTTCCACCTGATCCCGTGGATTTCTCATCCGGTAGGTTAGGTTAAAATTACTCACTCACTGTTCAGGCTTACGTATACTGAATCGAACTTTGAACCAGATGGGGACAGGTGCCTGTAGAACTGTATTCCAACAAGAACAGCTCCTTAATGAGAGAAGAAAAAAATACCAGCAGAGAAAGGCTCAATCAAATGTATGTGTTTTCCTTAAAGACTAAAGGAAAAACAGCTGTCCTTTTTTGACAGTCATGCTGTCTTTAGCTGTCCTGTGTGATCCAACAAGATCAGTAATTCTGGGGGAATAATCACAAATGATGCCGCACAGGTTGTCAGCAATTGATAACTTTGCAGATTTCTATATAATGAGCAGAATGCATGGAAATCCAATAATGCCAGGCACTCCCATCAGGTTTGGCATTGGATTGGAAATGGGAACTTTCTTGCATGACCTTCCTGACACGTCACTTTATAAAAATTCTACATTCCTGACAAATTGGATTGCATCTTTCTTGTTGCAGCAGCACTTACCTCACCAAGCGTTCAGTTCCCTCGGCAGCGAGAGAGGACCGTGCAGGGTTATGCTAGCAACTTAATCCATGAGGAATTCTGCAGTGATTGATATAATGTTATGTC